>NC_074679.1:23364283-23693033 GCF_029448725.1 Salvelinus fontinalis | reverse complement strand
AGGTGGCCCAGTCCTCTTCATTACTTGCTATTTTTTTGCAGTGTGCTGACAAGGGAGTAAACGGAAAAGTGTACATTTTTCTGATGCACTTCCAGATAGATGTCCATACTTCAATTGGCCTGACCATACCCAATTATTTCACACAGTAATGCTCCAGCATCCACTCAGAGCTTATGCATCTAATGTATTCCTCCAATACTGCAGCGTTGTTAAGCAAGTCCCTGAGATCGTCATCTTCATCCACATTTATTTTCTTATTTGTAAGGTGAAACCTGAGGGCATCACTGTAGTGTGTCATAAATGCATACAAAAATGGTTCTGAGTTCCTTAACAATGCTACTCTGTACCGTAGCTGGGATGCAGTGTTCTTCCCTGATTTTCAAAGTAAAAAGACAGATATTATTTTTGAGAACTTCAAAAAGTTTGTCAGTGTTGATCTCTGTGGCTTGAACATGTTCAGCCTCTGGTAGACTCTCTATGTCGCTCACGTCATCTTCAATGGGATCAGTCCCAGTCTCAAATTCATCATGAGGGCAATTCTCATCTATGTTGGCGTTTAAAAGCTCTCTGTTGTTTCGGTAGATGTGTGACCGATATGCGCTGAAACATCTATTTGTTTTTGTCAACACCCATTAAGTCCACAGATAATTAGAAAACATGGTTCATGCTGGTGATAGAGTCCAATATGTGTAAGTAGTCTTGACACAGATAAAGTATGTTTGTTTCAAAGTGGACAATTGAATAGAGTTGGCATTCTTCAGACAGATTGTGAACCTTGAAATGATGGAATGGAATCATGAAGATTATTAGTACTCAGCCACTTGCAGACATCATCAAGGGACCAGTCTTTCACGGCCACTCTGAAATTGAAGTTGACACTAATAGCAAAGGTTATTGTTGAGGCTAAAACAAAACATACGCCACTCTTTCCAGACAACCACCTGCCCTCCTAATTTGTATTTATGGTTGTTCCATAACGAAGCAGAGCTTGTCAGGAAAGGTAAAGATGTCCCTCTCTTATTTATCTGACTCCATATTTCTGAGTATGGAACATTATGGGATTCTGCAGTCCCACAAGTGTTGACTCAGATAATATGATGCTCCAAATGAGGCAATAAGTTCTTCTTCCATGTCAACCCAAATTGGCCTATTAGAGTCATCAATAAAGTGAGCCTATTTGGGCAGTTATAAAGGCTTCTTGATATAATGACATGTTAGGGATCTTTAATCCTCCCTTCCAAGTTTTTGCCTGTAATCTAGGTGAATCCTTGCCATTTTAATAGTCCAAATAAACTGAGTAATCAATCAAATTGATTTATATAGCCCTTCTTACATCAGCTGATATCTCAAAGTGCTGTACAGAAACCCAGCCTAAAACCCCAAACAGCAAGCAATGCAGGTGTAGAAGCACGGTGCCTAGGACAAACTCCAAACCTAGGAAGAAACCTAGAGAGGAACCAGGCTATGAGGGGTGGCCAATCCTCTTCTGGCTGTGCCAGGTGGAGATTATAACAGAACATGGCCAAGATGTTCAAATGTTCATAAATGACCAGCATGGTCAAATAATAATAATCACAGTAGTTGTCGAGGGTGCAACAGGTCAGCACCTCAGGAGTAAATGTCAGTTGGCTTTTCATAGCCGATCATTGAGAGTATCTCTACCGCTCCTGCTGTCTCTAGAGAGTTGAAAACAGCAGGTCTGGGACAGGTAGCACGTCCGGTGAACAGGTCAGGGTTCCATAGCCGCAGGCAGAACAGTTGAAACTGGAGCAGCAGCACGGCCAGGTGGACTGGGGACAGCAAGGAGTCATCATGCCAGGTAGTCCTGAGGCATGGTCCTAGGGCTCAGGTCCTCCGAGAGAGAGAAAGAGAGAATTAGAGGGAGCATACTTAAATTCACACAGGACACTGGATAAGACAGGAGAAATACTCCAGATATAACAGACTGACCCAAGCCCCCCAACACATAAACTATTGCATCATAAATACTGGAGGCTGAGACAGGAGGGGTCAGGAGACACTGTGGCCCCACCCGATGATACCCCCGGACAGGGCCAAACAGTCAGGATATAACCCCACCCACTTGCCAAAGCACAGTCCCCACACCACTAGAGGGATACGTTCAACCACCAACTTAACATCCTGAGACAAGGCCGAGTATAGCCCACAAAGATCTCCGCCACGGCACAACCCAAAGGGGGGCGCCAACCCAGACAGGAAGACCACGTCAGTGACTCAACCCACTCAAGTGAGGCACCCCTCCTAGGGACAGCATGGAAGAGCATCAGTAAGCCAGTGACTCAGCCCCTGTAATAGGGTTAGAGGCAGAGAATCCTAGTGGAGAGAGGGGAACCGTCCAGGCAGAGATAGCAAGGGCGGTTCGTTGCTCCAGTGCCTTTCCGTTCACCTTCACACTCCTGGGCCAGACTACACTCAATCATAGGACCTACTGAAGAGATGAGTCTTCAATAAAGACTTAAAGGTTGAGACCGAGTCTGCGTCTCTCACATGGGTAGGCAGACCATTCCATAAAAATTGAGCTCTATTGGAGAAAGCCCTGCCTCCAGCTGTTTGCTTAGAAATTCTAGGGACAGTTAGGAGGCTTGCGTCTTGTGACCGTAGCGTACGTGTAGGTATGTACGGCAGGACCAAATCTGAAAGATAGGTAGGAGCAAGCCCATGTAATGCTTTGTAGGTTAGCAGTAAAACCTTGAAATCAGCCCTTGCCTTAACAGGAAGCCAGTGTAGGGAGGCTAGCACTGGAGTAACATGATCAAATATTTTGTTTCTAGTCAGGATTCTAGCAGCCGTATTTAGCACTAACTGAAGTTTATTTAGTTCTTCATCCGGGTAGCCGGAAAGTAGAGACTTGCAGTAGTCTAACCTAGAAGTGACAAACTAATATTAATATAAATAATAATATTTCTGCATCATTTTTGGTCAGAAAATTTCAGATTTTTGCAATGTTACGTAGATGGAAAAAAGCTGTCCTTGAAACAGTCTTGATATGTTCGTGAAAAGAGAGATCAGGGTCCAAAGGAACGCAGAGGTCCTTCACAGTTTTATTTGAGACGACTTTACAACCATCAAGATTAATTGTCAGATTCAACAGAAGATCTCTTTGTTTCTTGGGACCGAGAACAAGCATCTCTGTTTTGTCCGATTTTAAAAGTAGAACATTTGCAGCCATCCATTTCCTTATGTGTGAAACACAGGCTTCCAGCAAGGGCAATTGTGTGGCTTCACCATGTTTCATCAAAATGTACAGCTGTGTGTCATCCGCATAGCAGTGAAAGTTAACATTATGTTTTCAAATGACATCCCCAAGAGGTAAAATATATAGTGAAAACAATAGTGGTCCTAAAACGGAACCTTGAGGAACACCGAAATGAACAGTTGATTTGTCAAAGGACAAACCATCCACAGAGACAAACTGATATCTTTCCGACAGATAACATCTAAACCAGGCCAGAACTTGTCAGAGTAGACCTATTTGGGTTTCAAATCTCTCCAAAAGAATGTGGTGATCGATGGTATCAAAAGCAGCACTAAGGTCCAGGAGCACGAGGACAGATGCAGAGACTTGGTCTAACGCCATTAAAAGGTCATTTACCACCTTCACAAGTGCAGCCTCAGTGCTATGATGGGGTCTAAAACCAGACTGAAGCATTTCGTATACATTGTTTGTCTTCAGGAAGGCAGTGAGTTAACCTGTTTGGGGTGCAAGCCCGACCTCGGACCGAAAATGACACCCCTGCAGAGCGCGAAATTCAAAATCTATTTTTTAAAAATATTTAACTTTTACACATTAACAAGTCCAATACAGCATTTGAAAGATAAACATCTTGTCAATCCAGCCAACATGTCCGATTTTTTAAATGTTTTACAGAGAAAACACCACATATATTTATGTTAGCTCACCACCAAATACAAAAGTGGACAGACACGTATGAATTATGATTATGAAGTATGAATTATGATTGAAGTAGCATGCACAACCAACCGAAATAAACTAAAACCAACCTAAAGAGCCCAGAAAAAACGACCTCAGATGACAGTCATATAACATGTTACACAATAAATCTATGTTTTGTTCATAAAAAGTGCATATTTTAGCTATAAATCTGTTTTACATTGATGCTACCCAAAAATGCTAATACATAGCTACAGTCTGAATCCAGCCGGGAGTAGCCAGAGAAAATACATACACCAACGTCGGCTACTAATTACACCTCATAAAACATTTCAGAAAAACATATGGTGGATAACTAATGAAAGACAGATATCTTGTGAATACAGACAACATTTCCGATTTTTGAAGTGTTTTACAGCGAAAACACAATATATCGTTATATTAGCTAACATCATAAGCTAGCATAAGGCAGCATTGATTCTAGTCAAGCGCTAGCCTAGCATAGTTAGCAGAGTTAGCATTCAACAGTTCGACATATATATGAAAAAGCATCCCAAATTGGGTCTTATCTTTCTTGGTACTCCATCAGAATGTTGTAACGGGGTCCAATGTCCAGTAGAGTCTTTAGTTGGGTTCCAGAAGGAATTATTTCCCTCTTTGGTTAGCTAGCACGGTAGCATTGCTGCGCCAGAAAGCGTTTCTTCAAAAAATTCTTCCGTCGTTTCACATCTAAAGTCCAGAATAAATTGCAATAATATAATTAAAGTATATTGAAAAAACATACTTTAGGATGATTTTGTGACATGTAGCAAATAATATCGTAGTCAGGCATCATATTCAACGTTATCTACCTTGTTCCAGAAGCCGAGATCAAATTATCCTTCGCGCCCGGATTTTTATTTTAACTGCGCAGGTCTCACAAGAAGTTCTGTTATTCAGTCCAGGGACGAGATATTCGACTCCTTTCAATTCTCACTTCCGCATTACAGTCTGACGAACGCCTCTGACGTGTTAATATGGTCCCAAGTCAAATGGCCTTTTATAGAGAAGGTCTTAAAGAGACACATCGCATTTTGGGAAACTCAATTCGGCTGGGAAAATGGCTGTAAAAATATTTCTGTTCGACTTAGAGAAACAATTCAAACCTTTTTAGAAACTACAGACTGTTATCTATCCAACAGTAGTAAATATATGCATATTGGAAAATAAAAAGTTTCTTAGGAGGCCGTTTGAAAATGTGCACACATTTTCCAGTTTTTTCAATATTCAGCGTGCAGCCCAAACAGGTTTTAATGCGCAACAGCTTTTTCAATTTTCTTTGAGAGGAATGGGAGATTCGATATAGGCCAATAGTTTTTTATATTTTCTGGGTCAAGGTTTGGCTTTTTCAAGAGAGGCTTTATTACTGCCACTTTTAGTGAGTTTGGTACACATCCGGTGGATAGAGAGACGTTTATTATGTTCAACATAGGAGGGCCAAGCACAGGAAGCAGCTCTTTTAGTAGTTTAGTTGGAATAGGGTCCAGTATGCAGCTTGAAGGTTTAGAGGCCATGATTATTTTCATCATTGTGCCAAGAGATATAGTGCTAAAACACTTGAGTGTCTCCCTTGATCCTAGGTCCGGGCAGAGTTGTGCAGACTCAGGACAACTGAACTTTGGAGGAATACGCTGATTTAAAGAGTAATCATTTTGTCTATGGTGTTAAAGGTGTATGCAGGTATGGACAGCAGAAACATGCTGATGGCATAATCTTTATAACATGAGGCCTACCCCACAATGAGATTTGTAGCTTATCCCAGTTCTTCAACTGGTGTTGAATTTTGTTCGAATTTACAGAATTGAAAATAAACATTTCCCTTCCGCTAAGAAACAACTTCTCTTCTCACATACAGAAAGAAGAGAAAATGACACCAGACATTCACCATTCAGTTAGGATTGGAAAATACAAAGGAATTACACAGAACACATAATAATCACACTGTATTGATTGATTGACTGTAAATACATTCATTCACCATTCAGTTGGTATTTAAAAAGACAAAGACATCAGACTACCAGAACAAACAATAATACATTAATTCACCATTTAGTTAGTATTGGAAAAGACAAAGAACTAACACAGAACCCACTGCAAATACATCCAAAGACTTTATAGAGGCTAACCTGTTTGTAGATCCATAGTGAGCTATTGAAAATATACATATTTTGCTCCCCTTTTTTCAATCTTGTCTCATCACTGCAACTCCCCAACAGGCCCGGGAAGGGCGACCCACCTAACTACACCTGCAGGTGTTACAACATTCAACTGGTGGGGCTTCAACAAACATTCAACTGGTGACCGGGGTCAGCCTGCAGGTACCCGGCCCGCCACAAAGAGTCACTGGAGCGCGATGAGCCAAGTAAAGCCCCCCCTCGGCCAATCCCTCCCCTAACCCGGACGATACTGGGCCAATTGTGCTCCGTTCTATGTGACTCCCTGACACGGCTGGTTGTGGCACAGCCCGGGAATGAACCCGGGTCTGTAGTAACTTTTTTAGTGCTGTGATGCAGTGTCTTAGACCGCTGCGCCACTCTGGAGCCCCCCATAGTGAGCTTTAAACTTCGTCTTGCTTTGGTCTGAAATACAGAGGACAGAACAGGCCGCCCCGATACACCAACGTGAAAGACATTAATTAGACACAAACACAACATAACCAACATGAGTATTCGATATCAAATGCATCTAACTAATCTGATCAATCTTATGTATTCTTCTTTTTGTCAAGTTTAATAACCTACATTGGGTTGTGTGTGTGCGTGTGTGTGTGTGTGTGTGTGTGTGTGTGTGTGTGTGTGTGTGTGTGTGTGTGTGTGTGTGTGTGTGTGTCTTACCTGTTCGTGGAGGTTTGTACATTTCTCTATCAGAGCTCACAGCTCCCAAACACTAAACCAACTGGACAGGGGCAGGATAAGCCAGGTACTAAAGGGAGGAGGATGGAAGGAAATGGTGAGAGAGTGTATCATGGGTTTAAATGAGGACAACAATGTGTCAATATTGAATCTAGCTAGCTAAAGTTAGCTGACGTTACATTAACAAGTTAGCTAAAACACTTATACAACAATTACCAGCTAACATTACAGGCTATGCAGCTTGGCTAGCTGATGAAAAACGAAAAGTACATTACATTATGTATTGTTTTTTTGTTATTTGATAGTAGTTTGATTAATTATTATCTTAGCTAGCGAAGGTTCACTCACCTTTTACGTTGATCCGTTGCAAGTCATCCCTTATCTGTCGCGTCTCTCCAACAAACCAAGCGCTTCCCGCTTCCAGTTGTCTTTTGACCAACGTTCTCCATTTGAATTATATGTATGATTCTATAAAGCACCCCTGTAAGTCTACAAAAGTTCAAAACGAACTGATGGCAGAATATAGGTTCTTAAATTAACCTTAAGGTTCTTTTTTTAAAACCTTGTATTATCCTGAAGGATCCTCCACAGACCTTTTCTTGTTAGAGTGTAGATATCATGAATATATCCCCTTAGTAAGGTCCAGCTTTCTCAGCTCCCCTAATAGTCACCTCCGTCATGGAAATACGCCACACAAGAGACCCACACCCAGTATATTCACTACAGGGCTTAGGCCTACTACTTGAAAAGCACATTCATTAATGCTGTTTTGTATTCTAGGCCATTGCATTTAAATCTATTATCTTCACATCAATCCTTCTTTACTTTAAATATAACGCCTGGAGAAACATTAATATAGTGTGTGGCCCTCCCACCCCAAAGGGAGGGCAGCTCCCTCTCAGCCCAGTCAAAGCTCTTCTCTCTCCTGGCACACCAATGGTGGAACAAGCTTCCCCCTAATGTCAGGACAGTGGAGTACTTTCTATGATTGTGATATTTTGTTGTCTCATGTAGCTGTTTTAAGATGAATGCACTAATGTAAGTCTCTCTGGATAAGAGTGTCTGCTAAATAACAAAAATCTACATGTAAAATGTCTCGTTCGAATTTTCAGCTGTGGATTTGCTCTTTATAGGCAAGTGCAAACTTTGAGAGAATGGTGGAGAATCTGAACATAGCCCTTGACAGACAGATACACAAAAAACAAATCCAATCGTGGCCAGATTATGACGACACGTCTCAGCTAGGCCTTTACCTACCTACTAGGCCTGCTGTTCAGCCTGGACGCTAGGAGACCAGTTTTACCTCCATGTCACCTCACTTTCTGTCACATTCACTGATGATTCACTCTGCCGTTATCTAGTAGCAAAGCTACAAGGTGAGTATGGTCAGTCACCATTGTCAATACTAGGCTAGGCCAGACCCATTTGGATCCAACAACCATGAATTCATGAATTCTTATTTTGTTGGGACTTCAAATGAGATGAGAGCATAACGTGGTCATCTTGTGCCTGCTGAGGGGTCAAAGGTCATGTTTCAGGTCAAGACGTATGGGAAGTTATTCTACTGGTCATGGGATAGGTGTATGTGTGTAAATGCCTGCGTATGGGTTTACACATGAACAAATTGTCTCTTATCCTAATCGAGACAATTCTTGACCCCCCAAATACTGCCTATGCCTTTTCTTTCCTCTCTGTTATCTACAAGCATGTCTAAGAGATGAATCCTTGTGTGTGCAAAGCAAAGGGCTCTCTGTGTACTGCTGCCATGTTTATTAAGTGGAATGTATGATTTCCTTCCATTAAAATGGTAAGCTTTTCTGATGCTCCCTATTTGGGCTGCCAGGTAGCCTAGTGGTTAGAGCGTTGGGCCAGTAACCAAAAGTTTGGTCGATCAACTCCCTGAGCTGACAAGGTAAAAATCTGTTGTTCTGCCTCTGAACAATGCAGTTAACCCACTGTTCCTAGGCAGTCATTGTAAATAAGAATTTGTTCATAACTGACTTGCCTAGTTAAATAAAACATTCTAATGGAACCCCTTTTTTTGGTTACATAATCCTCCCCTTTTTCCCCACCCCCCTTGGGTCAGCTGATGATACATAGACCACCCTCCTCCACTTCGCTGCAGTGGAATGACTGGCATGCATACGCCACCCAGAGAACGATCTGCCCCCTTTGAGTGGGCTAAGCCTCCCAGAGCGGAATAGACCCTTTAGGGGTAAAAAATTCTCTACACCAAAGAAAGAAGGAGAACAAATGCTTTAAAGTTGTTAAAAAATGGCCTGTCCTCATTTAACTCCTTCCTCACCCAGCATAACACAATCATCCCATTGGAATTCCTTACTGCTTTCTGATGTCGGGGGATGTGAATCAAGGCTTTATTATGAAGAGTAATACATTTTCTCTAATGTCAGATATTGAAGGTGCCTTATTTGCTCGCTTAGCACAGATGTCCCTACAGTACATGTCCTCACATGGAAGTGGACAACACACTGGATCCAGAAAATCTTTTGAAGATGTCTCTGTCTGTTTGGCACAATAGAGATATAGGGTAGTGAGGAGAGATAGAGTAGGTGGAAGGTTGGAGGGAGATAAAGTCGGATGGTGTGGTTGAGAGATACGGAGAGAAGGAGATGACTGGTTGGAGAGAGATGGATAGCGGACCTGTCAAATATGCTGACCACACATTGCTACTTTTGCAAAGCATGTGCACAGATCATGCCATTAAAGCCCTTTGAATTGAGTTTAATTCTGGTGATAGCATTTCCTTAGTTGAAAGGTTGAACAGAATGCCTTAAATGACAGTACACAGACTCATGCAGTAGGTTGGGCTGTAAATTTGGATTCGCAGTTCTGCACTGTCACCACCACCATTGTGAAACAGAGGCCCAATGTAAAATATGTTTGAATTACTTTGTTGATAAGTGTTTATACAGTTATTTTCATTCAACATGTCAGAAGAAATATAATTACAATGTCCTTTACGGTTTCTGACACAAACACGCACGCACGCACGCACGCGCACGCACACACACACACACACACACACACACACACACACACACACACACACACACACACACACACACACACACACACACACACACACACACACACACACACACACACACACGGTGCTCCTTTTCCTTCTCTTCCTGGTAGTTCTGTTTTTTACACAGTCAATGCATCTGTTTGTGTGGATGCCCATATTTCATCCCCTGACACAGAATGAGCTCTCCTTGCAAAAAGACTCCATTGTTCCTCTTTCAGCCAGCCAACTGATGAGCATCACAAGTAGAGGGGGAGTAGGTGGAGAGGGGGGGGGGGGCAATCATAAATACTTTTTCTGGGGTTCTCCTTGCAAGAGGGAGGAGAAAAGAGTCCCCTTGAATAGATTGGTTGAGCATATCTGTTCAATGAATATGTCATTTCCCACCATTCTCTATTTTGTCAACTATTCACGCATACAGAATCACAAAAACAACACAGCCCAGACTGCTTTGTGTCTGTTTTTCCCATAGTTTAATAGAGAGAAGATGACTAAAGATTTAACTGCACATTTAATGACCAAATACTTACAGAAATATGTGCTATGAGGCATATACATCGTTTTTTTTATTATAGGAGAGCACTATACAGTAGTCCCTGTCAAACTTAGTGTTATTTAGCATGGTACAATGCATCCCACACGCTACATTTTTATGTCAATGAAGACAGAAGGTATATAGCAATATAAATTAATTGAGACTACTGCTAAATGTGATGTGCAATAAAATGAATGCTGAGCTGTGATTCTAGATAGACTGTGTTTCTCAAACATCCACCATTTTTATTGATGTCTATCCAGTTAGGAGAATATTAACGTGGTTGACATGAATACAACTCAACACTTAGACAAGAATGCCCTTTGTAATGGTAATAGAATTTATCAAGTGACTTATTGACTGACAAAAGTCCTAAACACCAAGCTAAACATTTCAACAGTCCTGACAGGGTTGGTAGAAATGCAGACTCTCTTTCTGAGAATGATGATGGGATGCTAGTTGTATGTCCGATGTTCAACCAGGCAGGGCTCCATCCCAGAGAGGCCTGTGCTGACATGTTTCTTTCATCATTGATAAAAATGCTTTTGCAAGGGGGCTGCAAGCACAACAGGAACCCTTAAGAGATGGGAACGTGCAGAGACCTTGAGCAGCAATCAGTCTAGTACGTGCAGAATGGCCTGCTCGCTCCTCTCTCCATGTCTCTCTCTCCATGTCTCTCTCTCCATGTCTCTCTCTCCATGTCTCTCTCTCCATGTCTCTCTCTCCATGTCTCTCTCTCCATGTCTCTCTCTCCATGTCTCTCTCTCTCTCTCTCTCTCTCTCTCTCTCCATGTCTCTCTCTCTCTCTCTCTATGTCTCTCTCTCTCTCTCTCTTATGTAGCTAGCCGTCTTTTTACATGTGCTAAGTAAATGGCTCAACTCGCGCATGAGGCCGTTATTGTAAATAAGAATTTGTTCTTAACGGACTTGCCTAGTTAAATAAAGGTTTAAAATATATATATATATTTTAAATGAACCTTTTACTTTTGGTTTTGGTCCACCAGCTTCAAACAGCTGTAAAAACATTTTTTGTTTGTTATTGAAAATATATTTCACAGTGATTTAGATGGTACAGTGATTCCTTACACTATTCAGTGCTTGTTTTCGTACATAAACTGAAATTGAGCCAACAGTGCAGAATTTTTGCAACCAGGAGATGACAGAGTGATTTCTACTAGATATAACACAGCCACAAAGTCAGAACAGCTTTCCCATTTTGACAACAGATGCCGCTCTGGCGGGAAAAATCAATAGGCGAATATCCTTTATCTCTCTCTCTCTGGCTGCCTCTGTATCTCCCTCTACGTCTGTCTACCTCTGTCTCAGCCCCAGGTATGGTGGCGTGGTTTATTGAATGCAAATTAAACCAATTGTCCCTAATTTGAATCTGTTGTCATAACATTGCATTGAGGCCAATTAGTTGATGTCCAAGGACATATAACAGTCCATCTCCATACACACACAAATCTCACCTCTTATTTGCACTGTGAGGGAGAAAAATGATAATACGGATGGTGAGAGAAATGGAGAGAGTTGGAGTAGAGAAAGACAGAGGTAGAGATGTAGAGATAGGTACATAGAGAGACAGGGAGAGGAAATAGAGATAGATAGAGAAGTAGAAATCCATAGAGTCAGGGAGGGAGAGGGGGTGGTGTTTCTGTGTAAACGGTGTATGTACAGTGGTAGGGTAGCTCATCCCCACTGGCAGTGGAGCTGCAGCGTTAGTGGGTCAGTGTGCCATCATCTCATTCATCAGCACTACAGCCAGCTCTCCTTGCTATTATCTCACTCCATCTCTCTCTTTCCACCCCTCCCTCCCACACATACTACTACATGTAAGATGGCGCCTGAGATGGCAGACGTTTTACGTGCCCTCAGCTGATTGTGTTTTTGTTTGTTTATTTGCGTTGTTTGTAACTTGTTTTTGTACTTATTTCATACATAATGTTGCCGCTACCGTCTCTTATGCCCGAAAATAACTTCTAGACATCAGGACTGCGATTGCTCACCATGGACTAGCAGAATCCTTTTTTTCCTTTCATAACGATGACGAGCCAGACGAGAAGGATATACTGATTCCTCGGGAACAGGCCCTGATCCCCGTGATCTGCGTGAAGAGGAACCGGAGAAAGAGAGGCCGGAGAGCGGGCTGCCTTCTGAGAATTTGGAGGCGATCGAATAAACCCCCACTTCCTTCCATTCTGCTAGAAAACGTGCAATCCTTGGAGAATAAAATTGCCAAGTTACGCGGAAGATTAAACTACCAACGGGACATTAAAAACAGTAACATCTTATGCTTCACAGAGTTGGGGTTGAACGATGACAATATCAACATACAGCTGGCTGGTTATACAATGTACCGGCAGGATAGAACCGCGGCATCTGGTAAGACAAGGGGCGGCAGACTATGTATTTTTGTAAATAACAGCTGGTGCACGATATTTAAGGAAATTTCGAGCTATTGCTCGCCAGAGGTAGAGTATCTCATGTTAAGCTATAGACCACACTACATACCGAGAGAGTTTTCATCTGTATTCTTCGTAGCTGTTTACATACCACCACAGTCAGAGGCTGGAACTAAGACAGCATTGAATGAGCCTTATTCTGCCATAAGCAAACAAGGAAATGCTCACCCAGAGGCGGCGCTCCTAGTAGCCGGGGACTTTAATGCAGGGAAACTTAAATCAGTTTTACCAAATTTCTATCGGAATGTTAAATGTGCAACCAGAGGGAAAATAACTCTGGACCACCTATACTCCACACACAGAGAAGCATACAAAGCTCTCCCTCGCCCTCCATTTGGTAAATCTGACAATAATTCTATCTTCCTAATTCCTGATTAGAAGCAAAAATTAAAGCAGAAAGCATCAGTGACTAGATCAATAAAAAAGTGGTCAGATGAAACAGATGCTAAGCTACAGGACTGTTTGCTAGCACAGAAAGGAATATGTTCCGGGATTCTTCCAATGGCATTGAGGACTACACCACATCTGTCATTGGCTTCATCAATTAGTGCGTCGATGACGTCGTCTCCACAGTGACCGTACGTACATACCCCAACCAGAAGACATGGATTACAGGCAGCATCGCACTGAGCTAAAGGCTAGAGCTGCCACTTTCAAGGAGCAGGACTCTAACCCAGAAGCTTATAAGAAATCCCGCTATGCCCTCCGAAGAACCATCAAACAGGCAAAGCCTCAATACAGGACCAAGATCGAATCGTACTACAACGGCTCTAATGCTCGTCGGATGTGGCAGGGCTTGCAAACCATTACAGACTACAGAGGGAAGCACAGCCGAGAGCTGCCCAGTGACACGAGCATACCAGACGAGCTAAACTACTTCTATGCTCGCTTCGAGGCAAATAACACTGAAACATGCATGAGAGCACCAGCTGTTCTGGATGACTGTGTGCTCACGCTCTCCGCAGCCAAGGTGAGTAAGATCTTTAAACATGTCAACATTCACAAGGCCGCAGGGCCAGACGGATTACCAGGATGTGTACTGCAAGCATGCGCTGACCAATTGGTAAGTGTCTTCACTGACATTTTCAACCTCTCCCTGTCCGAGTCTGTAATACCAACATGTTTTAAGCAGACCACCATAGTGCTTGTGCCCAAGAAAATTAAGGTAACCTGCCTAAATGACTACTGACCCATAGCACTCACGTCTGTAGCCATGAAGTGCTTTGAAAGGCTGGTCATGGCTCACATCAACACCATCATCCCAGAAACCCTAGACCCACTCCAATTTGCATACAGCCCCAACAGATCCACAGATGATGCAATCTCTATTGATCTCCACACTGCCCTTTCCCACCTGGACAAAAGGAACACCCATGTGATTGACTACAGCTCAGCGTTCAACACCATAGTGCCCTCAAAGCTCATCAATAAGCTTTGGACCCTGGGACTAAACACCTCCCTCTGCAACTGGATCCTGGACTTCCTAACGGGCCGCCCCCAGGTGGTAAGGATAGATAACATTACCTCCTCCACACTGATCCTCAACACCGGGGCCCCTCAGGGGTGAGTGCTCAGTCCACTCATGACGGCACGGCCAGGCACGAATCCAACACCATCATTAAATTTGCTGATGACCTAAATTTGCAGATGACCCAACAGTGGTAGGCCTAATCACCGACAATGACGAGACAGCCTATAGGGTGCCAGGACAACAACCTCTCCCTCAACGTGATAAAGACAAAGGAGATGATTGTGGACTACAGGAAAAAGAGGACTGAGCACACTCACATTCTCATCGACGGGGCTGTAGTGGAGCAGGTTGAGAGCTTCAAATTTCTTGGTGTCTACATCACCAACAAATTAACATGGCCCAAGCACACCAAGACAGTGGTGAAGAGGGCACGACAAAACCTATTCCTCTTCAGGAGACTGCAAAGATTTGTTATGGGTCCTCATACCCTACAAAAGGCTCTACAGCTGCACCATCGAGAGCATCCTGACTGGTTGTATCACTGCCTGGTATGGCAACTGCCCGGTCTCCGACCGCAAGGCACTACAGAGGGTAATGCGAACGGCCCAGTACATCACTAGGGCCAAGCTTCCTGCCATCCAGGACCTCTATACCAGGCGGTGTCAGAGGAAGGCCCTAAAAATTGTCCAAAACTCTAGCCACCCTAGTCATAGACTGTTCTCTCTGCTACCGCACGGCAAGCGGTATCGGAGCACTAAGTCTAGGTCCAAGAAGCTCTAAACAGCTTCTACCCCCAAGCCATAAGACTCCTGAACATCTAGTCAAATGGCTACCCAGACTATTTGCTTTGCCCTTTCCCACTCTTTACACCACTGCTATTCTATGTTGTCATCTATGCATAGTCACTTTAATAACTCCACCTACATGTACATACTACCTCAACTAACCGGTGACCCGCACATTGACTCTGTATCGGTACACCCCTGTATATAGTCTCGCTATTGTTATTTTACTGCTGCTCTTTAATTACTTGTTACTTTTATCTCTTATTCTTATCCGTATTTTTTTTAAAACTGCATTGTTGGTTAGGCGCTCGTAAGTAAGCAATTTACTGTAAGGTCTACACCTGTTGTATTCGGAGCATGTAACTAATACAATTTGATTTGATTTGATTTGACATAGTGACTCTGCACTCTAATTTGGTTATCCACAGAGAGACACAGAGAGAGTTGCAGAGGAGGATGGTGACATTGTCATGACTTCCGCCGAAGTTGTTCCCTCTCCTTGTTCGTGCGGTGTTCGGCAGTCAACGTCACCGGCTTTCTAGTCGCCACCGATCCATGTTTCATTCTCGTTTTGTTTTGTCTTCATTTTTACACACCTGATTTCTATTCCATTAATTATGTTCCTTATTTAACCCCCTGGCTTCCCTCTCTGTTTTGTGCGTTATTGTTTGTCATGTGGGTTCGTGTTATTTTGTGCTTTGGATTTTGTGTTCCGTGTTGAAATATTATTCTTTCATTTTTGAGTAAACTGTCAGAATATAGTAATCTCTGTGTCCTGCGCCTGACTCCACCTTTCTCCTTTTCACCAACACCCTCACAGACATGGTAAACAGAGGTAGAGTGATGGTTGTTAATGTAGTAATGATAAAGAGGGTTGAATGTGCTCGCCTGTATTTTCTGCTAGAAAAACAAGAGTATAAATATTGCCTTTAAAAGGTGTATAGACGATAAAGTGTGATTGGATTGAATCCTGGCCTTTATAAGTGCTATAACAGCAGACATACAATAAATGTTGGTTCTTTCTGGGCATATAATCAGGAGATATGAAGATATGGAGCCATATGGTGATGAGAGGAAATTTGATTAGACATACCCCTTGCTATCTTTTTTTTTCTCTTGGCCAACTGGGTGTTTTTTGTATTTCTGTGTTGAAGTGACACCGGTTCATGGATCCTGGTACAAAGATACCCTGACAAATATCTCACTGTTGGAGAAGGGCAATAAACCACTGTGTGTTAAATTGCATAACAGATTTTGTGGATTGAAAGAGAGACTGATATTAGACCACACGCCTATGTGTCCGCTAGTAACAGAGAAACAGCCTGCAGATCAAGTGCTGCACAGCTGCTTCTAAAACATCTAAAACACACACACACACACAGCTATGTCTTACTATACTTGTGAGGACTTTTTGGGGACCAACAAATGATTGCCATTCAAAATGCTATTTTCCCTAAACCCTAACCCTTAACTTTAACCCGTTAAGTTTAGGGTATGGGTTAGGGTTACTATACTTGTGAGTATCAAAAATGCTCAAAAGAATAGTAAACCAACTAAAATTCATAGAAGTGGGGACATTTTTCCAGTCCTCACTTGTAAAAAGGCTATTTTAGGCGTGGGGTTAGCTTTAAGTAAGATTTAGGGTTAGGGTTAATGGTTAGGGTTAGGAGTTAGGGTTTACAGGTTAAAGTTAAGGGTTATGAGTTAGGGTTAACGGGTTAAAACCACTTACCCTTACCCTAACCCTAATTGTAACCATAACCCAAAAGCTAACCCCTAAGCTTAAAATAGACTTTGTCCTCATGGGGACGTGGGAAATGTCCCCACGAGGGAGAATTTTTCTTGTTTTACTATCCGGATTTTAGGTTCCCCCTAGGATATAAGTACAACCCCCCTCACACACACAGTATGAGTGGGGTGTGTTCAGTGCTGGGAGTGTGTTTTTGGCTGGGTAGCTGGCTGTGACCTCTGCTGCAGCATGCATGCCAGAGTTTTGTGTGTCTGTGCTCTGTGAGATCATCACTCTGAGCCCCCTTCAGTTGTCCCCTCTTCATTCCCTGCTTTCTGGTTGGCTGAACTCCTCCCCTCTAGCCCTGCCACTGAGACTCCATTGTGATGCAGATTTGGGGGATTGGGATGGAGGAATAGAGAGATGGGGGATGGTAGGACAGGGGGTGGGTAGAGGCGCTCTCTGTGAGTGTTTTCGGGTGGTGTTACTGTTAAGTGTGACCTGGCAACCCTGCTTGGCTGGGTGTCTGGCGTGGCCTGGGGGAGGGGAGAGACGGAGAGGGATATCTAGAATTCTCCTCCTCTCAGCAATCCTTCACTCTGTATGCATGACTCAAACATCAAGCATCTCTCTCTCTCAGACCCTCACCATCACCTCCCCATCTTGGAAATGAGAACAATGTCTTGTTGGTGTGGACACAGACTCGTTTATCAATACATCATACAAGTAGTGGTGTAGAAATGGTCTCAAAAGGAGAAGAAATTGCATCTTAATAGTAGAATTCAATTCTCAAATAAGGATCTCAATTCCAGCTCAAAGGTTGTGTTGTTGTTGTTGTTGACTTAAAGTGTAATATCTAATAAAACAGGATTAAAGCCATACGTAGGAGAGAGGGTTCTCTCAATGTGATTTCCGTGTAGTTTTGAAAGGCTAGAAAAGACTATTGAGCATTTTTTGCTCTACTGAGACAGAATTGTTATAAATTCTGGTTGTGTGTGTGTGTGTGTGTGTGTGTGTGTGTGTTTTCTGTCTGTCTAGGTACATGTATGTGTCTGTATATGCGTATGTGTGTGTGTGTGTTGTGTTGGGGGGTGGGGTGGGGGGCTGTCTGGTTCTTATAACGTCTGCAGCTTAAACTCTGCCCAAGCTCTTCCCAGCTGTCGGAGAGTAATCCAGTCCCCTCTCTCTCTCTCCCTCTACCCCTCTTTCCTTCTCTCTGACTCTGTCTATCTCTCTCTCGCTCTATTCTCTTTCTTCTCTCTCTCTCAGATTCAGATTTAGATACACTTCATTAGCATGAATGAAAAAGCCACTCTTGCTAAAGCGAAGTGAGATAATGGCATCAACAATAACAGTAAAAATTATATTAAGTTTAAAGTTTTATTAGTCATATGTACGGGATACATATGGTATACGTTGTCCAATAATAAGCTTACTTTCAGGTTCCTTCTCGACAATACGAACATAAAGTAAATAACAGTAAATAGCAGTAGAATAGAATAAACATGATGCCTTCCCCAGGCACAGTTTTTAGATAGAGGATAGATCAATTAGTTTATTAGTCACATCGCAGATGGTCGCAGATATAATCACAGGGTACAGTGAAATTGTTATGCTCTGAGCTCCAACAGTACAGGTCAAAAAAAGAAAAGTGAATGACAAGTCCGGGGGGCAGGAGAGGGACAGGAGGGGACTGGAGGGGGACAGGAGAGGGACAGGAGGGGGACTGGAGGGGGGCAGGATGGGGACAGGAGGGCAGGAGGGTGGGCAGTAGGGTGGCAGGCGGAGCAGGAAGGGTCAGGAGGAGCAGGAGGGGGACAGGAGGAGCAGGAGGGGGAAAGGAGAGGGATAGGAGGGGACCAGGAGAGGGACAGGAGGGGGACTGGATAGGGACCAGGAGGGCAGGAGGGGAAAGAAGGGGGACAGGAGGGGGACAGGAGGAGCAGGAGGGAGGGCATTGGGGGGCAGGAGGGGGACAGGAGGGGATGGGGGGAAGGAGGGGGGCAGGAAGAGGACAGGAGGGGGGCAGGAGAGGGCCGTGCCTTCTTCACCACCTAGTCTGTGTGGTTTGACCACTTCAGCTCATTGGAGATGTGTACTGTTGTGTTAGAAGAACAAGACTGTTCTTTATAAAGATCCACACAGCAAACTCCCAGGAGCTATATATAACGAACATAACATGAACGCAGAGGAACTTGACGTTTTTTGGCCGTCTCCACGGTGTTGATCAACCACCCCGTTGGTGAGGATGTAGGCGTGCCCAACCAGGTTCCTCTTGAAGTCCACAATCGGCCCCTTTGTTTTGCTGGGTTGAAGGAGAAGTTGTTTACCAGGCACCACGCCGTCAGAGTGCCTACCTCCTCTCTGTAGGCCGTCTCGTCATTGTTGGTAATCTGGCCTAATACTGTCGTCAACAAACTTGATGATGGAATTGGAACTGTGTGAAGCCACACAGTCGTTGGTATACAGGAAGTACAAGAGGGGACTGAGGACTCACCCTTGTGGGGCCCCCGTGTTGAGGATCAGTGTGGAGGAGGTAATGTTGCCTAACTTCACCACCTGGAGGCGGCCCGTTAGGAAGTCCAGGACCCAGTTCCATAGGGAGGAGTTCAGTCCCAGGGTTGTGAGCTTTGTGATGAATTTATCGGGTTCTATGGTATTGAAGGCCGAGCTGTAGTCGATGAACAGCATCCTCACATATGCATTCCTTTTGTCAAGGTGGGTGAGGGAAGTGTGCAGTGCAATGGTGATTGCGCCGTCAGTGGATCTGTCAGTGTGGTAGGTGAATTTAATTGCGGAATTTAATTGGAGCAATTCCCATACCAAGCCGTGATGCAACCCGATCAGGACACTCTCGGTGGTGCAGCGGTAGTATTTGTGGAGGACCCAGGATGGCATGAATTGTTGCTCCCTCTTGACAAGAGTGGTGGTGTTGTTGGTCCTTGACAAGTCCTCAGTAATGTGGACGCCTAGAAACTTAAAACTTGTCTTTCTCTACAGTCCCATTGATGTGGAGTGGGGCATGTTATTATTATTATTATTTTTGTATTTATTTAAAAAAAAAAATGTATCCCCTTTTCTCCCCAATTTTCGTGGTATCCAATCGCTAGTAATTACTATCTTGTCTCATCGCTACAACTCCCGTACGGGCTCGGGAGAGACGAAGGTTGAAAGCCATGCGTCCTCCGAAGCACAACCCAACTAAGCCGCACTGCTTCTTTAAAACCTGTTGAGGATGGGGGCGCTGTTGAGACTATTTATGCTAATTGGGTAATTTTTGAAAATAAAAATCATGAATACTTACCACGCTGCGCTTTGGTTCGATTCTTCCTCATCAGATGACGACACCCGTTACAGAACTACCCACCACAAGCGGACCAAGCAGCATGGTATGGAGGAGCAGAGGGTTAAGGACTCCTGGACATGGGAGGAGATACTGGACAGAAAGGGACCCTGGAGACAGGCTGGGGAATATCGCCGCCTGAAAAAGGAACTGGAGGCAGCTAAAGCTGAGAGGCGGCGATATGAGGCAAGTGAGCGAAGCAGGCACGAGAGGCAGCCCCCCAATTTTTTGGGAGGGGGGCCCACGGGGAGATTGGCGGAGTCAGGCTATAGACCTGAGCCAACTCCCCGTGCTTACCGGAAGCAGCGTGGTACTGGTCAGGCACCGTGTTATGCGGTAAAGTGCACGGTGTCTCCAGGGCGCGCTCATAGCCCGGTGCGCTATATGCCAGTCCTCCGCAAGTGCCATGCGAGAGTGAGAATCCAGCCAGGGAGGATTGTGGCAGCTCAGCACGCTTGGTCTCCGGTGCGCTGGGACCGTTCAGTTCATTCTATGCCTGCGCTCCGCCCGTGTCGGGCTAAAGTTGGCATTGAGCCAAGTGGAGAGGTGCGAGTGGTAAGCACCAGATCTCCAGTGCTCCCCCACAGCCCGGTTCGACCTGTGCCTGCACTCTGGAGGGGCCGGGCTAAAGTGGGCATTCAGTCTGGAGGAGTGGTGCCAAGGCTGCGCACCAGAGCTCCAGTGCTCCCCCACAGCCCGGTTCATCCTGTGCCTCCTCTACGCACCAGGCCTCCTGTAGGTCTCCCCAGCCTGGTGGGCCCTGTGGCAGCCCCACGCACCAGGCTGTCTCTGCGTCTCCTCCCTCCAGCGACGCCCTCCAGTCCAGGGCCTCCAGAGTCGCCCTCCAGTCCGGAGCCTCCAGCGACGCCCTCCAGTCCGGAGCCTCCAGAGTCGCCCTCCAGTCCGGAGCCTCCAACAAGGTTGCCCAGTCCGGGGCCCGCAACAAGGGGGTCCAGTCCGGGGCCCGCAACGAGGGTCCCCAGTCCGGGGCCCGCTACTAGGGTGCCCGGTCCGGGGTCGGCAGCGAGGGTCCTCGCACTAGAGGCGCCACCTAAGTGGGCCAAGCCAGAGGTGGAGCAGGGGCTACGTCCCGCACCAGAGCCGCCACCGCGGAGAAATGCTCACCCAGACCCTCCCCTATAGGTTCAGGTTTTGCGGCCGGAGTCCGCACCTTTGTGGGTGGGTACTGTCACGCCCTGACCTTAGAGAGCTTTTTATGTCTCTATTTTGGTTTGGTCAGGGTGTGATTTGGGTGGGCATTCTATGTTCATTTTTCTATGTGTTGTATTTCTTTGTTTTGGCCGCGTATGGTTCTCAATCAGGGACAGCTGTCTATCGTTGTGTCTGATTGGGAACCATACTTAGATAGCATTTACCCACCTGTGTTTTGTGGGTAGTTGTTTTCTGTTTAGTGTTCTGCACCTGACAGGACTGTTTCGGTTTCGTTTATTCACTTTGTTATTTTTGTTTCAGTGTTCAGTTCAATAAAAGTCATGAACACTTACAACGCTGCACTTTGGTCCGATTCTTCCTCATCAGATGATGACACCCGTTACAGGTTTACTCCAATTAGGGGAAGGGTGGTAGGGTTAGAAGGTAATAAAGGGAAACATATTTAAACAAATAAATGTATATATATGTATTTATATGAATGTATGTGTATATGTATGTATTTATATGTGTATGTATATATATATTTGCAAAAGAGAGAGAGAGAGAGAGAGAGAGAGAGAGAAGACAGTGTGAGAGAGAGAAGACAGTGAGAGAGAGAAAGTACAGACAGTGAGAGAGACTTAATTAACATAATTTCAACACTGTGTATAGACATTATATAACTTTATTATTTTGGAACTTTTGTAAGTGTAATGTTTACTGTTAATTTTTTATTGTTTATTTAAATTTTGTTTATTATCTATTTCACTTGCTTTGACAATGTTAACATATGTTTCCCATGCCAATAAAGCCCTTTGAATTTAATTGACAGAAAGAGAGAGAAAGCCAGAGCACAGAGAGAGAGATAGAGAGAGAGAAATAGAGATAGAGAGAGAGGATGAGGCCTACTATACCTCGACCAGCTTTGCTCTGATTCATTATTTGGTTGTCACTTTGTTCCAATTTAAATGTTTTACCTATCTGCCATTGCAGCTAAGTTTGGAGCATCATGGCAGTGTGTTGAGCTCAATTGACAGTGACCTATTTTTAACCTCATCCCCTCTATCTTTTGTCCCCAATTCTCTCTCTTGCCTCCTCCAGTTTGTCAAAACATGGTTGCATTTAAAAAGAAGCCCTAGAATGTAGTTACTCTGCAAAGGACCCAGCATTGGGTTACTCTAAAAGCGATTCAACATTTTCAGTAGTTTTCTAAGGAATACAGGGCAATGGTTTTGTGATAGTAACTTGAAGCTAACCATATTTTATACTGTATATAAACATGGCCAAAATGTGCATCAAAGGTTTGTGGAGTGTCTTGTTCTTTAGCTCTGTTGATAATGAATGTGTCTATTCATGGATTGCACGTTGAGTCACAATGTTCTTTTGAATGTTCGGTTTAGGACTGATGCCAAGCTAAGCATTATACTCAATGCATCCTCATTGGAGGCGGAAGAAGATATGGTATAAAGTTTATTACTTTGGCTTGAAAACACAATGGCATTTCTAAAGAAGGCAAATAATTAGTAGGAAAACCTTTTGTCATCCTTTGGGTTTTGCCAGATTGACTTTAGATGCAGTATAACGTTAGCTAGCTAGCTAAGATTTAGGGGAGACCTACAAATTTTAGCAAGCTAACGTTAGCATTGCTAGCTATTTTTGACAAACTTTGCTAGACAATGACAACATTGCCATCTGTCTAAAGTAAGTTTGACATGATGATGATGGCAAAGTTGTTTCCTATTAAATATGTGCTTACTTTAGCAATGTCATCATATTCCCAAGTCCCTATAGTGTAATTTAGACGACAGTCATTAGCCCTGGTTCAAAGTCATTAGCCTCCATTCTACTTTTGAGCATCAATATGGCTGCGGCGTCTTTAGAACATTGATAACAATGGCAACGACACTACCGAGTGATGGAGGTGCAACCCATGAATTCCATAACACTCAGATACATACTGACAACCTAAAGGCAAAATCAAACCCACCTCCCTCCTGTGAGCGTCTTCTCTCTACTCACAGGTTTAGGCGGTTGCTTGGGTAACTCAGATGTCACTCATGTAAATTAGGTTAGGAGGAGTCTCCAGCCTGGAGGGCTGCTGGGTGCCCTCAACTCTTCTCTCCTCTCCTTCCCTCTCCTCTCCTCGTTAGATTAATAACACCACGAGTGGCAGCCTGCGAGCTGGGGCTTGTTCAACGCTCACACATGGTCGGCTAGCATTGACCTCCACTAGCCTGGCATGGCTAGCTCTGTCTGTCCGCCTCCTGATGGACTGATTGGAGGTGATTGATTATCCATTGATCAGTAGTAAAGGGGTAGGCTGGAGGTGGTGATAGGGGGACGGGGGTATATTTACAGCCATGACTCATCAGGGAATAGGTGCAGTCAGACCCCAGAGGATTTACTGTTTCTGCCCATACATTCACTCCTTGTCAGAGCTTGAGGAACAGCCCTGACACACAGACACATAAAAACACAGCCTGGTGAGTATATCTCCGGCTGACAGGTACAATATGAGAGGCACTTGCTAATATAACAAGAAGAGAGACATACCTCTTATGGTTCCAAAGGAACACAGTGTCACTTTCTTTGCCAATGTATTCCTTCCCCCAGGGCTGACTTAACAAGGTCATTATGGGTTAGATATGATGTGATTGTGTGACTGTGACAGGAGATCAATGGGAGAGAAGTTAGGGGACTCCCCATCTGACCAATGGAGTGGGATCAGGATCAAGGGGGGACCTGTCACCTGAGGCCTTGTATTAGGTATGGGGGGGGGGGGGGGGGTGTAGGGGTCATGGAACATGTGATCTGGTGGTCCTTGAGGACATGCGTAACCCCGGCACCCTTGGGCTGGGCCAGACAGCAGTAAGCCGATCAGCCTGAGGACCAAGGGTCTGTGGTGGGGCAGATAATCTGATTGACATTGAATGTGATAAATATAGACGGCCATAATATGATGTGATTTCCTTCCCTATATTGATGTGATGGGAGGATTTAGGTCTATAGATGTGTATGTGTAACAAACATGGCCATGTGACATACACAAAGTGGAGATGATCAGCTTGATGCATGTATATGACTGGAGCAATTGGATTTCCCTCCACAACATGTGGCCTGATTTCTGTGACTTGATGCATGAGTTATGAAGGGGTTTATGAAGAGTGGTATACTATCTTGGTTGATAAAATCTGGAATGCAAAGTTAGGCGATCTATGGACGCTATAAGGTCCACCGTGATGTGGAGGTGTTCTGGATGAAAGGGATCTGTCATCTCTGTGTATGATTGATATTGATGTGGCAGGTATGGGGAAAGCTCCGTTTTCCTCCCCTGACCCAACAGGAGCTCGTTCCTAAACATTCCAGTGTATCCAATGTTTCCCTAACTTACAAATGCGGACGTAACCAGATCCACTCTTCTCTTACATGGAGCTACCTTCCACTTCCCTGAGAGAGAAGGAGGAACAGGAGAAATTACCCAGGCTGATGATTATTTTTATTTTATTTTATTCTCCAAGAGAAGCAGCATCATATGTAGTCACTCAGCTCAGCTCTGCTTCAACACAACCTGCAACACACACACATGCACACACGCTCGGACAAACTAACGGGAAAATAAATGTATCACTGGTGGAGGGGCATGTAATAAAGAGAAGGAAAGGGCGTAGCGTCTTATATAAGTGGTTTTATGTTGTGTTTAAGACTGCTCAGGAGATTTGTTTACACAGATTGATGGGGCTGTCAGGGAAAGTTGTTTAGGAGGAGTAGATGAGTTTTCCTTCCTAATGGGCTGGGCGACCGGTGGCCCCTTAAGGCCAGGCTGATCTGTAGTAATTAATGATCATCCCAGAGGTGCAGCTAGAGGAGCCTTATCTCACCTTGTGAGGCTGTCATTAAACACACTGCTCTCTGAAGGGGAGGGGCATGCTCCAAGGTAACACAACTACCTGTCACAGCGGTTTGTGTTTGTTCTCATGCATGCACACACACACTCACATACACACACACTCACATACACACACACACCCGAAAGGTTGTCTCGGGGAATCAGCTGAGTTGAGCCGAGGAATGAAAACGTCACATCAAGGTAAAGATTTGTCAAGGTAACAGTGCTGACTAGGTATCCCCTTTCCCTTTCCCTCTCACAATGGTGTGTGTACATTGTCTCAGAGCTGTGTCACACCACACTCCCAGGGTATCTTGGGGCACAACAAGTTGGCTTTACATTGAGTAAAGAGAGTTTATGGGCCATGTGCCTTAGCACTCAGAGCTGTCAACAAACAAAAACAGGACAGAGAAAGGAGGGAATTCTTACTGCTGGATACTCAGTATCAAACCCCGTTAGCGGGGCCATCTGACCTGACCAGGAAAACTCCCCATTTGTGCTTAGCCATTCTCTCTGCTGGTATGGTCAATCTGAAGAGAGCGAAACCTTATAAAGGCTTAAAGTGGTTGGTGCCAGCCTCACAGTAATCGGCCGGTGTGTGAGACAGGGAGGTTGTGACTGTTTCTGTGATGTATTGCCTTGCTATTCCAAGCAGAGCAAAGGGAAATGTCTCATTGTTAATATATGCTGAGTGTCAGGGATGGGTAATACAGCGGTCCAACCTGCAGCAGCTGCATGGGAACCACGCTTTGGGTGGCCAGCGGAAATCAATATGAATATGCACCTTTCAGATGGGGGAAACAGATGGGTGGAGGGCAGTGGCGAGTAAGACAACTACCTACCTCTCCTTACTGCTGATGTGTTACTGAAAAAGTATTGAGCCCAATTTCCCATATTTTATTTTTAATTCTATTTTATTTTTATTTTTAACCTTTATTAACATATTCTATCTAACTAGATACTCCAGCTATCCATAAAATACCTTTATCTCACCCTTTGTTAACCCACTAGAATTTATTGACACACCGGTACGTCAATCTAAGTAACGTAATTTAAAAAATCTGTATAAAATGGTATACATTTTTTATGCCTAAAGGGGTCCTAAAGTTGTAAATCAAATAGCTAAATGCCCATAGTAGGACCATCTTAAAACAATTCTGAATGGCCCCATTGAAACCCCTCCCTAGCGGCTTAAGAATGAATAAACAAACAAAAACAACCCATGTAAATCGAACCAAAATGTTTTCCCCTCCCACCAGCCAGATAAAACGTACCTGCCCAGCCTCAAGCATGCACCCTTGGCAGAGTAGAGCAAACCACATCCCTTGGTGAATCTTCATAACTTTTTCATCAGCTTGCATCATCACATCATCCAGAGATAGATCTGACAGGCACTACTGTCATGTTAGAGCTGAAATGGAGAATACAGAATACAACTTACTCTAGACCACTCCCCTGCAACATATATTCTGCATTGGTTGTATGTTAGCTAGGTACAGCATGTAAACCAAGGCTAGATTGCTGACCCAGACTATAATTTTCACAGTTTTGTCCATGAATAAAGGCAAGAGATTCTCCATGAATAACATGTCTGAGGATGTTGGTTCACTTTAGGCCTGCATGTCATATAAACGCACAGTTCATATTCCTAGAGTGTCTCAGTCTCACGAGATAGAGAAAGATAGAGAGAGGTCATGATCAGATGAGCTCCTGCATTTTTCAGCATGTTCTTAAAAAATATAGATTTAGAGTTAGATAAACTTGGATTTTTTGTCAGGAACATATACAGGAGGCTACCCTCTACAACATAACCTTCACTCCAAATCAAAATTCAAAACCTAGAACCTGATTTTGGACAGAATTACGGAATCACCTGGAAGGCTTACAACTACCAAAGATTATTATTCCAACGCTATACAGCAAATGCTCTGGAAAACAACAGAAACCTGAAAACACCATCCAACCTGGAACTGAGTGAGTAATTTTTAGTCTGAAGCTAGATTTTATTTCCAAAAGCCAAAGAAGAAAAATACATTACATTACTTTATAAGGACTGAATGCTAAATTAAGGCTGCCAAGCTTGATACAACTTCAATTAGCACTGACGTGTCAAGTGAGAGGTGTCAAAGCCCTTTAGCCCAACAATGGCAGAAGAGTCGTACTGTCTACTCCAACCAAATGGAGAGGCCTTAGAAGCTGCTTCCCGCTGTTCAGAGGTAATTAAAATACAGTACCCTGTGTATGTAAAGAATGATAAGGCAAGAAAAGATCACAAAATGAAGCTCCTTATGGAAAATCAAGAGACACTTTTTGCTGACTATTATAAAAATGGGAACATCACCAACCTCATCTTCCACACAAACCATCCCCTGGCATGGCACAGTGCTATATTAACCAGACCATCCCCTGGCATGGCACAGTGCTATATTAACCAGACCATCCCCTGGCATGGCACAGTGCTATATTAACCAGACCATCCCCTGGCATGGCACAGTGCTGTATTAACCAGACCATCCCCTGGCATGGCACAGTGCTATATTAACCAGACCATCCCCTGGCATGGCACAGTGCTATATTAACCAGACCATCCCCTGGCATGGCACAGTGCTATATTAACCAGACCATCCCCTGGCATGGCACAGTGCTGTATTAACCAGACCATCCCATAGCATGGCACAGTGCTGTATTAACCAGACCATCCCCTGGCATGGCACAGTGCTATATTAGCACACTACCCCTCTGTTAAGAGAGGGGGTGTTACCGAGGGGTGGAAACTCAGGATACTAGACAACTAGGACTCTGAGTCAGCTAATATGAATCTCTATAAGTCTGGAACAGTAATGGTACAGGGCAACCCCAAACAGTTTCAGCTGGACTTTCACCTAATCAAAGAAAAAACCTTTTTCCCAAACACAGTGTGTCTAAACTCTGGTGTCCAAACACCCAGCGCTCCCTAGACCTTCTATCTCAGGCCTAACTAGGTTCACCTAGCCACATAATAATACACACAGGCACAAATGACCTGAGAACACAGTAGGAAAGGGTGGCCACAGTACTGAAGCGAATGATTGAAAAAGCTTCTTCTACTTTCCCCAATGCACAAGTGATTATCTCCACCCTGCTATCACGAAAAAACTTCCACCCTACTACCATACAGGACATCCACCCTGCTACCATACCACCCTGTTCAAAACCAATGACCAGGTCCACCTATACAAGGCAGCAGTGCCCACCTTCGCCCGGACTCTAAAGGACATCGCTCTCAAACGCAGCCCCAACACTTCACACAGGAGCAACAGATCAATAGACACGCCGCAAATAGAAAACCGAAGAAAATGAACAACAATGACAAAGTATTTGATGAAGAATGCAAAAATCGAAGAAAGAAATTGAGAAACTTGTCTAACCAAAAACATAGAGACCCGGAAAACCTAAGTCTACGCATTCACTATGTTGAATCATTAAAACAACACAGAAATACACTACGGAAAAAGAAGGAACAGCACGTCAGAAATCAGCTCAATGTAATTGAAGAATCCATAGACTCTAACCACTTCTGGGAAAATTGGAAAACACTAAACAACAACACAAAGAATTATCTATCCAAAATGGAGATGTATGGGTAAACGACTTCTCCAATTTTTTTGGCTCTATAACAAAAAACACAGAGCAGAAACATGTACATGATCAAATACAAATCTTAGAATCAACTATTAAAGACTACCAGAACCCACTGTATTCTCCAATTTCCTTGAATGAGTTACAGGACAAAATAAAAACCCTCCAACCCAAAAAAGACATGTGGTGTTGATGGTATCCTCAATGAAGTGATCAAATATACAGACAACAAATTCCAAATCGCTATACTAAAACTCTTAAACATCATCCTTAGCTCTGGCATCTTCCCCAATATTTGGAACCAAGGACTGATTACCCCAATCCACATAAGTGGAGACAAATTTATCCCACTACTGTGGGATATGCGTCAACAGCAACCTTGGTAAAATTCTCTGCATTATCATTCACAGCAGACTCGTCTATTTCCTCAGTGAAAACAATGTACTGAGCAAATGTCAAATTGGCTTTTTACCAAATTATCATACGACAGACCACACATTCACCCTGCACACCCTAATTAACAAACAAACAAACCAAAACCAAGGCAAAGTCTTCTCATTCTTTGTTGATTTCAAAAAAGCCTTCGACTCATTTTGGCATGAGTTTCTACTATACAAATTGATGGAAAGTGGTGTTGGAGGAAAAACATACGACATTATAAAATCCATGTACACAAACAATATAGGCAAAAAAGACACACATTTCTTCCCACAGGGCCATGGGGTGAGACAGGGATGCAGCTTAAGCCCCACCTTCTTCAACATATATATCAACGAATTGGTGAGGGACTGCAGCACCTGGCCTCACCCTACTAGAATCTGAAGTCAAATGTCTACTGTTTGCTGATAATCTGGTGCTCCTGTCACCAACCAAGGAGGGCCTACAGCAGCACCTATATCTTCTACACAGATTCTGTCAGACCTGAGCCCTGGCAGTAAATCTCAGTAAGACCAAAATAATGGTATTCCAAAAAAGGTCCAGTCGCCAGGACCACAAATACAAATTCCATCTAGACACCGTTGCCCTAGAGCACACAAAAATCTATACATACCTTGGCCTAAACATCAGCGCCACAGGTAACTAACACAGAGCTGTGAACGTCTGAGAGACAAGGCAAAAAGGGCATTCTATGGCATCAAAAGGAACATAAAATTTGACATACCAATTAGGATCTGGCTAAAAATACTTGACTCAGTTATAGAACCCATTGCCCTTTATGGTTGTGAGGTCTGGGGTCTGCTCACCAACCAAGAATTCACTAAATGGGACAAACACCAAATTGAGACTCTGCATGATGAATTCTGCAAAAATATCCTCAGTGTACAACGTAGAACACCAAATGATGCATGCAGAGCAGAATTAGGCCGATACCCGCTAATGATCAAAATCCAGAAAAGAGACATCAAATTCTACAACCACCTAAAAGGAAGTGATTCCCAAACCTTCCATAACAAAGCCATCACCTACAGAGAGATGAACCTGGAGGAGAGTCCCCTAAGCAAGCTGGTCCTGGGGCTCTGTTCACAAACACAAACACACCCCACAGCAACACAATTAGACCCAACCAAATCATGAGAAAACAAAAAGATAATTACTTGACACATTGGAAAGAAACTAGAATGCTATTCGGCCCTAAACAGAGAGTACACAGTGGCAGAATACCTGACCGCTCTGACTGACCCAAACTTAAGGAAAGCTTTGACTATGTACAGACTCAGTGAGCATAGCCTTGCTATTGAGAAAGGCCGCCGTAGGAAGACCTGGCTCTCAAGAGAAGACAGGCTATATGCACACTGCCCACAAGATGAGGTGGAAACTGAGCTGCGCTTCCTAACCTCCTGCCAAATGTATGACCATATTAGAGACACATATTTCCCTCAGATTACACAGATCCACAAAGAATTCGAAAACAAACCCGATTTTGATAAACTCCCATATCTACCGGGTGAAATACCAGAGTGTGCCATCATCACATATCTACTGGGTGAAATACCACAGTGTGACATCACAGCAAGATTTGTGACCTGTTGCCACAAGAAAAGGTTTATTTCACTTTTGTATATTATCTACTTCACTTGCTTTGGCAATGTTAACATATGTTTCCCATGCCAATAAAGCCCCTTGAGAGAGAGAGAGAGAGAGAGAGAGAGAGAGAGAGAGAGAGAGAGAGAGAGAGAGAGAGAGAGAGAGAGAGAGAGAGAGAGAGAGAGAGAGAGGGAGAGAGAGAACCCCCGAGCTGACAATAACCCACTGTTCCTAGGCTGTCATTGTAAATAAGAATTTGTTCTTAACTGACTTGCCTAGTTAAATAAAGGTTCAAATAAAAAAAAGAGCCGGAAGTGTATTTAGGTTATGCTGAAATGTGCATGTATTCAATATGTGCAATGGCTTAGTATGTGTATGAGAGAGAGAGAAAGTTAAAATTGTGAGAGGAATGTTTGTGTGCTCTGTAGATTTTTGCCTGCTCAGGTGAAAACGTAAGCGCTTCATATGGAGTCTCAAAATAGAGAGATGTCCATTAATAAAACATGGACCTGCTGTACAACCTCCCTTTCCAACATCCCTGCAGGAGAGAGAGAGGGAGGGAGGGAGGGAGGGAGGGAGGGAGGGAGGGAGAGCAGCCATGATGGTGTATTCACTGCCTGAGAGAGGTTTTCATTTCATATAAACTAGGATCATGTAAGGCTCTGGGTCACTAGAAGCCAGTCTATATTTCAGCATGTTTGTAGCGTGTCCTGTGTATTCTACAAAATGTTTGGTCAAACCACATCCCACTGTCTCTTCCTTCTATCTCTGTGTTTGCAACCCCACCCCACGCTATCTCTCTCACTCCCTCACCTAGATTACTACCCCCCTCTATCTCTCTCACCCCCTCACCTAGATCACTACCCCCCTCAATGAAAACACCTGAGCAATGGAATGTTGGACTGAGGAGGTGGAAAAACAAGAATACCCCCACCCCTCCTTCCTCGTCTCCACCTCTCTCTGACTTGCCAACACTGTGCATTAAAGTCTGAGAGAGAAGCAGCCGGGGGAAAGGCCAGTGGCGTGCCCTCCCCTAAGGCAAGACGGCATGAGAAAGAAAGAGACACAGTGACAGAGAGAGAGAGGAACAAGATAGCGGACGAGAGCGAGAAATGAGAGAGAAGGGATAGAGAGAGAGTTCAAGCAAAAATATTGTGAGTGGCTTGATTTGTATGCCAGAAACAGTGTCAACTGAAAAGGAAAACTGCATCCCAACAGGTCAACATCTCCACAAAGCGAGATGTTTGATTATTTTGTAAGTAACCAAACACTTACTTACAAACTACTCACCACACACACCACAAACTGGCAACACACATGGGCCTCGTAGAGCAGCTGAGGAGTCATGGGAGGTCAGAGTGGGCAAGGCTACATTGCGATGTCATATCCATCATGGCGGCCATGGCCCAAGCCTGCACCAGCTGTTGGACATTAAGCAAAGTGCAGGCAGATTTGGCTGAGCCAGTTTTGGGGTAACTCAATAACATTACTGTGTTAGGTTGGCCTGAGCTGTTTATTTTATAATGCACCGGTTTTACCATGGCCTGCTATCTAAGTCCCAGGCACGGCCACACATTTCTATGCTGATTATTTCCCTTAGGCTAAGTTTTTGGGCCATTACAATAGGCCTGGACCTATCCTCTCAATCTACCTCTTTCTAAACCTACAGTATGTTGATATGTTGTGATTGTCTTCATTAATTTCTCTAAGTGCTCATCATTAAACTATTCTCAACTTGACCTTCAATAGATTTCTCTAGGACTTCCATTCCTGGCCTGTGAAGTACAGAATACAGGTGCCTTGCCTCTTTTAACATAAATAGATGTAATGTTCTAGGGAAGCAGTTTAGGTGCCAATCAGAGAATGAATTCCACAGTGTACCCATCTCAAAGTGCTGCTGGACAAGTGTTTCTCAGTAAATCCTCAGACCACACAAGACCTCCCTCTAAAATAAGGAGTCAGAGAGTTGATCTAAATGGGTATGTTAGTAATAGGACATGTGTGGTTATTTTTGTGGATTTGTTTTTATTTTTATGACCTGTCGAGGCCTGAACCAACATCTTTCAGCCCCCCGTTGGTGTACGGCAGCTCTGACAGTGTGTGTGTAGGTGTGTGCGTGACTGGCGCAGAGCCATTTTGACAGTAATTGGTAGGGATGGAGGTGGCAGCTGTGTGAGAACTCAGGGGCAGAAAGGTTATAGCCTAACCACCCCCCCCACCCGCTGTTCTCTTCACTGTGAGCCTGTGGGGTTAGGACCTCCATTTACCACTCCCTCAACCCCACCTCTACTCTTTCAACCCCTCCTTCCAAGATCTAATCTTCCCAACCTGGTCTCCCCAGCAAACGTCTGACATGGAGTCAGTTGTTAGGGAGATTTATCCATTTACATCTTGACATTTTAGAATAGTAATTTTTGTAATTTTCAAACCTGGTCCTGGATTGTCTAAACCCAGTGTTAACATACCTTGGGGTTGGGAGTCCCCGTGGACTAGGATTAAAGTAAACCATTTTAGAGTATTGTTCTTCACCTTCACATGCTGATTCAATATGAACATGGAAGTAAGACCTAAGGTGTGCATATCTGTATACTGCTGTTTCTATACTTCATTCATGACACCCTGCTGAGAACCACCTATAAATACCTTCTAAAATATATCCCTCTGTACTTCTTCCTGTTCTTCATATCCTTCCCTCGACTTGATTCTTCTTTCGTCTCTCTTCCTTCCTTTTAAGTTGTTTTTAAGCTAAGGAAGGAGCCTAGGAGCGAACACAAAAGACCATTAAAAGTCAGAGCCAAGAGAAATAAGATGGTCTGATTATAAACAAACAACATAAATACATATACAGTATATGAGTACAGACAATACATCAAACATATATACAGCATATGAGTACAGACAATACACCAAACATATATACACTATATGAGCACAGACAATACACCAAATACATATACACTATATGAGCACTAACAATACACCAAACAGACATACTGACTGTAGATGCAAAGACACAAAGGAAGCAAACATACGTGAGAACATGTGCAAACGTCATCCTGTGTTATAGTAACTGGTGGTCAGTGTGTGTGTGTGCGTGCGTGCGTGCGTGCGTGTGTGTGTGTGTGTGTGTGTAAGCATGTGTGTGTGTGTGTGTGTGTGTGTGCAGCTGGGGCTCAGTGTGTCAGTAGCACAGGCCCCACACAGGCCTCTGGGCCACTCTGTCAGCTCAGTGGGGGATGGGGTCTGCTCTGGCCATTACTGCTATCTGGGTCAGTGGATGAGTGGCGAAGCTGGGCCCTGTGACCTCATTGCCCTCACATTATCATTATTTTCCCAGTCACTCACTCCACAGAGATTCAGAGGATTCCCCCCCCCCCCCCCCCCCCCCCCCCCGCACACACACAGTGGAAAGAAGCTTGGTTACAACAGCCCTGCACAGAGAAGTCAGAGGTCAACATTACGAACGGCTCACTCTCACATTGGACCATCCAACAGCTTCACTAGTCTCACACACATATGCCCCAGCCCAGACACACTAACCCTCTCCTACAATACGTTCAGTGGTAATAACTTTGTGAGGTTTGGCCTCCTGACTAACTCATTCTCACTAGTGGATCTTAAGCTCTCTCTTTTGCAATGCCGGGTAGTATGCTACCAAATAAACTGCAGACGGAATCCCTAATCCATTAACAGCACGTCATTTTAGATGCCTAGTGTGAATCATTAACCCCACCCCCCCCACCCCTCTCTCTACTAGTCCCCCCTGCCAATGTCCCCCCTGAACACCTTAACCTCTGTCATTGGCTGTTGGAGGAATCTGATCTCTATTATTACATTAACATTCTCCAGATGTTCTGTGGGAGATATTTGACACCTCTGGTACTAGAACTGCCCATGAGACCACAGAGACACACATTGAAGAAGGGAACATTAGCTTGTAGAGAAAGAGTGAAAATGTGAAGGGGTGTACAGTATGTTCTGGGAAAATGGAGAGGTGAATGCAGTGGCATGATGTGGGCCTGGGGCCTGGGCCTTCAGTGAGGTCCTACACAGTCCCACCCGAATTAATCCACCTCTTATTACCATCATTATGATGCCATGGCTCTAGACACTATACATTTAGACAGAAACGCAGTATAACCAGGCGTTGCGTCACCTTGAAATTGACAAAAATTAACATTTTTGGGTAAACAGTGTTTACCCAAAAACATGACACAATCAATGAGTCTTTTCAATATTTCCCTATTTTTCTTCACCTTTTCATTGTGCAGCTCCGTTGCCCTGCGTGCTTGTTCGTTGAGCTGTACATCCACTCGGGTGTCCCCAAAAGTTTTCAAAAGCACCATTGCTTGTAAGTGCCCAGCCGTACTTTGGTGTCTCGTTGCTGCCTTGGTTAGACAACTCAAGTTTGCAAAGCCAGTGTGGCTCCAAACACCAAATCGATCACTTGCAAATAATAGGCATTCCCAGCAGTACAGTTTGCAGTGCTTCTCGGAGCCTTTGAGCCATTGATAGCGCTCGTAGTTGGAACTTTGAAAGTGGCGAACGAACCCCTTTCCCGCCTGTGACAGGCTTTGTAGCGTCGGCGTCGGGAGACCTCTGTCACGTTCCTGACCTGTTTTCTCTTGTTTTGTATTTATTTAGTATGGTCAGGGCGTGAGTTGGGTGGGTAGTCTATGTGTTGTTTTCTATGTTGGGGTTTTGTGCGTTCGGCCTGGTATGATTCTCAATCAGAGGCAGCTGTCAATCGTTGTCCCTGATTGAGAATCATACTTAGGCAGCCGGGGTTCACGTGTGTGTTTGTGGGTGTTTGTATTTCGTGTCAGTGTTCGTGCCACACGGGACTGCTTTCGGTTTGATTCTCGTTTGTTGTTTTTGTATCTTGAAGTGTTCAGTTTACTTTCATTAAAATATGAACACTTTCTACTCTGCGTCTTGGTCCGATCCCTCTTCTGACGAAGAGGAGGAAATCTGCCGTAACAACCTCTCCTTACAATGTCTAATTTTTCTTGAAAAGTTCGTCTTGAGAATGGCGTTATAATTATATCCTCGACCAAATCGATATCTTCTCCTCCTTCCGCCATTGTGGGTTGAAAAAACAGCTTAGTAGTAGTATCAAATTCAGTTTCCTAGTTCTGAGGTTCTGCATAGACCTGCCCATAGGACCTGGCTCTCAATATTGGTAATCCAATCAAAAGACGTGCACGCACTACGCCTGCTAGCTGGCTCCTGTGTAACACTGGAGCCAGCCAGCAGGTGTACAATAGCTAACTCTTAAGCTGATTGGTTGACACAAAATGTTAATTTCCATTCACTTTAAGCTACAAGCGCCCGCACTGTTGATTCTGAAGGCCTGAGGGCAGATTTTAGACACCTGGCAACACATGATGGCTGAATATGATTGGATAAAAGATCTAATATAAAGACCAGCCCTCCAAATCTCAACCTGGGGCTGGAAGCAGTGCAACCAAGAGGAAAGCTATGAAATGAACAGTATAACTCTTACTCTGGGGAATAATTTAATACATATTTGTGGGAAAATATATTTAAAGAAAAATTATATTCTGATGATGTTTAGGCCAGCAGAGAAGACCTTGCTGGCCCTGACGGCCCACCACTGGGTGAATGAACCTATGAGCTCTGGAAAAAAAGAGGTGAGACTTAAAGGACATACAGTACAGTAAAGATAAATCAGACTGGAGGGAGAGGACAGAGAGCGAATCTTGGTTAACAGAGAGAGAAATATGAAAGCAAAAACTAAAGCAGGAAGCACCACTGACTCGGTCTATAAAAAAGTGGTCAGATGAAGCAGATGCTAAACCACAGGACTGTTTTGCTAAGCACAGACTGAAATATGTTCCAGGACTCTTCCGATGGCATTGAGGAGTACACCACATCAGTCACTGGCTTTATCAATAAGTGCATTGAGGACGTCGTCCCCACTGTGACTGTACTTACATATCCCAACCAGAAGCCATGGATTATAGGCAGCATCTGCACTGAGCTAAAGGGTAGAGCTGATGCTTTCAAGGAGCTGGACTCTAACCCGGAAGCTTATAAGAAATCCTGCTATGCCCTCCGACGAACAATCAAACAGGCAAAGCGTCAATACAGGACCAAGATCGTATTGTACTACACTGGCTCCGGCGCTCGTCGGATGTGGCAGAGCCTGCTAACTATTACAGACTACAAAGGGAAGCATAGCCAAGAGCTGCCCAGTGACACGAGCCTACCAGACGAGCTAAATAACTTCTATGCTCGCTTCGAGGCAAGTAACACTAAAACATGCACGAGAGCATCAGCTGTTCTGGACGACTGTGTGATCACGCTCTCCGCAGCCGATGTGAGTAAGACCTTTAAACAGGTCAACATTCACAAGGCCGCAGGGCCAGACAGATTACCAGGACGTGCACTCCGAGCATGCGCTGACCAACTGGCAAGTGTCTTCACTGACATTTTAAACCTCTCCCTGTCTGAATCTGAAATACCAGCATGTTTCAAGCAGACCACCATAGTCCCTGTGCCCAAGAACACTAAGGTAACCTGCCTAAATGACTACCGACTCATAGCTCTCATGTCTGTAGCCATGAAATGCTTTGAAAGGCTGGTCATGGCTCACATCAACACTATTATCTCAGAAACCCTAGACCCACTCCAATTTGCATACCACCGATCCACAGATGATACAATCTCTATTGCACTCCACACTGCCCTTTCATACCTGGACAAAAGGAACACCTATGTGAGAATGCTATTCATTGACTACAGTTCAGTGTTCAACACCATAGTCCTCAAATCTCATCACTAAGCTAAAGACACTGGGACTAAACACCTCTGCAACTGGATCCTGGACTTCCTGATGGGCCACCCCCAGGTGGCAAGGGTAGGTAACAACACATCCGTCATGCTGTTCCTCAACACGGGGGCCCCTCAGGGACGCGTGCTCAGTCCCTTCCTGTACTCCCTGTTCACTCATGACTGTACGGCCAGGCACAACTTCAACACCATCATCAAGTTTGCTGATGACACAACAGTGGTAGGCCTGATCACCGACAATGATGAGACACCCTATAGGGAGGAGGTCAGAGACCTGACCGTGTGGTGCCAGGACAACAACCTCTCCCTCAACGTGATCAAGACAAAGGAGATGATTGTGGACTACAGGAAAAGGAGGGCCGAACATGCTCCCATTCTCATCGACGGGGCTGTAGTGGAGCAGGTTGAGAGCTTCAAGTTCCATGGCGTCCACATCACTAACAAACTAACATGGTCCAAGCACACCAAGACAGTCGTGAATAGGGCACGACAAAACCTATTTCCCTTCAGGAGACTGCAAAGATTTGTTATGGGTCCTCAGATCCTCAAAAAGCTTGACAGCTGCACCATCGAGAGCGTCCTGACGGGTTGCATCACTGCCTGTTATGGCAACTGCCCGGCCTCAGACCGCAAGGCACTACAGAGGCTACTGCAAACGGCCCAGTACATCAACGGGGCCAAGTTTCCTGCCATCCAAGACCTCTATACCAGGCGGTGTCAGAGGAAGGCCCAAAAATTGTCAAGGACTCCAGCCACCCTAGTCATTGACTGTTCTCTCTGCTACCGCACGGCAAGCGGTACCGGAGCGCCAAGTCTAGATTCAAGAGGCTCCTAAAAAGCCACAAAACTCCCGAACAGCTAGTCAAGTGGCTACTCAGACTATTTGCATTGTTAGATTACTTGTTAGATATTACTGCACTGTCGGAACCAAAGGCACAAGCATTTTGCTACACTCACATTAACATCTGACAAATACAATTTGATTTGATTTGATTACCTCAATTACCTCGACACTGGTGCCCCCGCACATTGACATTGACTCTGTGCCTGTACCCCCTGTATTGTTTTGTTATTGTATTGTTATTGTATTGTTATTTGCTGCTGCTCTTTAATCATTTTCACGTATCTTCTTAAAACTGCATTGTTCGTTAAGGGCTTGTAAGTAAGCATTTCACTGTAAAGTCTATGCATGTGACAAATAGAATTTGATTTGATTTGAAAGATGGTTCGGAGAAAACAGACAGAGGAGGAGTGTGTGTGTGTGTGTGTGTGTGTGTGTGTGTGTGTGTGTGTGTGTGTGTGTGTGTGTGTGTGTGTGTGTGTGTGTGTGTGTGATAGGAGCAGTGGAAGTGGCTAGGCCTGGGTGGATGCAGGGTAAGCTATGACCAGCAGAAGGGTTTCACATGTGGGGCTCCAGAGGACCCATCTGTTTGGCCTTGTCTTTATGGCCTGGCCACTAGCTGGCAACAGGAAGCAGCAAAGCCCCCTGGGTCTTCAGACGGGAACGTGATCCTTTTAATAAGTCCTGTCAGAACCCCAGCACCACTTAGGCCCTCTGCCAGGGGTGAGAGGGCTGATACCCAACACCACACTATCCCTCTTTGCAGTCACGCTAGAGAGACTACACACAGAGCCCCAGTAGCTGGGCCTCAGTAGCACCACGCTACACATGGACCTCAGCCTCGTAAACAGGAGCTGGGCCTCAGTAGCACCACGCTACACACGGACCTCAGCCTTGTAAACAGGAGCTGGGCCTCAGTAGCACCACGCTACACACGGACCTCAGCCTCGTAAACAGCAGCTGGGCCTCAGTAGCACCACGCTACACACGGACTTCAGCCTCGTAAACAGGAGCTGGGCCTCAGTAGCACCACCCTACACACGGACCTCAGCCTCGTAAACAGGAGCTGGGCCTCAGTAGCACCACGCTACACACGGACCTCAGCCTCGTAAACAGGAGCTGGGCCTCAATAGCACCACGCTACACACGGACCTCAGCCTCGTAAACAGGAGCTGGGCCTCAGTAGCACCACGCTACACACGGACCTCAGCCTCGTAAACAGGAGCTGGGCCTCAGTAGCACCACGCTACACACGGACCTCAGCCTCGTAAACAGGAGCTGGGCCTCAGTAGCACCACGCTACACACGGACCTCAGCCTCGTAAACAGGAGCTGGGCCTCAATAGCACCACACTACACACGGACCTCAGCCTCGTAAACAGGAGCTGGGCCTCAGTAGCACCACGCTACACACGGACTTCAGCCTCGTAAACAGGAGCTGGGCCTCAGTAGCACCACCCTACACACGGACCTCAGCCTCGTAAACAGGAGCTGGGCCTCAGTAGCACCACGCTACACACGGACCTCAGCCTCGTAAACAGGAGCTGGGCCTCAATAGCACCACGCTACACACGGACCTCAGCCTCGTAAACAGGAGCTGGGCCTCAGTAGCACCACGCTACACACGGACCTCAGCCTCGTAAACAGGAGCTGGGCCTCAGTAGCACCACGCTACACACGGACCTCAGCCTCGTAAACAGGAGCTGGGCCTCAGTAGCACCACGCTACACACGGACCTCAGCCTCGTAAACAGGAGCTGGGCCTCAATAGCACCACACTACACACGGACCTCAGCCTCGTAAACAGGAGCTGGGCCTCAGTAGCACCACGCTACACACGGACCTCAACCTCGTTAACAGGAGCTGGGCCTCAGTAGCACCACGCTACACACGGACTCAGCCTCGTAAACAGACACTACATTTAGGAGAACATGCAGTTATTAGGTTCATAAATATGGTGGCCATTGCAGGTTATGACTGGCGGTTGTGTATTCAAACTGTGATGTCATCTGTATTTAATAGATAGCTTACCGAAGCGGGTCCTATATAGTCTACACTGATTTGAATGATCAACAATGAACGCTGAAGACAAATAATGTGTGGTAACATTTTACATTTTGATAATTTAGTCGACGGTATTATCCAGAGTGACTTACAGTTAGTACATTCATCTTAAGATACAATAGCTAGGTGTGACAACCACTTATCTCGGAATAGTAAGGGGGGTGGGGGGGCAGGTTCGAAGAGGTAGGGTTTCAGACGTTTGCGGAAGATGGGGAGAGATAAGCTACCATGACTTGAAAATAAAGAGTGTGATGAACAGAAGCTGTTACATAATCTCAATAGGTTTTCTTTCCAACATTGGGAACCATTGGGAGATTGTTATGCCAACCACACATGCTATACTCTAGACGTGTGAGTTTGCAACACATGAGGGAGAACATGTGTGTTTAAATGTGTGTGTGTGTGTATGTGTGTGGGTTGGACACACGTTTGCAGCACTTTCTCTGGTCTGAGAGGTAGGCTCTGAATATTTGAAGATGTAGTATGCCTTTGCTTATGTTGATACAGGGGTTGCTTGCACCTATATGTATACATTATCTGTGTCATGGGAGCTCAAATTAATTGTTACAAAATATTATTACCTTTCTTAAAAAAACAGAAAATGAAAGTATGATAGGAGAGAGTGGGGAGAGTGAGTGGGCAGACGGCCAGAGGGAGAGGGGGAAAGAGAGGGTGGGAGAGACAGTTTCGGTCCAATCTGAGCCATCCTGTCCAAACGTGAGCTTCCTCAGAGACATTCCGTCTCCTGGGTATTAGGCTGCATGATAACATTCAGGACCATTAAAGACCGTTAGTCAACTGATAACACACTAAACAATGACAAAAGAGAACTAGGTTTGTATTTTAGCCGAGGGTGGAATTGGGTTGACACAGTGTTGACCAGTGTTGACCGGCGTTGACCCTCAGAGTTCCACACTATCTAAACACCAACATTCCTTCGGGCTTGTCAAGGAGACGGATGGAGAGGAAATCTTATGTCTGCTGTTTGTAAATATCGACAGCAAAAGGAATCTAAGCTATGACAGCTACGGTTTAGGTACTGAAGCTAGGTTGAAAACAGCTGTATTCATGACAACTGGAACATCAGGTTGGCAACTCTGCTAAGTCTAAGGTACTGTTGACACACAAATTCACATTCACGCACACGCGCACACACACACACACGTACACACACACACACACACACACACACACACACACACACACACACACACACACACACACACACACACACACACACACACACACACACACACACACACACACACACACACACACACACACACACACACACACACATTAATATCCATGACTTACATTCTCGCTAACACCTCTGGAGTGCCAATTTTGGAAGTGAACATGTATGTACCTGACCACATTCTTCTTCATGTTTGTGTCGCAATTCCAATCGGCGTCATCTGTGTAACCTCCTCACTCACAGAGCATTCTAATCTGTAACCATACCACACTTCGTAATGGTTTTATTTCACAATGAGAACATAGAACGCCTGTCCTCTCTATGTAGTTATTACACAGGAGCTCTACAGTCTTTGTGGTCGTTTTGACCAGACACTGGTCACGTGTTGAAAGTGCTCTGTTTACCCAGTACATGTTGACTACAGCTGTAAAAAGAGCCAGTAAGCCTTTATTGTCCAATCACTAGTATACACAGAGCACGTTGCTAAAAGTTTTTTCCTCAGAATAAAGCTGAAGTACTGACACGTCTGACTGCCAGCGGAACATTTTCATAGTATAACTATTTACCTAATGAATAATTGGAATCAGTAAACAGTCGTGTAATTCGTTAGTTCTGAATGAGGACATAAACTCTTGAACTCTTGAGTCACTCTTGAGTGACTGTTTACACTATCACAATCTCTATCTTATCACAGCTACGACAACCCACATTCAGGAATGCACAGAATCTAATTCCACTCATTCTTAAGATGTTGTTCATGTCTTTACCCCTACTCCACCACCCCCGAGGACTCACTCCCCCTTCCCTGTCTCCCACCCCCACCCGCCCTCTCACCCCCCCCAGGCTACAGGAAGTTACATTATCCTGCAGGGTAACTGAGTGTGTGCAGGACGCTGGCCACTCATCCAACAGGAGGTGCCTTCACATGTTTGCTCCATGCCTCAGCTTCCGATGCCCTGGAGATATGAGCGGCTGACACGCATGTGAAAAAGAGAGAGACAGCTGATAAACTCTCCAGGAATTTACAACAGTATGTCTAGAGCAGCTCTGGGAGTCTTGGTAAGAGGATATTGGGTAATAGGGCTGATGTTTAGTCCCTGACTAATGAGACCCTCTAGACCAACCACACCAAATCAACTCACTTCATTTCCAATGACATAGTAAATTAATTGTCCAGATAAGTCCAGAACATGACGTGACAGAAATAACTGGGCAGTTCTTACTTGTGGATAAACAGCTTCCCATCCTGAGTCCTGAGAGGAAAAAGGAAATCCTTTCATGGATAATGAGCCCAGCTCAATGAGTTAGCCACCAGTCCACCTTAACTACAGATTCATCAGCTCAGCACTTCCCTACCCTCAACAATTGTTTTATTTTTATTGTCACATACACCAGATAGGTACAGTGAAATGTGTTCGTATATAGGAACAGCCATAGTAGTATAGCACCCCTGGAGAAAATTAGGATGAAGTGCCTTGCTCAAGGACATATCTTTCACCTTGTTGGCTCGGGTTTTAGAAGCAGCGACCTTTCAGTTACAGGCCCAACGCTCTAACCGCTAGACTACCTGCCACCCTTAGGATCTAACTAGCCCTTAGGATTCCATCACAACGCCCTGTAACGATGCCAAGCCTAGTTCTAACCATAGGGCCCTGAGCACAGAGATCCTAGAATTGACATTCAATATGTAATTCTATTCTAGTTTATTTTTAGCATTTTACCTGACCAAGGAACACTATGGGAGTTTTCCTGGGTCTGGTCACATGATCAGGATAAACAGAGCACTTTCATTCCCTTTCACTCTTTTTGTCCTTATCAAGGCACAAGGCGAGACCCAGATGCAGACACAGGAGGCAGATGGTTGGAGTCGTACAATGTTTATTAATCCAAAAAGGGGTAGGCACGAGAATGGTTGTGTACAGGCAAAAGGTCAAAACCAGGATGATCAGGCAGGCAGGAAAGTAGTCCAGAGTCAGGCAGTGGTCAAAACCGGGAAGACTAGCAAAAGAGAATAGAAAAGGAGTAAGGGGAAAAACACACTGGTTGACTTGACTAAACATACAAGACAAACTAGCACAGAGAGACAGGAAACACAGGGATAAATACACTGGGGAAAATAAGTGACACCTGGAGGGGGTGGAGACAATCACAGGTGAAGCAGATCAGGGCGTGACAGACCTCCTCTTCCATTTTTTAGGTTGTTGTCTCTTTTGCGACACCGTCTCTGTATCGCCCCCACTTGGCGCAACACATCTTACAAAGCCGCCCATTCTGCAGTGTTTTAATAGTGCTGTGACATGCAGTCCTCTCAGCTCTGACTGGCCCTACTCATGGTCTGTCTGGTGGCCAGACCCTGGCCTGTTAACCCATCCCCAGGAGAGTTCAGAGTAGCCATCTCACATCGGTTCCATGCGGCCCCATCCCTGCTGACCCCAGAGGCTGGCCCGCAACAATTAGAAGCCCATAAGTAAGATAGAGGAGGAGGGTAAAGCTGGAGGGGTGAGGGGTCAGAGTTGGGCTGGCACCCTGGATACTGGACTGATGGGAATGTTAGATAGGGAGTACAATGGGGGGGGGGGGGGGAGAGCTCCAGGGAGGGGTGGGTGTAGACTGGTGGAGTGGGATTCCACAGTTCTGGATCTGGGAAGCACTGTTTGAGATTTACCTAAAGCCATGCCCATAGAAAACAGTTGCTTGGTTTTGTTTGAGTAATGTGATAAATTCACCTCACACAAACATATCTGTGTGTGTGAGTTACAGAATACTGTGAATGACTAGAAAGCCGGAATTTACAGCCATTCAAAAGGCCCCTCCACATTAATACACAACGCATGTTACAATTCAAGTGTTAAAAAAAAAAAATGTGGCTATCACTTAAGCCATCTAACTACACACACACACACACTGACCTGATGAAATGTCAAGATGTATTGTATCTGATGCTTAACAACATTTTTCATGAGTCAGGAGTCATGGGGATCTCTGAGGGCAGAACTTTGAAGGTAAGGGTCAGGGGTCAGCATCATGACTGGGCCAACAGTGATGTTGTGTGGTTGGTCCACCTAATGTAGCTAACTGCAAAACAAGACAATAAGAGCCAACCTAATTAAGCTTAAGGTATTGTGAGAGCGAACACAATACTAAAACACATGATTTCATTACTGTTTCCCTGATTGAGTTTTTGGGTTGTTACCATATCTCTCTCTCTCTCTCTCTCTCTCTCTCTCTCTCTCTCTCTCTCTCTCTCTCTCTCTCTCTCTCTCTCTCTCTCTCTCTCTCTCTCTCTCTTCATGCATTCTAATGGCATGCCTGTAGATTTCCTGCTTTACAGGAAAAAACGGATTCAAAATAATGAAATATTTACTACACAACACACATAAGATAAAAAACAAAAGAATGACACAAACTGAACAACTGTGTTTTGCAGTTAACCAATGGCTTTCTTGGGTAGACCAGATAGGAGAGCATTACAGTAATCAAGCCTGCTTGTAATAAAAGCATGTATTATTTTCTCTGTACCAGCCTGAGAGAGAAAGAGGTTGATGACACGCGCTGATAGGAATGTGTGCTAAGCACGTTAAAGGACTCCTGTGTGTCTCTCACCTTGGCCCTTTTCCAGCCATGAGGGTGTCAGGATTCTTGGAAGTTGGGAAACTTCATGTCTTAAACACCAAAGCTCTAGGGCAGTGTTTCGGATACATGGAACGTGAAATGTTCCAGTCCCATCTTTCCCCCTCATTTCCCAATGACTGTTATCAAAAAGTATGCCACATTGATCGCTGATAGAGAGAAGAGTAGAAGGATGTACTGTGGTACACTATGTGACTGTACTGTATGTAGGGTGTGTAGTTAGCAGCTGGACAGCCAACCATTCCTCATTTCCAGGGGTGATTTCCCATGCCCTGCTGCACCAGCTGCGAGAAGACGGGAAGTCAAACATCTTCTGACAGGAAGCTCCAACGACGCACACGCCAGCAGAGTCAGGAAGTGCTGCCAGCCAACCCATTGAGTTCATTCATAAATCTTGTACACACACAAACATGCACACACAAAGGAATCCGCCAGTAAAGCAGATGAATGTATGTTCGCCACACTTCCATGTTTAAAACCCTTACACGCACGCTTATGCACATAAACTGTGGACAGGATATAGAGAGGTCAGAGATCAGCTGTGTTGAGTTTAAATCGGGACTCTGAGGGTGGTTGTGCTGCTCAGAGACAGACGGGGAATGGGCTAGTCGTTGGCACTGGGACTGATCCATGTTCTGATAACCAGAGACCAGAAAGGAGAGAGTTCTTACTGAGGAATGCTTTTCCTATCATACTGCTGAGTGGTGTGACAGAATGGGTGTTGGTGTGACAGAATGGGTGTTGGTGTGACAGAATGGGTGTTGGTGTGACAGAATGGGTGTTGGTGTGACAGAATGGGTGTTGGTGTGACAGAATGGGAGTTGGTGTGACAGAATGGGTGTTGGTGTGAGCAACACAGATCAGACAGAATTATTGAGGAGAAACAAGAATCCTGTCGTAGGTTCCACTGAGGTAGGTTCCACTGAGCAAACATGGCAGAGGAATATAATGACAAACAAAAAGCTGTAATGGGTACGCACTCAAAAAGATGTCGCATTAAGCTTACTTCATTATTCAATTTTTGCTAATTGTTTTCACCGCATCAGGGTGAATGTCACCTAACCAATGATGGCATTCACTACTTTACTTCAGTGAGACGTTTCGGCTTTACAGTCTTTTTCAGTGTGTAGGTATAATTTAATTTGAATTCAAAACAGCATTTGTAGGGAACAACCGAGCAGGTGCTTCTAATCAGACTTGCCACTTATCTGCCAATCAGGGATGTGGCTTTTCTGGTCTACCTGTATAGAAGTTAGTCACAAAGAAATCCAGAATTGTACGGTATGGGAGCGTACACGAAGGGCAATTCATGAATCAATTGCCTTAGGTGTCTGCTCACTTGAATACATTATATCAATTCATGAGCTCACCACATAGGAAACAGCTCAGCCGTTCATGGATATGTGGGGCTAACTCCTGAACAATATGAAAAATCTGATATGGACATTGTTCTTGTATAACAGTCTAGATTTGGCCTGTAGGAAGGAGAAGGAATATACTGAACAAGTGCGTCCTTTCAATTTCCAATTGTATTTTGTGTAGACCACTTAAGACAGATATAAAGGAAAGGCTCATATACCGTATGTTGAATGTCATTTTTTCAGTAAACTGTAAGCAACTACATGCTCACATTGAACCTCACTGAATTGAAGTAGTATATGGCATCATTGGTTAGATGACATGTTTTCCACAGGAGCAGAAGGAGACAGACCAAGCGGAAGTATTTGGACAAATACCTGTCTGTGTACGCCCGTCACCTGGCCCAGGGTCTTGGGCAATGTATGAGTCTGTGTGAGAGAGTTTATGTGTGAGGGAGTGTGTTGTCTTTTCACTATGAACAGCATGGAGGCTGTCCTGACATGACGTGTTGATGTGAAGGGGAAGTTTCTCATCAGTTAAGAGGAAAAAAGACAGAGTAGGGGACAGGAAATGGCTGCTACATCATCGTTCATGACCTATGACATGTGCTCATACTGGAAGGGTGACACACACCACACCAATCCACCTCCACTCCTATGAGCCTGGTGGGCAGGGCTTGTCACCTGGGGAGAGAGTGGGCAAGGAAGCTGAGCAGACGATGGGAGGATGGTTTGACTTTGATGATTGACGAGAGGAAGGGGTGAATAGGGAATGTTGAGAGGGGAGCAATGAATCTAGAGTCTATGACAACACTTCTGAAGTGACCATGATAAAGAGCTTGAACATTGCCCCATAGTAGACACTAGTTTGGCCCTGAATAATACAACTCCTGGTAGTTCATCATACTGCTTGGCCCTCTCTCTCGCTCTCTCCATGTCCAGGGTCATGCCCTCCTACCTCTACTGGTCCACCCCATCCTGACCCTGCCTGTGACCCTGCCTGCCCGGGATGCTCATCCTGTTTCCTCTCTCTCCCCATGGACAGGAAACCACTGGATCTGGAGACCACGTACGGACGGACGGATACACCCAGGGAGCAGGACGTGATCTTACTGCACCTGCAACCATGAAGCTAGAGCCAGTAGAGACAGACAGAAACAGGGCCCTGAAACCCCCCTAGCCCTCTTGTCGCTTCCCCTCCACCACTCTGAAACCCCCATGTCTACTCTGACTTCCCCCCCAGCTGTGGGCACTGGGCCTAAATCACAGGAAACTGGAGAGACGAGCTCCTACACACCAGCTCTCCTCACAGATATCACATTTAATTCTCTCTTTATCCGGCCTACTGTTTCATCTATACTGTACTGGGATTGAATAGGTCGTAGCAAGCCCATATCCACCGGCAACAAACTGGTTGACAGATCAACACTTTTCCCACCTTATTTCAATACAAAAACATCCTTGAACTGGCGTCTGTACCAAGCAGACCTGGATATGTGATACAGGTTTATATGTGATACAGGTTTGAGTGCTCTCTCTCTCTTTACCCTCTCACTCTGGTTTATAGGAAGGAAAATTCGGGCTAAACAGGCCCCCATTAACATCGACGGGACTGTGTGTAGCTAACTGACCCTCTCTGCCAATTTATCGCCATTTACCCGTTGTTGTTTCTTAGCTGTTTACCCATTGTTGTCTCACACGTTGTTGTCTTAGCTCTCCCAATCAACACCTGTGATTGCTTTATGCCTCTCTCTAATGTCATTATGCCTTGTATACTGTTGTTTTGGGCAGCTCTCATTGTTTTATTTTACTGCGCAGCCCCTAGTCCTGCTCAACATGCCTCAGATAGCCCCGTTGTCCCACCCCCCACACATGCGGAGACTGAACCTAGCTTAACAGGCTTCTCTCATCGTCACTCAATGCCTAGGTTTACCCCCACAGTACTCACACCCTACCATATCCTTGTCTGTTCACTATGCCCTGAATCTATCCTACCGCGCCAAGAAATCTGCTCCTTTTGTTTTCTGTTCCCAAAGCACTAGATGACCAGTTCTTATAGCCTTTAGCCGTACCGTCATCTTACTCCTCCTCTGTTCCTCTGGTGATGTAGAGGGTAACCCAGGCCCTGTGTGTCCCCAGGTGCTCTCATTTGCTGACTTCTGTAACCGTAAAAGCCTTGGGTTCATGCATGTTAACAACAGAAACCTCCTCCCTAAGTTTGCTTTATTCACTACTTTAGCACACTCCGCCAACCCTGACGTCCTAGCCGTGTCTGAATCCTGGCTTAGGAAGGCCACCAAAAATTCTGAAATTTCCATCCCCAATTACAACATTTTCTGTCAAGACAGAACTGCTAAAGGGGGCGGAATTGCAATCTACTTTAGAGATAACCTGCAGAGTTCTGTCATACTATCCAGGTCTATGCCCAAACAGTTCTATGCCCAAACAAAGATCCATCTCTCCGGAAATAAGTCCCTCACTGTTGCCACCTTTTATAGACTCCCCTCAGCTCCCAGCTGTGCCCTGGACACCATATGTGAATTGATTGCCCCCCATCTATTGTCAGAGTTCGTACTGCTAGGTAACCTAAATTGGGATATGCTTAACACTCCGGCCGTCCTACAATCTAAGCTAGATGCCCTCAATCTTATACAAATTATCAAAGAACCTACCAGGTACAACCCAACATAAGTAAACATGGGCACCCTCATAGATATCATCCTGACCAACTTGCCCTCTAAATACACCTCTGCTGTTTTCAACCAGGATCTCAGCGATCACTGCCTCATTGCTTGCGTCCGTTATGGGTCCACGGTCAAACGACCACCCCTCATCACTGTCAAATGCTCCTTAAAACACTTCTACGAGGCCTTTCTCATCGACCTGGCCTGGGTATCCTGGAAGGATATTGACCTCATCCCATCAGTAGAGGATGCCTGGGTGTTCTTTAAAAGTGCTTTCCTCACCATCTTAAATAAGCATGCCCCTTTCAAAAAATGTAGAACTAAGAAGAGATATAGCGCTTGGTTCACTCCAGAATTGACTGCACTTGACCAGCACAAAAACACCCTGTGTTGTACTGCACTAGCATCGAATAGTCCCAGAGATATGCAACTTTTCAGGGAAGTCAGGAACCAACACACACAATCAGTTAGGAAAGAAAAGGCTAGTTTTTTAAACAGAAATTTGCATCCTGCAGCACTAATTCCAAAAGGTTTTGGGACACTGTAAAGGTCAAGTTCAACTGTCCACTGCACTGAGACTAGGAAACACTGTCACCACTGATAAATCCACGATTATCGAGAATTTCAATAAGCATTTCTCTACGGCTGGCCACGCTTTCCACCTGGCTACCCCAAACCCGGCCAACAACTCTGCATCCCCCCGCAGCAACTGGCCCAAGCCCCCCCCGCCTCTCCTTCACCCAAATCCAGACAGCTGATGTTCTGAAAGATCTGCAAAAACTGGATCCCTACAAATCAGCTGGGCTAGACAATCTGGACCATCTCTTCCTAAAATTATCCGCCTCCATTGTTGCAACCCCTATTACTAGTCTGATCAACCTCTCTTTAGTATCGTCTGAGATTGCTAAAGATTGGAATGCGTCCGGGGTCATCCCCTCTTCAAAGGGGGAGACACTCTAGACCCAAATTGTTACAGACCTATATCCATCCTGCCCTGCCTTTCTAAAGTCTTCGAAAGCCAAGTGAACAAACAGATCACAGACCATTTCGAATCCCACCGTACCTTTTGCGCTATGCAATCTGGTTTCCGAGCTGGTCACGGGTGCACCTCAGCCACGCTCAAGGTCCTAAACGATATCATAACTGCCATTGATAAAAGACAGTATTGTGCAGCCGTCTTCATCGACCTGGCCAAGGCTTTCGACTCCGTCAATCACCGTATTCTTATCGGCAGAATCAATACCATTGGCTTCTCAAATGACTGCCTCGTCTGGTTCACCAACAACTTCTCAGACAGAGTTCAGGGTGTCAAATCGGAGGGCCTATTGTCCGGACCTCTAGCAGTCTCTATGGGGGTACCACAGGGTTCAATTCTCGGGCCGACTCTTTTCTCTGTATATATCAATGCTGTCGCTCTTGCTGCGGGTGATTCTTTGATCCACCTCTACGCAGACGACACTATTCTGTAAACATCTGGCTCTTCTTTGGACACTGTGTAACAAACCTCCAAACGAGCTTCAGTGCCATACAACATTCCTTCTTTGGCCTCCAACTGCTCTTAAATGCTAGTAAAACAAAATGCATGCTCTTCAACCGATCGGTGCCCGCACCCGCCCGCCCGACTAGCATCACTGCTCTGGACGATTCTGACCTAGAATATGTGGACAACTATAAATACCTAGGTGTCTGGTTAGACTGTAAACTCTCCTTCCAGAATCACATTAAACATCTCCAATCCAAAATTAAATCTAGAATCGGCTTCCTATTTCGCAAAAAAAGCCTCCTTCACTCATGTTGCCAAACTTGCCCTAGTAAAACTATCCTAACAATCCTTGACATCGGCGATGTCATTTACAAATTAGCCTCCAACACTCAGAAAATTGAATGCAGTCTATCACAGTGCCATCTGTTTTGTCGTCAAAGCCCCATATATCACCCACCACTGCGACCTGTATGCTCTCGTTGGCTGGCCCTCGCTACCCACTTGTCGCCAAACCCACTGGCTCCAGGTCATCTATAAGTCTTTGCTAGTTATAGCTCCGCCTTATCTCAGCTCACTGGTCACCATACCAACACCCACCCATAGCACGCGCTCCAGCAGGTATATTTCACTGGTCATCCCCAAAGCCAACACCTCCTTTGACCGCCTCTCCTTCCAGTTCTCTGCTGCCAATGACTGGAACGATTTGCAAAAATCACTGAAGTTGGAGACTTATATCTCCCTCACTAACTTTAAGCGTCAGCTGTCAGAGCAGCTTACCGATTGCTGCAGCTGTACACAGCCCATCTGTAAATCGCCCATCCAACCAACTACCTACCTCATCCCCATATTTGTTTTTATTTTTCTGCTCTTTTGCACACCAGTATTTCTACTTGCACATCCTCATCTGCACATCTATCACTCCAGTGTAAATTGATAAATTGTAATTACTTCGCCACTATTGGCCTATTTATTGCCTTACCTCCTTACTTCATTTGCACACACTGTATACAGATTTTTCTATTGTGTTATTGACTGTACCTTTGTTTATCCCATGTGTAACTCTGTGTTGTTGTTATTGTCGCACTGCTTTGCTTTATCTTGGCAAGATCGCAGTTGTAAATGACAGCTTGTTCTCAACTGACCTACCTGGTTAAATAAAGGTGACAAAAAAGAAGAAAAAGTGGAGTGAGTCGAGAGTTCCTTGGTGTGAACATTGAACCTCCCCCCCTTTGTTTTTACACTGCTGCTACTCACTGTTTATTATTTGTGCATAGTCACTTTACAATTAGCTTTACAATTAGCTACAATTAACCTTTCGGTTACTGGCCCATCGCTCCCACCCGCCAGGCTACCCCCCTCACACACAGAGGACTCTATAAATAGTTAATTCATTTACTCTTTAGTTTGATTCTTGGCTTTTTTTTCTGGGAAGGTTCTCAACACTGGAGAACCATTAATATTTAAATATTATTACTACTCGAGGAAACACGTTCTAAGGTCTTATTGATCGGTTAGACAGGAGGATAATTCAGCTTAATAAGGAAATGGGCTTCACCTCTGCTGTGCTGAATACTCTGCATGCCTCTGCATTACTAAACCACCGTCTGAGAGGGGGAGAGGCAGAATATCTACTAATGCTGACCCTTACGTCAAATATCTAACATACATAACAGTTAGGCCAGTGTCTTTTTTTCTCTGTATCGCATACCTCTATTGTATGTAACATGTTACTGTAAACACACCTTCTGTAAATATGAAAATATGCCAATGTAAATATGAAATGTGATTGAATTAACTGATTTGAGTCCAACAGTAAGTTTATAGGAAACTCAGATGACGTTGTTCCTCATGTGTCTGGATGATTTTCTGCAGTAAATGGGAGCATTTGGTGTGCAGTGCGTGTGTGAATGATTGTGTATGCTTAGTGAATATGAATTTGCTCCATTGGCATGAACTACTGTACTGCTGTGATCCAACCCCAGTGAGACGGTACAGATACTATGTAGGCCAGGATACACAGCAGCGGCAGCAGCAACACTGACACATTCTCCAGATGGAAAAATAGAGATGTACTCTCTCTCTGTCTCTCTGATCTTTGTTCTCTGCACTTTGTTCCCTCTGCTTTCTCTCTCTCTCAAAATGATGTGTGACTGTGTGTTTGTATGTGTGTATATACTCCCTCAGTAATGGTATTTTAAGGGCATCTTCTCATATTATGTGAGTGTTTGTGAAGGATGAGCGTTTCAGGGGATTACTGTCTGTGTCCTGTAAACACAGTTGTTTTGATAAGATCTTATCTGTCATGAATCTAATTAACAGCATGTTTGCTCCTGGACATGAGAAAGATTCCTGGGTAATGGATCTATGTTGTTTAGTGTTGGTTTTAGCCTTGGATCATCACGATGAGAAAGGTTTGGTATCAGTATGAAGGATTGTAAGGAGTCAGTCGTCGCTGGACCAAAGTTACTCTTTCTACTAACTCTTTTCTTCGCTCTGTCTCTTTCTCTCTTTCTCCTGACCCCTTCCCCCTCTCCATCTCTCTGTTAGCGTAAGGACCCTTATGATTCCTGAGATTCCAGCCTGTTAACTAAGAATTATTTTTCCACTGGAGCTCTCATATATCTATGTATACATCAGAAACATGCCACTGTTGTTTTTATAACCAGGGGGCCGAAAAGTGTGAAACACGTCTCATGCAGCCAGATAAACACTGTAGAACTAAATCACATAGTTGCATGATTGGTCACCTAAACTGTTTTCTCGACATTGTAACAACACAGGGATGACGGTACAACATGAAGGGAAGGAGATATACTGTCAGGACACAAAGTTCAGAGCGCAATCCCTCATACCAGTCAGCGTGAGACACCTCGGCCACTAACGTTCACCTCCTAACTCTCAACCATAACTCTCTACATTTTGCCTGTTCTAAAACTATTCCATGGAGACACTCTTGACCTCTGGTGCCCCACCCTACAAGCCTTAGCCCAGTGGAAGCAGAATGGAGTGAAGGAGTGAGTGCACTCGGGGATCCCTGTAGCCCATGTCATTCTGACACACTCCAACACCCCTCCCTTCCTCTCTCCACTGATGAGCTGCATTCTACCCTTAAGGGTGCCTCAGCATCCCGTACGCTCGACATCAGATGTTTATTTATCTCCTCCTGTAAACAAACAGAGGACAATAAAGAGAAGAGTTGAGTTGGAGCTCTCTGATTCGACTCACCACCGTACCCACAGATTTATAGGAAAACAATGTATAGGAAAGATGGATGACAGCCAATAAAGGCAGGGATTGTGAGAGGGGCTAAGAGAGGGGCTGAGAGAGGGGCTGCATCACTTCTTTATACTGGGACTGCTACAGTATTACCAGAGTCAAAAGAATGGAGATACATAAAAAGATAGAATGGGAAATGCAAGATATTATATTTGTCTTTGTACATTCATTATTGCCATTTATATAAAGTGTTCATAAAATTGTCACTTGTTGTCAGTATTTTGTTGTGGTTGTAGACAATAATGGCAAATGTGATTGGAATTTTGGTCTGAGTTTTGCTGCTGTCCACAGTGATGGACCCCTCTAATTCTTTCTCTCATTCTGTCCATTTTACTCTCTCTCTCTCTTTCTCTCTTTCTCTCTCTGTCTCTGTCTCTCTCTCTGTCTCTGTCTCTCTCTCCCTCTCCCCGTCTCTCTGTCTCTCTGTCTCTCTGTCTCTCTCTCTGTGCCAGCTGTCAGCATTGGCAGAGTGCCACACAGGCGCCGGTCGCTCGGGTAGTGACAGACGCAGCAGCAGCGAGGCAAAGAGGAGAAAAGAACAGAATGAAAGCGAGACAGAAAGAAAGAGAAAGAGCGAGGTAAGTGTGAAGTAACAGAATGCTGGCACTCCCCATTGTGTCAAAGGGGACAAGGTGCTGGGCCATGGATAGAAGGGTGGGGATGTAGCGAACGAGAGAGAAAGAGAGTTAGAAAAACAAGATAGTACATTATTGAAGTGTTGAGTTTCAACAGTACTTTATTTTGACATTTATATTAACAAAAGTCTAATGTACAGTCAGTACAATATTACATTAAGTTGATAAGACATAAGAGATATTTGATTTGGAAGAGATCCAACACATTTTTCAACAGATTGTATCGCTGATACAACTTGAATAACATCTATGTGATGTTATTCAAGTTATTTATGTCTAAATTATTAACTTTCCACAAACCATTCTTCAACACTGATTAACTTGACCAAACCATTGCTGTTTCCCAATCTTGTCCCAATATAAAATACATCAATCATTTAATACCCTTATGAGTTGTATACGCCGGAGGGAATGGCTGCCGTTTTACGGGCTCCTAACCAATTGTGCTATTTTGTGTGTTTTTTCGCATTGTTTGTAACTTATTTTGTACATAATGTTGATGCTACTCTCTCTTATGACCGAAAATAGCTTCTGGATATCAGAACAGCGATTACTCACCTCGAACCGGACAGAGATGTTTTCTTTAATGAGTCTAACGCAAAGGATATAGTGTTGCTCTCAGACAAGGCCCAAATACCCGTCAAAGAAGGAAATAGAGGGGGTGGAGATCAAGGTGCCTTGTGAGAAATCGTCGGCTAGTGGGTAATCCGCCTCCACCATCCATTCTATTAGCCAACATGCAATCACTGGAGAATAAACTGGATGATCTCCGTTTGAGACTACACTACCAACGGGACATTAAAAACTCTAATATCTTATGTTTCACAAAGTCGTAGCTGAACGACGACACAGATAATATACAGTTAGCTGGGTTTTCCGTGCATCGGAAATTGCTCGCCTGAGGTGCTCTACCTCAGGCGAGCAATAGCTCGAGACTACCTTAATATTAGACACCACGCACCAGCTGTTATTGACAAATAGACACTCATCCCCACCACTCGTGTTACCGGACGTAGCTGTTCTGTCCTGCCGATGCACGGAAAACCCAGCTAACTGTATATTATCTGTGTCGTCGTTCAGCTACGACTTTGTGAAACATAAGATATTAGAGTTTTTAATGTCCCGTTGGTAGTGTAGTCTCAGAGCTGATCGTGGAACATAGGAAAAGGAGGGCTGAACAGACCCCCCCCCCCCTTGTTTATACACTGCTGCTACTCACTGTTTGTTATCTGTGCATAGTCACTTTACAATTACCTCGATTAACCTGTACTCCCACACATTGACTCTGTACCGGTACCCCTTGCATATAGCCTCATTATTGTTATGTACATTTCTTGTGTTACTTTTTGATTGATTTCATTTTTTAAAACTTTAGTTTATTTAGTAAATATTTTCTTAATTCTATTTCTTGAACTGCATTGTTGATTAAGGGCTTGTAAGTAAGCATTTCACGGTAAGGTCTACACCTGCTGTATTCTGTGCATGTGACAAATAACATTTGATTTGATTAGACCACGCTATCTTTCAAGAGAGTTTTCACTTATATTTTTCATAGCCGTCTATTTACCACCACAAACCGACGCTAGCACTAAGACCGCACTCAATGAGCTGTATAAGGCCATAGGAAAGCAAGAAAATGCTCATCCAGAAGCGGTGCTCCTAGTGGCCGGGGACTATAATGCAGGAAAACTTAAATACGTTTGACCTAATTTCTACCAGAAATTTCTACCAGTTGTACAACTGAAGGCATTCAACTGAAATGTGTCTTCCGCATTTAACCCAACCCTTCTGAATGAGACAGGTGAGGAGGGCTGCCTTAATCGACATCCAAGGCACAGTGGGTTAACGGCCTTGCTCAGGGACAGAATGACAGAATTTGACCTTGTCAGCTCAGGGATTAGATCCAGCAACCTTTCGGTTACTGGCCCAACGCTCCTACCTGCCAGATACCCCCCCTCACACACACACACAGCGATGCGTATAAAGATCTCCCCCACCCTCCATTTGGAAAATCTGACCATAATTCTAGCCTCCTGCTACCTTCTTACAAGCAAAATCTTATGCAGAAAATACCAGTGACTCGCTCAATACGGAAGTGGTCAGATGACGCGGATGCTAGCATAAACTAGAATATGTTCTGGGATTCATCCAATGGCATTGAGGAGTATACCACCACAGTCACCGACTTCATCAATAAGTGCATCAACAATGTCGTCCCCACAGTAACAGTACACTAATCCAGACGTTTATAAGAAATCCCGTTATGCCCTCATATGAACCATCAAACAGGCAAAGCTTCAATACAGGACTAAGATTGAATCCTACTACACCACAAGGCTTGCAAACTATTAAGGACTACAAAGGTAAACCCAGCCATGAGCTGCCCAGTGACGCGAGCCTACCAGATGTGTTAAATGCCTTTCATGCTCGCTTCGAGGCGAGCAACACTGAAGCATGCATGAGAGCACCAACTGTTCTGGTTAACTGTGTGATCCTGCTCTCCGTTGCTGATGTGAGCAAGACCTTTAAACAGGTCAACATTCACAAGGCCGCTGGGCCAGATGGAATACCAGGATGTGTATTCAGAGCATGCAAGTGTCTTCACTGACATTTTCAGCATCTCCCTGACCGAGTCTGTAATACCAACATGTTTCAAGCAGACCACCATAGTCCCTGTGTCCAAGAAAGCGAAGGTAACCTGTCTAAATTACAACCGCCTGTGGCACTCACGTCAGAAGCAATGAAGTGCTTAGAAAGGCTGGTCAACCCACTCGAGTTCGCATACCGCACCAACAGATTCACAGATGACGCAATCTCAATCGCACTCCACACTGCCCTTTTCCACCTGTACAAAAGGAACACCTATATGAGAATGCCTATATGACTACAGCTCAGCGTTCAACACCATAGTGCCCTCAAAGCTCATCACTAAGCTAAGGACCCTGGGACTAAACACCTCCCTCTGCAACTGGATCCTGGACTTCCTGACATCTACCACGCTGATCCTCAACACGGTGGCACCTCATGGATGTGTGTTTACTCCCCTCCTGTACTCCCTGTTCACCCATGACAGCCTGGCCAAGCCCAACTCCAACACCATAATTAAGTTTGCTGACGACACAACAGTGGCAAGCCTGATCACCGACAACGATGAGACAGCCTGTAGGGAGGAGGTCAGAGACCTGGCAGTGTGGTATGAGGACAACAACCTCTCCCTCAACGTGAGCAGGACAAAGGAGGTGATCATGGACTACAGGAAAAGGAGGGCTGAATATGCCGCCATTCACATCGACTGGGTTGTAGTGGAGCGGGTCGAGAATTTCAAGTTCCTTGATGTCCACATCACCAACAAGCTATCATGGTCCAAACACACCAAGAAAGTGAATAGGGCACGACAATGCCTTTTCCCCTTCAGGAGACTGAAAAGATTGGGCATGGGTTCCCTAGATCTCAAAAAGTTATACAGCTACACCATCGAGAGCATCCTGACCGGTTGCATCACCGCCTGGTATGGCAAAGCATCCAACCGTAAGGAGGTACAGAGTGTGTACAGCCCAGTACATCCCTGGGGCCAAGCTTCCTGCCATCCAGGACCTATATATTAGGCGATGTCAGAGGAAGGCCCAAAAAATTGTCAAAGACTCTAGTCACCATAGACTGTTCTCTCTGCTACCGCACAGCAAGTGGTAGAGGAGTGCCAAGTCTACGTCCAAAAGGCTCTTTAACAGCTTCTACCCCAGGCCATAAGACTGCTGAACAAGTAATCAAATGGCCACCCAGACTATTTGCACTGACCCCCCCCCCCCCCCTTTGTTTTTACACTGCTGCTACTCACTGTCTATTGTCTATGCATAATCACTTTACCCCTACCTATATGTACAAATTACCTTGACTAACCTATACCCCCACACACTGACTCGGTTCCCCTTGTATATAGCCTCATTATTGTTATTTTATTGTGTTATCTTCTTATGGCTGCAGGGGCAGTATTGAGTAGCTTGGATGAAAGGTGCACAGAGGTGCCCATAGTAAACTGCCTGCTCCTCAGTCCTAGTTGCTAATATATGCATATTCTTATTCGTATTGGATAGAAAACACTCTGAAGTTTCTAAAACTGTTTGAATGATGTCTGTGAGTATAACAGAACTCATATGGCAGGCAAAAACCTGAGAAAAAATCCAAACAGGAAGTGGGAATTCTGAGGCTGGTCGATTTTCAACCAAGATCCTATTGAATTCACAGCGAGATATGGATGAGTTTGCACTTCCTACGGCTTCCACTAGATGTCTACAGTCTGTAGAACCTTGTCTGATGCCTCTACTGTGAAGGGGGGTGCGTTCACGCGCGTTCACATGAGAGGGAGCTCTGTTCACATGCGCGTTCACATGAGAGGGAGCTCTGTTCCATCGCTCATCTGAAGTTAACTTCTTGAGAATACAGGGGGTGCTGTTTTCGCATTAGCATAATTGCCTCTACAGATTAAACTGCCTCTTATTCAATTATTGCTGTTACTATATGCATATAACCATATACCATTGGATAGAAAACAAGCTATGGTTTCTAAAACCGTTTCAATTTTGTCTCTGAGTGAAACACAAGTCATTTGACAGCACTTTCCCTGAGCAAGAAGAAGATTGCAAGATGTGTATGCTCGCTTCAACGCTCTGCCTATATATGGTCACGCCACCTATGACCCGAAACACACTTCATTCGTCTTCCTCTGGGTGTCAGGAAGACGTCAGAGGAGAAATTTTTTGTTTATCTTGTACTGACGTGAAATAAGACCTATTTCTTTAGCGTGACCGACAACTTCCGGTTTTCTGAAACGCGCGTTTTAGAGGTGCAATTGTCTTTTGTTATGCTGCCGTTACGGATGAAAACTATCTCCGTCTCGAAGTTTGTTTGATACATGTGACCATATCATCTTAATGTATGTTTTTTCAATATAGTTTAATCAGATTATTTGAATTTTTTCGGGAGTTTTGCCGTGTTCCGTTCTGTGAGTTTTTTAACTTTGGACAGAACCGTGCTAGTCGACCAGTACCTACGCTAAATGAAGAGGGAAAGTTGCCATTGTGAATGGATTGAACGACTCATCAGGACTAAGGACACCTTTATCAACATTCTGATGAAAGATCAGCAATAGTAAGACCCAATTTACGATGTTATTTCATATATCTGTCGTGCATGTGAACTGGTCGGGCGCGCCCAGCTGGTTCTGGCTGGCGTGGCTATGCTAATTTAGCGCTACATTTTGTTTTCGCTATAAAACATTTAATAAATCTGAAATATTGTTTGGATTCACCAGATGTTGGGCTTTCAATATCTGTACGCTGTGTATTTTTTCTGAAATGTTTTAAGACAAGTAATTAGTTATATGAAGTTGGTCTCTGTAATTGTTCTGGCTGCATCAGCACTATGTCAGATTGCAGCTGCAATGTAGAACTGTGATTTATACCTGAAAAATGCACATTTAAAAAAAAAAAACTATGCTATACCATAAATATGTTATCAGACTGTCATCTTATGAATTTGTTTGTTGGTTAGTGGCTATATATATTTTCATTTAGTCGAATTAGTGATAGCTACTGACGCAGGAAAAAACTGTTGGAGTAAAAAAATGGTGTATTTTGCTAACGTGTTTAGCTAATAGATTTACATATTGTGTCTTCCCTGTAAAACATTTAAAAAATCTGAAATGGTGGCTTTATTCACAAGATCTGTGTCTTTCATTGGGTGTCTTGGACTTGTGATTTAATGATATTTAGATGCTACTATTTAATTAATTGTAACAAAAATAGCTATTTGGACTTAAATGATGGACATTACCGAACAAAACTAACATTTCTTGTGGAAGTGGGAGTCCTGGGAGTGCATTCCGATGAAGATCAGCAAAGGTAAGTGAACATTTATAATGCTTTTTATGAGTTTTGTTGACTGCACAATTTGGAAGGTAACTGTATGGCTTACTTTTGTGGCTGAACGCTGTTCTCAGATTATTGAATATTGTGCTTTTGGCGTAAAGCTTTTTGAGATCTGACACAGCGGTTGCATTAAGAACAAGTGTATCTTTAATTCTATGTAAAACATGTATCTTTTATCACAGTTTATGATGAGTATTTATGTTATTTGACGTGGCTCTCTGCAATTTCTCCGGATATTTTGTAGGCATTTCTGAACATGGCGCCAATGTAAACTGAGGTTTTTGGATATAAAAATTAACTTTATTCGAACAAAACATATATGTATTGTGGATGAAAAGCGTGCCCAGAGTAAACTGCCTGCTACTCAGTCCCAGTTGCTAATATATGCATATTACTAGCAGATTTGGATAGAAAACACTGAAGTTTCTAAAACTGTTTGAATGATGTCTGTGAGTATAACAGAACTCATATGGCAGACGAAAACCTGAGAAAAATCCAACCCGGAAGTGGGAAATCTGAGGTTTTGTAGGTTTTCAACTCTTGGCCTATCGAATACACAGTGTCTATGGGGTCATTTTGCACTTCCTAAGGCTTCCACTAGATGTCAACAGTCTTTAGAAACTTGTTTGATGCTTCTACTGTGAAGTGGGGCCGAATGAGAGGGGAATGAGTCAGGGCTCTGGCAGAATGCCAGGAGCTCGTGACTCTCGTTCACGTGAGAGCGAGCTCTGTTCCATTGCTTTTCTGAAGACAAAGGAATTCTCCGATTGGAACATTATTGAAGATTTATGTTAAAAACATCCTAAAGATTGATTCTGTACTTCGTTTGACATGTTTCTACGGACTGTAATATGATTTTTAATCTGAACTTTTGCCTGGACCTGCCCGCTCATCGTGAGATTAGATTGTGTACTGAACGCGCGAACCAAAAGGATTAATTTGGACATAAATGATGGACTTTATGGAACAAATCAAACATTTATTGTGGAACTGGGATTCCTGGGAGTGCGTTCTGATTAAGATCATCAAAGGTAAGTGAATATTTATAATGCTATTTCTGACTTATGTTGACTCCAACATGGCGGATATCTCTTTGGGTTATTTGTCGTCTGAGCGCCGTACTCAGATTATTGCATGGTTTGCTTTTTCCGTAAAGTTTTTTTTAAATCTGACACAGCGGTTGCATTAAGGAGAAGTATATCTTTAAATCTGTGAATAACACTTGTATCTTTTATCAATGTTTATTATGAGTATTTCTGTGATTTGATGTGATTCACGGGATGTTTGGAGGCAAAGCCAAATGTAAACTGAGGTTTTTGGATATAAATATGAACTTGATCGAACAAAACATACATGTATTGTGTAACATGTTGTCCCGGGAGTGTCATCTGATGAAGAATATCAAAGGTTAGTGATTAATGTTATCAATATTTCTGCTTTTTGTGACTCCTCTCTTTGGTTGGAAAATCGCTGTATGCTTTCTGTGACTAGTTGCTGACCTAACATAATGATATGTTCTGCTTTCGTCGAAAATCTTTTTTGAAATCGGACACTGTGGTTGGATTAACGAGAATTTTATCTTTAAAATGGTGTCTAATACTTGTATGTTTGAGAAAATGTAATTATGAGATTTCTGTTGATTGAATTTGGCGCCCTGCAATTTCATTGGCTGTTGGCTAGCGGAACCCCAATCCTAGACAGGTTAACACCAATCATAGTCAAACTATCGCAAACTGTTGACTAGAAAAAATATAAAACAATTTCTTTTAAAAGAGCCGTTTGGGGGCCAAAAGAGCTGGCTCTTTTTGGTGAGCTGAGCCGAACGAGCCGGCTCACTGAAAAGAGCCGGAATGCCCATCAATACATTGTTATTTAAGGGCTTGTAAGTTAGCATTTCACTGTAAGGTCTACTCCTGTTGTATTCTGTGCATGTGACAAATAACATTTGATTTGATTAGACCACGCTATAGATCAAGAGAGTTTTCACCTATATTTTTCATCTCAATGTTGTCCCGCACATTGAATATAGTGTCCCTGTAATACTAGATTCAGATCATTCAGGCGAGAAAAAACATCACCCAGATAGGCCCGTCGTGTAAGAAACGCGTCATCATGCAAGTGGTCAGACAAGTGAAAAGGATGGTCAGTAAAGAAAACTTTAAGCTCGTCTCTCAATTTAAAAATACTTGTCAATACTTGCCCCTTGATAACCAGCGCACTTCTGTAAGTTGTAAAAGCATTACATGGTCGCTGCCCATATCATTGCATAGTGCAGAAAATACACAAGAGTTCAAGGGCCTTGCTTTAACAAAGTTGACCATTTTCACTGTAGTGTCCAAAACGTCTTTCAAGCTGTCAGGCATTCCTTTGGCAGCAAGAGCCTCTTGGTGGATGCTGCAGGAGCAACTGTTTGCACGCGCGTTACCACTCCACTATGTCTCCTTGTCATGGCTTTTGCGCCATCAGTACAGATACCAACACGAGCAGCAGCTACGTTTGGCTACATACTGACCGTTAGTAGAGTTCCCACGAGAGAGTATCGGTTAATGTGATTGGATGTTAATTATTTGACTAGGCTAACTGTATTTGACATTGTGTTGTTATTTCGCTGAACACTTAATGTTTTAATTGTATTTTTGGCAGTGAAATGAGGCTACTCAGGTGAGAAAAAATCCACACCCAAATGTTGGAAAATATAAATGGACTGTTTGAAAATTTGAAGATAAATGTATTTATTTATTTATTCCCAGTTTGGGAATACCTGGTCTAGAGTAATTCAGACTGCTGATTGAGGACCTTTTTACAGAAGAATGTGTTTGTTTTCTGTGATTGTGTTTTGTATCTGTTTTTCTTTTCATATTGCATTGATGTGTATATTTTTTGTAATTACAGGGCTCACCTGTTACACACAGAGGAAAGGGGGGAGGGTCTCATGCCTCTGAGATCATCCTCTACTCTACTGGATCTCTACAAACGATGAGGACTAATCCATCAGAAAGATACAACACTTTGAAGTTCACCAGAAGGTTTACTTAGCCTCACACCCACACACACCTAGGAAAATATTCAATCACTTCTGGTATTCAGGTTTTCTTTTTTTTTTTTTTTTTTTTTTTTAAATTTTACCCCCTTTTCTCCCCAATTTTCGTGGTATCCAATCGCTAGTAATTACTATCTTGTCTCATCGCTACAACTCCCGTACGGGCTCGGGAGAGACGAAGGTCGAAAGTCATGCGTCCTCCGAAGCACAACCCAACCAAGCCGCACTGCTTCTTTAACACAGCGCGCCTCCAACCCGGAAGCCAGCCGCACCAATGTGTCGGAGGAAACACCGTGCACCTGGCCCCCTTGGTTAGCACGCACTGCGCCCAGCCCGCCACAGGAGTCGCTGGAGCGCGATGAGACAAGGAAATCCCTACCGGCCAAACCTTCCCTTACCCGGACGACGCTAGCCCAATTGTGCGTCGCCCCACGGACCTCCCGGTCGCGGCCGGCTGCGACAGAGCCTGGGGGCGAACCCAGAGACTCTGGTGGCGCAGTTAGCACTGCGATGCAGTGCTCTAGACCACTGCGGGTATTCAGGTTTTCAGGATTACTGCATAGCCAAATGCTCATTTAGAATCAACGTGGACCAACAAGAAACCATACTACATCCATCTCATTGAGAGAACGAGAGCTCAGAATCCAGGTTTCTCATCTCGAGTAGCCAAAAGGCAAACGGCGGAACTTCAGTGATTCTCATGACGGTTCAGGACAAATTTAATTAGATATCATCCCTTTATTCAGCAGAGTTAATTACAAAAGACGTGGTTATTGAGCGTGTCCTGGGCCTTGCTGAGTTGAACTGGGATAATGATGTCAGAACAGCACCATTCAATTAGCAGGCTCAGTAAGGGATTCTCCCCTGCTCTGCCTGGGATCCACACTTTACCTTCATAATATAATGCCAGAGTATAAGCTTTTCCTTGACATGTGATGAACTACTTATACAATAGTTGAACATCTCAGGCAAAGTCATGGAGACATAGAGCGTTATTCATGACCAGGCTTTCACTCACAACCTGCTTTTTAACATATGGAAAAAGACAGATAAATACTGATTTAAACTGATAATTAATAGTTGTAGTTTCTCTTTTTAATACATTTTTATAGGGTTTCCTATTAAGCACTACCATGGCAGAATAGTTTTAGAAGTGACCCACATGAAGAGGGACAAAAAGTTATAACCCAAGTCAAGGTCTTAGTATTTCAGTGCGAGAGCTGTGTGAGAAGTGGACATGAACGACCTGTATGTTTCCTCTTTCACTTCCAGACAGATTCATGTGTTTTTCCACTTTGCCTTTTTAGCCTTATGTTTATCCACCCCTGGGCAGAGTTAGATTTCTCCAAAGCTCAACCGTGCCTCCGCCATCTGTGCTTGTGCTTTGACCCTTTTTCCATGGATCAGGAAATAAGGGATTTAAGACACAGTAGCGTCTGCCGCAGAATTCCACCCTGACTTTCTCCTGACATGACAGCTCGGTGGCCAAACAGTTGTTGGACTTGGAAAGGATCAGCTGTACATTATACTGTAAATGTGGCTGGAATAATAAGAAAGATGTATAGACCTTTACAAACGCATGTGTGCGCACACAGACTCACGCACACACACACAGCAGCACTGTTACAACCTGAGTCCTGCAGCTGTTAACACACAGGCTTAATAACAGGTTGTGTGTGGAGTATTGAGACAGTTAGGCAGAGACAGGAGCCCTGCTGGTAGAGTGGGGACAGAATGATGGTCTGCTGAGTATCCATCTGTCAGCGGGCCCTCACCACTGTCATCCCCCGCTGTCCGGAGACTCTGATAACAGCCCCCCACATAGAGGACTGTTAATGATGTATTGGCCACTTCAACCCAGCCCCATACTCACTCTACCAATCTCCTACCACTATGTGTATCTAGCTCCTGTCAGCTAATCCAAGCTGCTGGGCAGGCCTGCTGGTGCTGTAAGATACCAACCCTCTGATTTCCTCTAAAAGGCTTAAGGTTTAAAGGGACGACAGGGTGGAGGTGATTGTATGAGTAGTATTTAATTTATCCAGCACTTTGGCAGTCAGATAAAGACCAAATAAAATGAATCCCGGCTCTCATTTAGTCGAATCAATGTATATGGAGAATCAATCCACAACTAATGCAGCACACCCATTCAACGTCATCCATGTCAGTTATTATAACCACACGTAGACCCCCGACCACACTGGGATTTCTTTCTTAAACCCTAAAAGGATGTGAGGAGAGCTGATTAGCCAACCAGTCAGCAAGGCAGTGATGGTCTGTGTGACATTTACTGCACCTGCTGGAGCAATTTACACTTCTACCTGTATACGGGTTGAAAATGGCAGATTTGGACACAAGCACCTATATTGGAATGTAGTAGCTGTACAATAGCATTCTAGCATTCTATAAATGACATCAGAGGGGTATAATAAGTCAAGAGGTATGAATGCTTTCTAAAGGCACTGTATCTCTAGCTTTTTTTATGCCCAGCTCATGAGGCCCATTGATGATTTGAGGCCTGAGGCAATTGCCTCTTCTGCCTAATGTTAAATCCGCCAGTGGAGTGGTCAGAGGGCTGGAAGCTCCAAGTCAGGGGAGAGCTAAAGCAGAGATGGGCTCTGTCTGTCAGCCAGCCCTGTCTAAAGTGGCCATCACACACGATTGATTGGACCAGGGCCATTAGCCCCCTGGCTCTCTTCAGCTCGCCTCTCCGTCTCTTTCTATCCACCTTTTCCCCTCTCTCTCTCTTCATCCCATTTGCCTCTCTCTTTCTCTCTCTCTCCCTCTCTCCCTGGATTTTCCCCCTGGCTCTTTACTTCACTCTCCATCTTTCCCTCTCTCTACCTCTATCCTTGGCTTTCCTTCTCTCCCTCCATCCTTGCCTCCCCCATGGGGGTTTTTTGTGGCTGGCAGGGGCAAATGGGTCTTAGAGCAGTAGGATCTCTGCTTCATCGGTTTTCATTTCACTCCTACAATCCAATTTTATTTGTCACATGCATCTTAAACTAACAGTGAAATGCTTACTTACGGGCCCTTCCCATCAATGCAGATAGAAAAAAAGATAAATATTAAAAAAGAACACGAGGAACAAATAGAAATATGGTGAGGAGAGGAATCCCAGTGGCCGGCAGTGGGGAGCGAGATGGAACTGATTCAATTCAAATACATGAGTAACAATAACTTGGCTATATACACGGGGTACTAGTACCGAGTTGATGTGCAGGGGTATGAGGTGGTCGTAGTAGATATGTATATATACTAGGCAACAACAGTCACTAGGTGACTAGGCAACAGCCCTGCCATCCTCCTGCAAGGATACGCTTGTTGGACGGAGCAGTAATGAAAGGTCCTGTTAAGTAGTGATGTTCACATCTGTAGCTGGTTGGAAACGGCCCTCATGGTCACTTTGATTGATTTGATTTTGATTTGATTGACCATCCAACCATGGTGACAAAGTGATGCATCAGGAATAGAGACCATTACCGCCCATCCATATAAGTCAATGTGTCCAGGGAGGAGAAAAACGCCCGGGGGGTAATGATAGTGGGTTGGGATGGTGGGAAGGGCAGGGGATGGGGATGTGGGGGTCATGGTGGGGGATGGAGAGGGCGTAGAGGGAGAGCAGGGGCTGTCGATAGGGGTAGAGGTAGTAGTGTCACGGTAAGAGTAGGGGGTAGGGGGCCGAGGGTGAGTGGTCAAAGGGTCAGAATGTGAGTGTCCGCCCTACATGTAGATGACATACCTAATGGTAAGTCAATGACAAAGTGTGTCCTAGCTGACAGAGAGAGTGATAAATGAGAGGCTGTGGGCCTGCTGTGGGCCTGCTGTGGGCCTCTGGCTTGATAAGGTAGCTGAGTGGTGACTGACACCTGGCCTTTCTGTGATCTCCCTCTCTAGAGTGGTGATGACAACCCAGGCCACTTCATGACAGCTTTCAAGATTTGTGCTCTCAGGAACATGTGCGCACACACACACACACACACACACACACACACACACACACACACACACACACACACACACACACACACACACACACACACACACACACACACACACACACACACACACACACACACACACACACACACACACACACACACACAGGGGTGTGGTGGACACGGCTGAAGCCTACGTTCTTTCTGGAAGCCATGTCAGAGAATCCTGTGTTCCCGGGGAAGACCACCAGCCGCCGGTGAGGGTTCTTCCAGGTGGACCCCGAGGGGTGGTGCCTCTGGGGGCTCTTCCAGTACCCCACTCCATTCCCCCTGGTGGGGCAGCAGAAGCTGTCTATCTCCATGTGCCTGTAACGCTTCAGATACAGGGGCTGGTACAGACTGAGGAGAGGTTTTCTGAACCATCAGGAGAGAGGAGAGGACAATCTAGATGATTCTGTGGACTCATTTCCTTGTCTTGTACTCCTATTGAAACACCACATTCCTGTACATGTGCAGCTCTCTGCCATCAGCTTGGCTTTACTTTCATACTGTTCATTACTGTTCTTCGGCTGTCCCCATAGGAGAACCCTTTGGAGAACCCCTTTCGGTTCCATGTAGAACTCTTTCCACAGAAGGTTCTACATGGAACCCAAAATAGTTCTACCTGGAACTAAAAAGAGTTCTCCTACCTTTTTTCTAAGATTGTATCTTAACAACACCAAAGAATGTGTACTATGCATGTGCGTATGTACATGCGTTTGACTGAAGGAAGCTATGACGCCTCTGGTATTTCACACTATCAATTATGCCTGCGAATACTAAGAGTGTCAAACTTTTCCTTATCTCTCCTCTCTCTGTCTCTTTCTCTGTACAGTAGTAAACCTGTCCTCACCTACACACAAATATTAGCAGTGTGCTGGCACTGTGCCAACCAGACAGGGTGACAAGGGATTTACCCTGGCTCCACACGTTAACTTAGCTGGGCCCTCCATCAGCAGGCTGGAGGAGAGGAGGGGGTAGGGCACAGTTTGGCCCTGGAGTTTTTCCTGACAACATTGCCTGACCAGGAAAGCCTCCTGGCTCTAAGCATATTAAAGGGAGGAAGGAGAGGAAGCTATGGGGTGGTGGGCAGGCCTTATTTAGTGAGGGGAGAAAGGAGAAGACATTGTGAGGTAGGGGGGAGGAGCGATACAGGAGGTGGGTGCTATCCCTTGTCTGGAGGCCATAACAAGCGTGCGTGTGATGTGTCCAGCAGACCGGATCTGACTCTGGCTGAGGCTCTCTGGTTTTGGCTGGTAGTGCTTTATTGAAGGCTGTGATGTGATGCTCAGTGGGCGCGCTGAGAGACAGGGGGTAACTCTAGCGGAACACTCCAGGATAGGATGGCACACCAGCTACCCGCGTACCCCCCACATACCCCCCTGTACCCTTAGGCCCACACCTAATCACGCCCCCTCTCCCTACTCCCTTCACTTGATCTCTCTCTATTTCTCTCTCTATATCTCCCTCTCCTCTGGCTGCTCTGTGTGAGAGAGACATCCTGCTTGTCTTCTTGTGTGTGTGGAAAGGATGCATATGAACCTGTTTCATGAGCCCTCGGTGCCTGAGGAGCAGCAGTAACCAAACAGCAATCAGAAGCCAGTCTGAAAACAGCACAGAACGCGTTACCTTTCCCTCTCAGACACCCAGAGAGAAATGACAGACAGCGAGTCTCAGTGATATTGGATGAAGGGTTGTTTGTTACATATATACTCAGATAGTGGAACAACTCTATTTATTGACAGGGCCCTCTCTTTCGCTACTTAGGCAAAAATAAATGAATTATATTATATTTGTTCTCCTTACTAAAGAATACCTCTGTGTTATTTTTCAATTCTGCTATTCTGAGTATGTTTCTATTCCATGCTGTTTTTGTTTTATCTTCAAAGCTGACAGATAATCCAGAGGCTAGTGAACACAGTCTGTTGTCGGGGCACAGGGTGGATGATGAACTGCTGACACTATTCAAACTACTGGTACTGAAAATACCTGAAAAACACCCCTAGTCTTAATGAAGTATACAACAACCACATTGGATTCCATCAGAGAAGTGTGAACCACAATGGGAAAATACAACCATAGAAAAAAATCCCTAATCTATTTCTATGTAAACAATTTACCACCTGCTCATGAAACATTTAACACGGCCAGTTCGCTAACAAACACGGCAGGCGTCAGAGTCACTGTCGTGTTGTGACATGATATCACTGAATGAGTATGTCCTTTTGTGACTTCATGTATTCAATTATAGTTACACTCATTACAGAGCCAACTGAGAGAGAACATGGCTGTGATTTGAACACATCATCCTCTGAGGAAGATATTTTTCTGATATGTCATAACAATAATCCACAATACAACCATCCACATCATGAAACACACTGTACTGTAGCCTACCTCAGGATGTAGTTGGCCACATATCACAATCAGCGGGACTCAATCATTGGCCGTATTGGCTGTACATCTACAGTATTTGGGGCCTGTTTTGTTTCAGTTACCTGAGCTGTGTTCTGTATGGTTCAAAAAGTATACAATACTCTTGGAATAATGTATATCTCCATGGTTTTCAATTAAGATGTCAAAAGGTGTACTGAGTCTGAATTCTGAGCGGAACAGAAAGCATAAGCTTGTCATACAGTACTTTTTTGCCTCATTAAATCTGCAGACGTGCCCTACTTTCTCTTCTCAGTTTTATTGGACTTCCATGCTAGTGAGCATATTTGGAGGAGGAGGTAGGGGAGAAGGAGAGGGAGGAGTGTTGGGAGGAGGAGTAGGGGAAGGAGGAAAGGAGGAAGAGGAGGGGAGGAGGAGGGTGTTTCATTAAACATCGACACAAACCTCTCTTCCACCGATACAGTACAATACTGTACCTGTTAGTAGGGGAGTGTATCTGTGTGTGATTGTGTGTGTAAGTTTGTTCTTGATTGTGTGTGCATGAATAGGATCCTCTGTGTGTATTCTCCCTCAGCTCGCTTCTCTCCTTCCTGTTGTGGCTGAAGTGACCGCTGTTCGTACCGTTATCTTCACACACACCTGCCTCTCCCAACCCCCTTGTAGCGGATTCCTCCCCAGTGTGAAATTGAGCAGTACGGAATTCCTTCCCTGCCAAACCCCTCTGCCTCTCTCTCGCTCAGAACTGAGTCTGTGGAACATACCCAACTGCTCAGAGATGTCTCTGCATGGGGAAGCAAGGGTACATCATGCCAACCAACGAACCACCTCAGGTGGCAGTGAAAAGCCGACAAACACTCATGCATGTATGTACGCACCTGAAAAGGTCACAAATCAAAGCCTTCATACTCTCTTGAACGCCAACAGGGGTCCTCAGGCACCTTGAAACCCACAAGTCTAGCTCTCATGCTCTGTGCTTGTGAACAGTCAGGCTCCAGCTATGGCCACGGTTTCAAACACAAGCTTTTCCCAGATCGGCAGCAACCTACAGAGCTACAGGCGTTTTCTCACCGTTTGAACAGAAAAACAACCCATCAGCCGACTGAATAGAACACAGCCAACATACTGCAAATGATCCAGCACTGATACAGACAGAGATGACCACAAGTGACTCAACAGAAACAAGGCAGACCAGGTGTGATTAAACCACCAAAGATGTCTGGAGATGAAGGGACAATCTACTGTACATTCTCATACTTTTCATGATACCGTCCCCAATGGCGCCTAGACTCCAATCTGACAGTGGGCATACCTACATTTTGAATAAACAAAAACACAATTTAGCCAACAATCAGAGACGTCATAATTATGACAATGACCAGGATATTCATATGCACTTGAGAACATTCATAAAGTTATATTTTAATGGCAGTCATGCTCCAACAACAGCCCTATTGGTCAGGATACTCCTGGGACCATTTTCCCGGACCCATGTGAGGCTCTTACTACTGGAATAAAAACACTTTCAATGGAGATTCTTTCTTGAGAATGATTTTAAATCTAGGACTATAGGCTTAATCTGGGTCTGGGAAACCAGCCCCTAAGACTTACTGTAACACTGCATTAATGAGCCCCATGTCCCTTATCCCCTCAGCACCACCCCATAGCTGTCATCCCATTGGTATTATTACGTAACTAAAGGCTTCTGACTGTCAGAGGAGGTCCATTCAGCCTCACATCCACTGCATGGGTACACACTACAGCCAGAAAGCTGAGTCCAAGCTTATTGGCCAGTCAGACAGCTGAGTCCAAGCTTATTTGCCAGACAAACAGCTGACTCAATGCCTATTAGCCAGGCAGCCAGCGGGCATGGAAACCCTTCACACAGCGAGCGCTGCCACCCAAACCACACATCCCCAGTCAAACCAGTCTGGGGGCAGTAGGCTGGGTCTGAGAGTGCCGAGGGCAGGGCAGGGGAGGGATGACATGACAGTGCTGTCTGAAGGGATTTGATGCTCTTTAATGTACAGTGGAATTTAAGTCAGCCAGACACACACTGTAAACCCCCAGTAATGTCTAATACAAGGCTATTATTCAGCCACTGTCTGTCACCCAGAAATTATGGCATTCCTACATACTTTGCAGCCATGACATTTTAACAGTAGCTTCCCTTATGAAATGTGGGACAAGTTGTCTGTTATATCGGCTAATAAGCAAGGTCTTGTTCTATTTATAGGATAAAAGCTCAAGCTTTGAGAGGTTAAATAGCTTTTAACAGTGAAGGAAATAGAAAACAAAAAGCAGAAGCTAGTGGAGTAAGTTTTCTTACTAGTGGAGTAAGACTTTCTGTTGTAGATGCTGGATTCTGCTGGATTGCCTTGTTCTCTGGGAATGCTCAGTGAGACAAAGCCAGCAGTAGAAATCCCCAAACAGACAGAGGTTTACAGACAGTTTAATATGCCCTCCCTGCTCCTGACAGTCTGCTGGTTTACCAAAATCCCCTAATCCCAAATGGCGCTTTTATTTTTTACATTTTAATTATTTATTTATTTTTGAATTTTTTATTTTATTTAACTAGGCAAGTCAGTTAAGAACAAATTATTATTTACAATGACGGCCTACCCCCGGCCTAACCCGGACGACACTGGACCAATTGTGCGCCGCCCTATGGAACTCCCAATCACTGCCGGATGTGATACAGCTTCATAAACACTTGTTTCAAGAAAAAATGATGACAGACTACTGGAATTATGGATTTCATCACTTTACTTGACAAAAATGTCAAAGTGGTAAGCTCTAGATAGGTAACATAAGATCTAGATAGTAAAATAAGCTCTAGATAGTAACATAAACCCTAGATAGTAAGATAAGCTCTAGATAGTAACATAAGCTCTAGATAGCAAGATAAACTCTAGATAGCAAGATAAACTCTAGATAGTAACATAAGCTCTAGATAGTAACATAAGCTCTAGATAGTAACATAATCATGCACATCCTCTAAAAGCCATTGATTCTCACAGAACCATGACCATAATCACTTCACAACCACTCTCACTGTTCTAACAGTCTGGGTATATGAGGCGAGAAGAGGGACATGTTGGGGAGTGACCATGGTATCAGGGTCAGGGTGTTAGTATTGTGTAGAAGGTTAGGAGACATTCTACAAACATTCTGGAACCACTGGGCTAATATTCCAAGACCCAAGCCCCACTGCGTTTTACTCTCCATCCCTTAAGGACAACCAGGGCCTTAAAAAACCCTCTCTTACCCCCTTCACAACACCACCACACCAGCCCACAACAGCATAAACATGACCTCCTGCTGCTCACCCTGGGAACCTGCAGGCAGGCCTCTCTAGGGGGCTAATTGGTCAGAATATATCACAGTCAGTTTTCAATGAGAGAAGATTCATTATCGCAATGTAGGAATTCAGACTTTTCAATAGCTAATGTAAATCACCTCTAGAGATTTGAAGAGTGAAGCAGAAACATATTGCCCAAATCAAAAGCTGTTCCAGGAACTGATAGACTTATGAGGAAAGCAGTCCATCAAAGGGGACTCACCGGTAAGTGAGTTTATTCACAAAGCTACCGAGTAACAGAGAACAGAGAAGTTTCCTATGAAAAACACAAATGGACACGCAGATGCACACGCTCTCTCGTCCCTACCTCTTTAGGGGCGGACTGGGAGCCTGCCACGTTATCATACTGTCAACTCAAATCGAATCAAGTAAAATTGTATTTGTCACATGCGCCGAATACAACCTTACCGTGAAATGCTTACTTTCCTTAACCAACAGTGCAGTTTAAAGAAAATAGAGTTAAGAAAATATTTACTAAATAAAATTAAAATTAAAAATTAAAATAAAAGTCAAAAAAGTCAAAAAGTAACACAACAAAATAACAATAATGAGGCTATATACAGGAGGTACCGGTACCGAGTCAATGTGCAGGGGTACAGGTTAGTTGAGGTAATTTGTACATGTAGGTAGGGGTAAAGTGACTATGCATAGATAATAAACAGTGAGTAGCAGCTGTGTAAAAAAGGGGAGGGGGGGTGTCAATGCAAATAGTCTGGGGGGCCATTTGATTAATTGTTCAGCAGTCTTATGGCTTGGGGGTAGAAGCTGTTAAGGAGCCTTTTGGACCTATACTTGGCACTCCGGTACTGCTTACTGTGCAGTAGCAGAGAGAACAGTCTATGACATTGGAGACTGAAGTCTTTGACAATTCTTTGGGACCTTCCTCTGACACCGCCTAGTATATAGGTCCTGGATGGCAGGAAGCTTGGCCCCAGTGCTGTACACATTACCCTCTGTAGAGCCTTATGGTCGGATGCCGAGCATTTTCCATACCAGGCAGTGATGCAGCCGGTCAGGATGCTCTCGATGGTGCAGCTATCAAACTTTTTGAGGATCTGGGGAACCATGTCAAATGTTGCCAAACACATCACAGACACTAAGGTAAGAGTGACTCCAAGAAAAACAGAGGGCCAAATCATAGCCTAAGCACATCTTTTATTTACGAGGAATCCATCTCAGCTGTCTCACATCCTCATAGCAGTTGGATGAGAGTGAAGAGGAGATGAGGGACACATGGCTGAATGTGTTGTTACTGGAAAGCTCACTGTGCATGGTGCGGGTGTATGCTTTGGGACACTGGGCGTGTGTGCGTCAATGGGATATTGCTTTAGAGCCATTCAGGCATCTCTCAGCCATTGGCTGGCTAAGCTCCACACACTGACGTCACCTCTTGGAAAGACTGTGATCTTTTGACCTGATCAGCAGTTCCATTGCAGGCAACCAATGAGTGAGCTCGTAGGGATTTGACCAGGGGTGGTGATGTCATACAGTAGGGAATGCAAACAAGTGGAGAGAGGGAGGCGGGGTGGGGTCGGGGGTGGGGGGGTGGGGGTAGCTGTCAAACTTTCACATTGTTTAAAGAAATTGTCTGTTGTAAGGCTATGTAAACATCCAGCCAGCTGTGACTGTGTTGATTTTTCACTGGACAAGTGTGTGAATATGTGTGTTGGTGTGAACATTTAACACGTCCACTATCTTATCCATTCTATATCCATTGTATTCAAGTCCTGTTTTGTGATAGACAATGTGTAACGCTTTACCCTTTCAGTTCACTTTATTTCAACAGTGCCTACACAATACCATAGAGTTTTGCATGAGACAAGACGAGATCACAGTTTTACCCAAGTTTTAAGCAATCACACTCAAAAATACCAAGAATTTCAGAAGAGGAGCAACTAAAATGCTTATTCTTGTTAATTTCACAAGAAGGGCAACTCAAGTGTTTGGTATTTTCTTCTTCTCCTTCTGTTTTTAGCTTTGCAGCATGTGTCACTTCCTGTCTCTCTTGCCCATGTTCCTGCACACATGGCAGTGACTCACCCTCTCAACACTCATGACAGGCAGCAGATTGTCTCTGTGTCAGGGCTGCAGGTGGGTGACTACTCTATGTGAAACACCTCTAATGTCAGAGGTTGAGTGACTGATGGAGGTTGTAGGAGAGTTATGATAAAGATAAGATGGTTTTCCACTGTTGTTCATACCCGGATAGTACCAGAGCCTGTCATTCTGTACTTCACACACTCAGTGTCTCGTATTTCACTGTTTATATTATGCCCCATTTACTTCTCATCCAGCCCTTGACTTTCTCTCTGCAGGGAAATGGGTGAAATGCAGACAAAACAGGTTTAAGATGGTGTGAAAGACACCTCTACAAATGTCGTGGTAATGAACTGACACCGCAGATACACACAGACACATGGAGGAGGACAAACAGAGAGAGGTTTAGGGAAATACCTACAGTACCTGAGGGGGAAACCCCTACTTCAGAAGACATATGACATGAAATGCACATTAACTATACAGCAGATATGACAATCTCCTCTCAGGAGAAATTGTCCTGAGCTTTCTCTGGAAGTAGGGTACCAAGGCATGTGTTCTGTTTGTGAATGATATTCTCTCACAGAAAGAAAATACTCCACGGCCATTTAGAAGAATATTTAGATACCGTTACATTTAAATGAATCACTAACTGTGCATGCCCCCGCCCACATACAGTACAGTTAGACCTTTCACAAAATGGAATATTCAAATTACACCCTTCTCTGTTGAGAAAAAAACCCCAGGGAGAGGCCAGCATGTGACCAGGTCTAGTAAAAACCCCTGAGGTCATTGTCCCACAGGAGTTCCCTCTGCACCACAAATAACACCATTTAAAAAAAACACAGAACGGATAAGAGAGAGCAAGAGAGAGAGAGGAAGCTAGCTAACCAAAAGCAAAAGCAGAAGTGTATCTAGTCATGGGGATATTCCCATTTGCCAATGAAAAGGGATAACAGATATTTCCTATAATTAAAAAATGTCACACAAAAGCCCCCAGTCATGACTACACATTCCCATAAAAGTGTAAACATTTAAACTCATTAAACTTTTGAGGCTTATCAAATCTGGACGGTGTGGGCTTTATTATCTTCATTTATCACGTCATACCGCACAAGTCACATTTAAATAATCGTTCTCCACCTAACTCTGTAATTCAAAGAGAGGCTATGTTTCTCTCTCTCAAGGTTTAACAGCTTATGAGTTAGTGGTACAAAATACATTTGTTCATTTTAAGCAATTTTTACAATAAGACTCAGTGACCTTGCAATCATCTCTCCACGACTAATTACACAAAGCAGTCATGTCTATATAGGCACTGTTTAAGCCTGATTGTCACGGCCGTTTAAAGTAGTGGACCAAGGCGCAGAGTTTTGAGCATACATACTTGTTTATTTAACGATGTCGCCAACAAAACAAACAACACATTTCGCCAACATAGTGCTCACAGGCAACTAAACATGGACAACTACCCACAAAACCAACATGGAAAATGGCAACCTAAATTGGCTCCCCAATCAGAGACAACGATAAACAGCTGTCTCTGATTGGGAACCCATTCAGGCCACCATAAACCTACATTTACATTACATTTAAGTCATTTAGCAGACGCTCCTATCCAGAGCAACTTACAAATTGGTGCATTCACCTTAAGATATCCAGTGGAACAGCCACTTTACAATAGTGCATCTAAATCTTTTAAGGGGGGGGGGGGGGGGGGTCAGAAGGATTACTTATACTATCCTAGGTATTCCTTAAAGAGGTGGGGTTTCAGGTGTCTCCGGAAGGTGGTGATTGACTCCGCTGTCCTGGCGTCGTGAGGGAGTTTGTTCCACCATTGGGGTGCCAGAGCAGCGAACAGTTTTGACTGGGCTGAGCGGGAACTGTACTTCCTCAGTGGTAGGGAGGCGAGCAGGCCAGAGGTGGATGAACGCAGTGCCCTTGTTTGGGTGTAGGGCCTGATCAGAGCCTGAAGGTACGGAGGTGCCGTTCCCCTCACAGCTCCGTAGGCAAGCACCATGGTCTTGTGGCGGATGCGAGCTTCAACTGGAAGCCAGTGGAGAGAGCGGAGGAGCGGGGTGACGTGAGAGAACTTGGGAAGGTTGAACACCAGACGGGCTGCGGCGTTCTGGATGAGTTGTAGGGGTTTAATGGCACAGGCAGGGAGCCCAGCCAACAGCGAGTTGCAATAATCCAGACGGGAGATGACAAGTGCCTGGATTAGGACCTGCGCCGCTTCCTGTGTGAGGCAGGGTCGTACTCTGCGGATGTTGTAGAGCATGAACCTACAGGAACCTACAGGAACCTACATACCCCTAGGCCAGGGGTGTCAAACTCATTCCACGGAGGGCCTAGTGTCTGCAGGTTTTTGGTTTTTCCTTTCAATAAAGCCCTAGACAACCAGGTGTGGGGAGTTCCTAACTAATTAGTGATGTTAATTCATCAATCAAGTATAAGGGAGGAGCGAAAACCCGCAGACACTCGGCCCCCCGTGGAATGAGTTTGACACCTGTGCCCTAGGCAATACAAAATCCCCATAGATAACCAAAAACCATAGACAAGACGAAAAAACCTAGACAATACAAAAACTAAACAAACCACCCTTGTCACACCCTGACCTAACCAAATAACAAAGAAAGCAAATATAACTAAAGTCATGGCGTGACACTGATTTAACTGCCATGTAAACCATCACAAGGTTAGAGAAAGGCTCCTTCATGGATTCATTCAATAGCCCCACACAGACCCGGGAGAATAGGACTCTACATGTCATGGGAAAAATGCATGCCAGAGTAGGCACCACCTGGCAACAGAAATATTAAAAAAGACCGTTCACTTTTTATTTGGGCTTATAAAGACGCAGGCTTCCTGTTTTTCAAGAAACTCAGAGATACGTAGTGTAAGCCAAGGAGGGCTGTTTTTTTGTCTCTGTGTGTTAAAAACGCATTCAATCATTAGGATGAGCGGAATGGCAGTAAAGCCATCTGTTTTTATAACCTGTGTTTAAAACCTCTCTAGGGTATGTGGGACGGTAGCGTCTCACCTCGTCAACAGCCAGTGAAACTGCAGGGCGCCAAATTCAAAACAACAGAAATCCCATAATTAAAATTCCTCAAACATACAAGTATTTCACACCATTTTAAAGATACACTTGTTGTAAATCCAGCCCGAGTGTCCGATTTCGAAAAGGCTTTACGACGAAAGCACACCAAACGATTATGTTAGGTCAGAGCCAAGTCACAGAAAAACACAGCCATTTTTCCAGCCAAAGAGAGGAGTCACAAAAAGCAGAAATAGAGATAAAATTAATCACTAACCTTTGATGATCTTCATCAGATGACACTCATAGGACTTCATGTTACACAATACATGCATGTTTTGTTCGGTAAAGTTAATATTTATATCCAAAAACCTGAGTTTACATTGGCACGTTATGTTCAGTAGTTCCAAAACATCCGGTGATTTTGCAGAGAGCCACATCAATTTACAGAAATACTCATAATAAACATTGCTAAAAGATACAACTGTTAAGCATGGAATTTTAGATCCACTTCTCCTTGATGCAACCGCTGTGTCAGATTTCAAAAAAACTTTACGGAAAAAGCACACCATACAATAATCTGAGTACGGCGCTCAGATGACAAATCAAGCCAAACAGATATCCGCCATGTTGGAGTCAACAGAAGCCAGAAATAGCATTATAAATATTCACTTACCTTTGATGATCTTCATCAGAATGCACTCCCAGGAATCCCAGTTCCACAATAAATGTTTGATTTGTTCGATGAAGTCCATCATTTTTGTCCAAATAACTCCTTTTTGTTCGCGCGTTTAGCTTAGCCCAGTAATCAAAATTCATGACGCGCGATCACTAGGTGCAGAAAAAAAGTAAAAAAGTAAAGTTACAGTCCGTAGAAACATGTCAAACGATGTATAGAACCAATCTTTAGGATGTTTTTAACATAAATCGTCAATAATATTCCAACCGGAGAATTCCTTTGTCTTCAGAAAAGCAATGGAACGCAAGCTAACTCTCTCACGTGAACGCGCCTGGTCAGCTCGTGGCTCTCTGGCAGACCTCTGACTCATTCCCCTCTCATTCGCCCCCACTTCACAGTAGAAGCCTCAAACAAGGTTCTAAAGACTGTTGACATCTAGTGGAAGCCTTAGGAAGTGCAAAATGACCCCATTTCCACTGTATCTTGGATAAGCAAAGAGTTGAAAAACTACAAACCTCAGATTTCCCACTTCTTGGTTGGATTTTTTCTCAGGATTTTGCCTGCCATATGAGTTCTGTTATACTCACAGACATCATTCAAACAGTTTTAGAAACTTCAGAGTGTTTTCCATCCAAATATACTAATAATATGCATATCCTAGCATCTGGGCCTGAGTAGCAAGCAGTTTACTCTGGGTACGCTTTCATCCGGACGTGAAAATACTGCCCCCTACCCAAGTGAGGTTAAGCAGCAGAACTGCACTCTTGTCTTTTTTATGGAGTCCCCTCCACAATTACCAAATGTGGTGAAGTGCCATCTGGCTTCCAACTGATCATCCACTGAGGATGGATCCACAACAATCAAAAACTCTATGGTCAAATTGAAGCTCTATGAACACATCCGAACATATACAATCATCTTCAGGAATCACTAACATGGACATCAGTTACGGCCAGCCTGTACAAACAATTTGCTGGCCAGAGGAGATGTCCCTGGCTCCTTGTTCAGCCTTTCCCTGTCCGCTTTACTGTAGGGGATTTCCATGTAAAAGGATCACAAGCATGTGAAGCTCATTGGAACATGTCAAAGCTAAGTCTATATTGTTGAGAAATTAAAGTTGCACTATGCAGAAATCGCTTCGCCATTTCCTGTTTGCAAAAACTCTAATAGTTGGCCTAATTTCAGTTTATGTGACAAAATAAGCTAGTATTGTGGAGAGAATCATTGTACTATCTAAATCACTTTGGAAAATATTTTCCATATATCCCCAAAATATATATATACAATACATATACATACACACATAAATACATACATATACACATACATACATATACAGTTGAAGTCGGAATATTACATACACTTAGGTTGGAGTCATTAAAACTTGTTTTTCAACCACTCCACAAATTTCTGGTTTAACAAACTATAGTTTTGGCAAGTCGGTTAGGACATCTACTTTGTGCATGACAAGTAATTTTTTCAACATATGTTTACAGACAGATCATTTCACTTATAATTCACTGTATCACAATTCCAGTGGGTCAGAAGTTTACATGTACTAAGTTGTGCTTTTAAACAGTTATGGCCTCAGAAGCTTCTGACAACATTTGAGACAATTGGAGGTGTACCTGTGGATGTATTTCAAGGCCTACCATCAAACTCGCTGCCTCTTTGCTTGCCATCATGGGAAAATCAAAAGAAATCAGCCAAGACCTCAGAAAAAAATTGTAGACCTCCGCAAGTCTGGTTCATCCTTGGGAGCAATTTCCAAACGCCTGAAGGTACCACGTTCATCTGTACAAACAATAGTACGCAAGTATAAACACCATGGGACCACGCAGCCGTCACACCGCTCAGGAAGGAGACGCGTTCTGTCTCCTAGAGACGAACGTACTTTGGTGCGAAAAATGCAAATCAATCCCAGAACAACAGCAAAGGACCTTGTGAAGATGCTGGAGGATACAGGTACAAAAGTATCTATATCCACAGTAAAACGAGTCCTAAATCGACATAACCTGAAAGGCCACTCAGCAAGGAAGAAGCCACTGCTCCAAAACCGCCATAAAAAAGCCAGACTATGGTTTGCACATGGGGACAAAGATCGTACTTTTTGGAGAAATGTCCTCTGGTCTGATGAAACAAAAAAAGAACTGTTTGGCCATAATGACCATCGTTATGATGTGAGGAAAAAGGGGGCGGCTTGCAAGCCGAAGAACACCATCCCAACCGTGAAGCACGGGTGGTGGCAGCATCATGTTGTGGTGGTGCTTTGCTGCAGGAGGGTCTGGTGCACTTCACAAAATAGATGGCTTCATGAGGATGGAAAATTACGTGAATATATTCAAGCAACATCTCAAGACATCAGTCAGGAAGTTAAAGCTTGGTCGCAAATGGGTCTTCCAAATGGACAATGACCCCAAGCATACTTTCAAAGTTGTGGCAAAATGGCTTAAGGACAACAAAGTCAAGGTATTGGAGTGGCCGTCACAAAACCCTGACCTCAATCCCATAGAACATTTGTGGGCAGAACTGATAAAGCGTGTGCGAGCAAGGAGACCTACAAACCTGGCTCAGTTACACCAGCTCTGTCAGGAGGAATGGGCCAAAATTCACAAAACTTATTGTGGGAAGGTTGTGGAAGCCTACCCGAAACGTTTGACCAAAGTTAAACAATTTAAAGGCATTGCTACAAAATACTAATTAAGTATACGTAACCTTCTGACCCACTGGGAATGTGATGAAAGAAACAAAAGCTGAAATAAATAATTCTCTCTACTATTATTCTGACATTTCACATTCTTAAAATAAAGTGGTGATCCTAACTGACCTAAGACAGGGAATTTTTACTAGGATTAAATGTCAGGAATTGTGAAAAACTGAGTTAAATGTATTTGGCTAATGTGTATGTAAACTTCCGAGTTCAACTGTATCAATCAATCAAATGTATTTATAAAGCCCTTCTTACATCAGCTGATGTCACAAAGTGCTGTACAGAAACCCAGCCTAAAACCCCAAACAGCAAGCAATGCAGGTGTAGAAGCACTGTGGCTAGGAAAAACTCCCTAGAAAGGCAGGAACCTAGGAAGAAACCTAGAGAGGAACCAGGCTATGAGGGGTGGCCATTCCTCTTCTGGCTGTGCCGGGTGGAGATTATAACAGAACATGGCCAAGATGTTCAAATGTTCATAGATGACCAGCAGGGTCAAATAATAATTATCATAGTGGTTGTTGAGGATGCAACAGGTCAGCACCTCAAGAGTAAATGTCAGTTGGCTTTTCATTGCCGATCATTCAGAGTATCTCTACCGCTCCTGCTGTCTCTAGAGAGTTGAAAACAGCACGTATGGGACAGGTAGCACGTTCGTTGAACAGGTCAGGGTTCCATAGCCACAGGCAGAACAGTTGAAACTGGAGCAGCAGCACAACCAGGTGGAGTGGGGACAGCAAGGAGTCATCAGGCCAGGTAGTCCTGAGGCATGGTCCTAGGGCTCAGGTCCTCCAAGAGAGAGGAAGAAAGAAAGAAAGAGAGAAAGAGAGAAAGAGAGAAAGAAAGAGAATAAGAGAGAGAGAATTAGAGAGAGCATACTTAAATTCACACAGGACACCGGATAAAACAGGATAAATATTCCAGATATAACAGACTGACCCTAGCCCCCCGACAGATAACTACTGCAACATAAATACTGGAGGCTGAGACAGGAGGGGTCGGGAGACACTGTGGCCCCATCCGACGATACCCCCGGACAGGACCAAACAGGCAGGATATAACCCCACCCACTTTGACAAAGCACAGCCCCCAAACCACTAGAGGGATATCTTCAACCACCAACTTACCATCCTGAGACAAGGCCGAGTATAGCCCACAACCCAAGGGGGGGAGGGGGGGGGGCGCCAACCCAGACAGGAAGACCACATCAATGACTCAACCCACTCAAGTGACGCACCCCTCCTAGGGACGGCATGGAGGAGCACCAGTAAGCCAGTGACTCAGCCCCTGTAATAGGGTTAGAGGCAGAGAATCCCAGTGGAGAGAGGGAAACCGTCCAGGCAGAGACAGCAAGGGTGGTTCGTTGCTCCAGTGCCTTTCCGTTCACCTTCACACTCCTGGGCCAGACTACACTCAATCATAGGCTCTACTGAAGAGATGAGTCTTCAATAAAGACTTAAAGGTTGAGACCGAGTCTGCGTCTCTCACATGGGTAGGCAGACCATTCCATAAAAATTGAGCTCTATAGGAGAAAGCCCTGCCTCCAGCTGTTTGCTTAGAAATTCTAGGGAAAGTAACGAGGCCTGTGACCGTAGCGTACGTGTATGTATGTACGACAGCACCAAATCGGAAAGATAGGTAGGAGCAAGCCCATGTAATGTTTTGTAGGTTAGCAGTAAAACGTTGAAATCAGCCATTGCCTTAACAGGAAGCCAGTGTAGAGAGGCTAGCACTGGAGTAAATTATCAAATTTTGGGATTCTAGTCAAGTTTCTAGCAGCCGTATTTAGCCCTAACTGAAGTTTATTTAGTGCTTTATCCGGGTAGATGGAAAGTAGGGCATTGCAGTAGTCTAACCTAGAAGTGACAAAAGCATGGATACATTTTTCTGCATCATTTTTGGTCAGAAAATTTCTTATTTTTGCAATATTACGTAGATGGAAAAAAGCTGTCCTTGAAACAGTCTTGATATGTTCGTCAAAAGAGAGATCAGGGTCCAGAGTAACGCAGAGGTCCTTCACAGTTTTATTTGAGACGAGTGTACAACCATCAAGACCTAGAACAAGCATCTCTGTTTTGTTCGAGTTTAAAAGTAGAAAACTTGCATCCATCCACTTCCTTACGTCTGAAACCCAGGCTTCCAGGGAGGGCAATTTTGGGGCTTCACCATGTTTCATCAAAATGTACAGCTGTGTGTCATCCGCATAGCAGTGAATGTTAACGTTATGTTTCCGAATGACATCACCAAGAGGTAAAATATATAGTGAAAACAATAGTGGTCCTATGACGGAACCTTGAGGAACACCGGAATTTACAGTTGATTTGTCAGAGGACAAACCATCCACAGAGACAAACTAATATCTTTCCGACAGATAACATCTAAACCAGGCCAGAACTTGTCTGTGTAGACCAATTTGGGTTTCCAATCTCTCCAAAAGAATGTGGTGATCGATGGTATCAAAAGCAGCACTAAGGTTTAGGAGCACGAGGACAGATGCAGAGCCTCGGTCTGACGCCATTAAAAGGTCCTTTACTACCTTCACAAGTCTCAGTGCTATGATGGGGTCTAAAACCAGACTGAAGCGTTTCGTATACATTGTTTGTCTTCAGGAAGGCAGTGAGTTGCTGTGCAACAGCTTTTTCTAAAAGTTTTGAGAGGAATGGGAGATTCGATATAGGCCGATAGTTTTTTATATTTTCTGGGTCAAGGTTTGGCTTTTTCAAGAGAGGCGTTATTACTGCCACTTTTAGTGAGTTTGGTACACATCCGGTGGATAGAGAGCCGTTTATTATGTTCAATCTAGGAGGGCCAAGCACAGGAAGCAGCTCTTTCAGTAGTTTAGTTGGAATAGGGTCCAGGACGCAGCTTGAAAGTTTAGAGGCCATGATTATTTTCATCATTGTGTCAAGAAATAGTGTACCTAAACACTTGAGTGTCTCCCTTGATCCTATGTCCTGGCAGAGTTGTGCAGACTCAGGACAACTGAGCTTTGGAGGAATAGGCAGATTTAAAGAGGAGTCCGTAATTTGCTTTCTAATCTTTTCCTCAAAGAAGTTCATGAATTTACCACTGCTGAAGTGAAAGCTCTTCTCTTGGGGAATGCTGCTTTTCAGTTAGCTTTGCGACAGTATCAAAAATGTATTTTGGATTGTTCTTATTTTTCTCAATTAAGTTTGAAAAATAGGATGATCGCGCAGCAGTGAGGGCTCTTCGATACTGCACAATAATGTCTTTCCAAGCTAGTCGGAAGACTTCCAGTTTGGTGTAGCACCATTTCCGTTCCAATTTTCTGGAAATTTGCTTCAGAGCTAGGGTATTTTCTGTCTACCAGGGAGCTAGTTTCTATGACAAATGTTTTTTTGTTTTTAGGGGTGCGACTGCATTTAGGGTATTGCAAGGTTAAATTGAGTTCCTCAGTTAGGTGGTTAACTGATTTTTGTACTCTGACGCCCTTGGGTAGGCGAAGGGAGTCTGGAAGGCATCTAGGAATCTTTGGGTTGTTCGAGAATTTATAGCACAACTTTTGATGATCCTTGGTTGGAGTCTGAGCAGATTATTTGTTGCGATTGCTAAAGTAACAAAATGGTGGTCTGATAGTCCAGGATTATGTGGAAAACATTAAGATCCACAACATTTATTCCACGGGACAAAACTAGGTCCAGAGTATGACTGTGGCAGTGAGTAGGTCCGGAGACATTTTGGACAAAACTGTATAATCTCCAGTCATACTTTATCAAAAGCCTTTTCAACGTCAGCTTTGAATAGCAGGCCTAGTTTCACAGATTTTTCATAGTGTTCTATTGTTTCCAGTGCTTGTCTTATATTATCTCCAATGTATCGCTCATGTAAAAAACCTGTCTGATTAGAATTAATAATATCCAACAATACCTTTTTAATTCTATGCGCTATACATTTTGCTAGAATTTTTTTGCATCACAACACTGAAGTATGTTGTTTCAGTTGTTTGAAGCTGGTGTACAAAGCCGAAAGTAAAAGACGCAAAAACAAAACTTAAGAACAGGAAGCATAGAAATAGCACACACATAGCACAGATCTACCGCTTCTTGGACTTGCTTTCAAGGTGAATGATAGATTTATAACTCACATATCTACGTGAATTTGGCAGGTTGCCTAAAAAGTAACATATCACCACATTAAGACATATATAGTATACATTTCCAACCATTTTCCATCCTAAAAATTAGGAATAAGCGGAGGCTTTGATTTCTTGGAAAAGGCGTTTTAGAATGGAAAATCTTTCTGTTGTAAACTAGTTGATATTTGTTCCAGTCTGCCCTGGCCTTGATTTCAACATCCACAGACGTTTGGACCGACCTTCATTAGGCCTAAACATAGACATCCATGATTGCTTCCAATTTGGTCTGGACCAAATCTGAACGAACCATAGACTTCTATGTTTCACAAGTTTGGACAGCGCACACCCTTAGCGGCATTGGCAGAAAGCGGATGTTTCTGCTTCTCAGGGATACAGTATTTTGAACCTAACTTCCATTTCCCCTGAAAAACGGAGGTTGGGACTCCACTCAGGCATCATTCTACTCCTGCTACGTTAGGTTAAACAGCACAGTACAGTACATTACAGTACAGTACAGTACAGAATAGAAAAGTAGACTATAGTTCAGTGCAGTACAGTAAAGAAAAGTAGACTAAAGTTCAGTACAGTACAGAAAACAAAAGTATAGTATAGTTCAGTACAGTACAGTAGAATTGAGAGGAGTAGAGTTCAGTACAGTAGACAGTAGAGCACACAAGTTGAGTACACTAATATATTGTACTGTACTGAACTATACTCTACTTTACTGTGATGTACAGTACTGAACTCTACTGTACTGTACTGTACTGTACTGTACTGAACTGTACTGTACTGTACTGTACTGTACTGTACTGTATTGACCTTTACTCTACTGTACTCTACTGAGCTGTACTCTAATGTACTGTACTTTGATGTTCAAACTTGTGAAACATAGACATCTTTGATTGGTTCAGATTTGGTCCGGTATGGACCAACCAAATGTGGTTTTGTTTGGTGGCGGAGTTCATTAGAATAATAGCCAGTGTGTACAATAATACCCAAATATGCAAAGGAGGATATTGCATATTTCGACCTTTACATCTGCACAGTTCTTTCAGTAAATGTGTTTTTGAAAAATGATCAGTGTAAATTGTTAAAAGTAGTCCTTTTGCATAGAGTTTGGTTTGTTAAACTTTGAAATCAATAGTTTTTGTTTGGCATACATTTAAAGTGAAACATCTGAGTCTCAGTGCAATCTCTTTACCATGGAATTGAACTGAGGGAATCCTCCTCATCTTGATGTAAAGACATGTGAGATGGAGCTATAGACTAAACATATGAAAACATTCCAATAAAAATGGCCATAGACACAGTTCTCTCAACAAGGAAGTACCTCTGGGTCCAGTGATTGGACTCTTGCTGCTTTGTCTGCATGGGGGAGCCACACACCACAAAGGCCTCAGCTCTCCACTGCTCTGTGCTCTCTCTCCTTTCCACTCCGCCAGGGGAACCTCTGAGTGTATGGGGAGAAGAGAAGAGGAGAGGACGGACGGTGGGCATTCAATCTAATCACAATTTAAACAGCAGGATTTTCTCCCCACCCACCACCATCAAGCTTTTTCCCTCTTTTTTTTATTCTCTCTGTGTGCACAGACAATTGCTTTGAGAGGCGCAAGCTTGCCAGAGCCACACAAAGGAGAAAATTAAGTTCTGCAAGGTCTAACCCAGGGAACTGGAAAGAGGGTCTGCTGTTCTTTTTTTTCTCTGTCTGTCAGTAGGCCTACTCCTTGATGAAAATGTTGCGCTGGATGAGGACCATTAGACGCCCTGTTCTAATCCCCTGTAATATCCCACAATCCCCTTTGCCTGAATCCTGCCAAGGAGGCCTTGGGTCTCCTGCTGAGCCCCGACTGCTGGGCTTAGCGTTCCCACACCACTTCCTCCTCCCTACCAGAGAAAACCAAGTTTGTCTTGCAGACTCTTCCTTTCAGTTTTTTTCTCTCTCTTTCTCTCTCTCTCGATATTGATGAGTGTGTTAGCTCACAAACCCTAGGGCTAAGGTAAGGTGTTTCCATGATCCGATCTCGACATGTTTCCTCATTTAGTTTACGAGCGAGCGGAGAAACGCTGTTTGGAGAAATGTCATGACAGCTGCTGTCCATAAAAATGTATAGAGGACGCACATCTACTCTTTGCCATTGATCGCTTCTGTGATAGCAAAGCCAGCATAGAGGGCTTTCCTGTCTAGTGGCAAGTGTGCCCTGTTTACATCTCTATGGGTCCATGTATGTGCAGTCTATAACAGGAACAGGTGGCTCGAGAGCAAGATTTTTTATGAAAAGATAGGAAATCTGTACAGATGTTTGGCTTACAGTATATATATAGATCTAATTAAGCAGCTCATATATAGCGCAACACTTGTAGACTAGAACAGGAAAGCAGCGCCACAGATGAAAAGAGAAACTAGTGTTCAAACCTGACTTAGTAAGTAGCCTATCTTTAGTAGAGAATCGGCAGCTTGCCTTGCTCCCTCCGACAGTCAGGTTGTTTTTTAATGGAAGTAACGCAAACTAACATAACAAGTTTTATAAACTGGGTTTTTCGAGCCCTGAATGCTGATTGGATACCAACGTAATTAGAAGGGTAAAAATGAAATGTTTTTTCCCCCCGTGGTATATCAGACCATATACCACGGGGGGGAAAAACATTTTATTTTTACCCTTCTAATTACGTTGGTATCCAGTTTATAATAGCAATAAGGCACATCGGGGGTTTGTGATATGAGGCCAATATACCACGGCTAACGGTTGTATTCTCAATCTCTTCATTCAAAGACTCAATCATGGACACTCCTACTGACAGTTGCGGCTGCTTTATGTGATGTATTGTTGTCTCTCTTTTCTTGCCCTTTGTGCTGTTGTCTGTACCCAATAATGTTTGTACCATGTTTTGTGTTGCTACCATGTTGTTGTTATGTTGTGTTGCTAACCTGCTGTGTTGTCATGTGTTGCTGCCTTGCTATGTTGTTGTCTTAGGTCTCTCTTTATGTAGTGTTGTCTCTCTTGTTGTGATGTGTGTTTTGTATTTATTTATATTGTATATTTTTTTTATATAAATTCCAGGCCCTGTCCCTGCAGGAGGCCTTTCGCTTTTTGGCAGGCCGTCATTGTAAATAAGAATTTGTTCTTAACTATCTTACCTAGTTAAATAAATGTTAACAAAAATAAAATAAATTAATAAATATTCAGGAACGCCGCATTGCATCGTGCATAAGAACAACCCTTAGCTGTGGTATATAGGCCATATACCACACCCCCTCTGGCCTTATTGCTTAAATATAAGGTGTTACTTTCCACACAAAGTAACATTGTAAAGTAGCATGTTACTTTTATTAAATGTATTTAATATATTACTTTTCAAAGTAACTAATCCCAACACTGGTCTTAATCCAGCTCAATTGCCTGTTTACGTAAAATGCTTTGTTAACACATTTTTATCAAGAGCCACATCAAGTCAGCTGAGGGAAAGGTTGAATGCTGTACGGTACTCCTTCCCTCATGTCCTAGGCCATTTTAGGAGTGCCTGCCCATAAACTAAATCAACTGATTCATCTATTATATATGCTATACCGTGGTGTTCAACAAACCCATGTTGGAGACTGCTAAAGAGCGGGGTGTAGATAACTGACTTATTGCATTAAAAAACACATTCGCTGCTTGATAACACTCAATTCATCACACACAGTAGCCTATGTATCAACACTAGACATATACAGTAGGTGATTATCACATCAATTAGCTAATACTCTAATTACTCCCTTCTACTGTCAATGATAACCTTACGTGCCCTTGCCATATTCCCTGTTGCTAGTATCTGAGAACGGAGAGACATCAGAGCAGTAAAAACAAGTGTTTGTTTACCCTCTCACATTAAGAGCTGTGAAACACGTGACTCTTAAGAGAAGACACTTCTATGTGAGTGTGTGTTGCATGCCTGGACTTGTCTGCTTCAAATTTGCATATTTCCATGTCCTCTGTTTGTGTGTATGTGTTGTCCATGTCTGTTTGCATGTCTGAATACAGTACATCTGGTAAACATTTGTGCATGCATTCATGCCTGCAAGCTGACCTGCATGAACTGAAAGGTCCACATAGCTCTGTGTTTGCCTGTATGTGTGCACTCATCTCTGGCCTGTGTCCTATTTGTCGCTTGGGTAAGTTCTGAAAGTCTGCCTTGAGTCTGGCAGCAACACCTCGCCTGGCTCCTGTAAACACAGCCTTGCCTGCTTACTGTCACCAAGGCTAAGAGAGGACACAGGTCAGAGCTTGTGCACACACAAAGCTGGAACCACGCCAAGGGACCTTCACTGTGAGTGTCGAGCCCGTTATTCAAGGCTTACTATAAACAATTTATAAATGGCTGACTGCCGGCAGAAAAAAAGTGAACTACATGATTGTAGCAAGCTATGCAACATCTTTTGTCCTTTTTTTTCTCTCTTTACAAATCTCTGTAAAGATATAAATGTGCTCTCAAAGAAGCAGGAAAACTAGCCTGTTAGATCTGTCTTAATAACATTCTTTTGCCTTTGATAGTATCCAATTTCAACTTGCAGTCTAGGATAATCCACAAGTATATTTCACTGCAATGAGGCCAGTCAGGTTTAGGAGGCCTTAGTTATAGCTGTAATAAACACCCAGCCTCTGTTCAGTCTCACCATTAGATTAAGTTTAAACAAACTCCAGGAAATAGTTGAAACGACAATGCTGGGATGTGTTGATTTACCAATATCCGGTCCTCCACTTCCCATGAATATGAAGTTTTAATGACAACAATAACTTAACAAACAATAATAAACTGCAGTGAAGAGTTGCCAAGACAGAGACGCTGAGAGAATTTGGGTTTCCTAAATCCCTAGGGATTAAATCAAATCAAAATCATATTTTATTGTTCACATACACATATTTAGCAGACGTTATTGCGGGTGTAGGGAAATGCTTAATACTGCACCTTGGAGAATTCCATAGAGAGAAAGGACTTGCCCCTGTTCTTTCCAAAGAGATTTTCCAAGAGCAAGACATTCTTCTCATCAGAGAAACAAACAATTATCACCACTGACCACTGTCCAACTCATTCCTTACGGATTTAACACTCCATCTTGAATTTTAATAATTACGTTATAGGCCTACGTCACTGGCCACATAACAGAAATGTCTTTTGAGATATGTAACTTGGTGGGAAAAAAACATTGATTTCACCTAATTTTAACATTCTGTCATAAAGAGCACATGTTCAACTTAATAAAAAACAAGTTTTCCCATCTCGAGGTTACATAAAAAAATTACTATAGTAAGTGCCTTCTGTTAAGTGGCACCCGAGTGGCACAGCGGTCTAAGACACTACATCTCAGTGCCTACTACCGACCCTGGTTCGATTCTATATATATATACAGTGCATTCGGAAAGTATTCAGACCCCTGACATTTTCAAAATTTTGTTACGTTACAGCCTTATTCTATAATGGGTTAAATCGTTTTTGTCCCCTCATCAATCTACAAACAATACCCCATAATGACAAAGCAAAAACTGTCTCTGCAAAGCTATTTTCAGGTCTTTCCAGAGATGTTTGATCAGGTTCAAGTCCGGGCCCTGGCTGGGTCACTCAAGGACATTCAGAGACTTGTCCCAAAGCCACTCCTGCATTGTCTTGACTGTGTGCTTAGGGTTGTTGTCCTGTTGGAAGGTGAACCTTCAACCCAGTCGGAGGCCCTGAGCGCTCTGGAGCAGGTTTTCATCAAGTCTTTCTCTATACTTTACTCCGTTCATCTTTCCCTCGATCCTCACTAGTCTCCCAGACCCTGCCGCTGAAAAACATCCCACATCATGATGCTACCACCACCATGCTTCACCGTAGGGATGGTGCCTGGTTTCCTCCAGACGTGACACTTGGCATTCAGGCCAAAGAGCTCAATCTTGGTTTCATCAGACCATCTTATTTCTCATGGTCTGAGAATTTTTATGTGCCTTTTGGCAAACTCAAAGCGGGCTGTCATGTGTCTTTTACTGAGTAGTGGCTTCCGACTGGCCACTCTACCATAAAGGCCCGATAGGTGGGGAGTGCTGCAGAGATGGTTGACTTCTGGAAGGATCTCCCATCTACACAGAGGAACTCTGGAGCTCTGTCAGAGTGACCATCGGGTTCTCGGTCACCTCCCTGACTGAATTTATCACAGGTGGACTCCAATCAAGTTGTAGAAACATCTCAATGTAAACAGGATGCACCTAAGCTCTATTTCGAGTCTCATAGAAAAGGGTCTGAATACTTATGTAAATAAGGTATTTCTGTTTTCTAAATGTTTTCAAAATGTTCTAAAAACAAGTTTTTCCTTTGTCATTATGGGGTATTGGGTGTAGACTGTTGATATTTTTTTGTATTTAATCCATTTTAGAATAACAGAACAAAATGTGGAAAAAGTCAAGAGGTCTGAATACTTTCCGAATGCACTCTATATATATTTTTTTACATTTCTAGCCTATCTATGGGTAACATGGTTGGCGTGCTTGATCCTCTCAGTTTCCACCACAAAACACCTAAAAAAGCAAAAAAAAGAGTATAGCTAGCCTACCTGCTTTTACACTATAATTTGACTATTAGATGTTCAATGTTTCTTTTGAATAAAAAAAAGGAATAGTTAAATTGAGAGTTCACTTTACACACCAGGGTTGACCTTGAATCACTAATGTTATTAAATAAATAATTATCTTCAGAAATGACTGTTAAAGCAACAAAATAACTAGGGCTTTACAACGGCTAGGTTTCCAGCCACTTGGTAACAAATTTTCATGCAAAATTCAAAAATCCGCAAAAAGAACCAGTGGTGTCTCCACCAAACTGATTTGTTCAAGATAAAAAATCAGTGTGTGATGACATGTACTTTTTTGCTTTTGTTTTTATGTACCAAATAAAAATCAAAAGTTTCTACCACATTTTCAACTCTACCAATAGTGCATACTCCGCCAAATGTGCCTATACTCTGGTCTTGGCACGTGCCTTCTAGCCAACAACTCGCAGACACAGTGCGGTAGGATTTGTGGGTAGGCTCGTCTACATGATGAGATAATTATAGATAAGAGCGAGAATTTTTTTATTTGTCAAACGGCAGTCAAGCATCGATCTTCATGTCACCTATTTTTTGAAAAGGAGTATCAAGCTCATCACTGTGCCTTTTCACCACCCTGTAGCCTAATAAACTGCATGGTTTCCCAAGTCGTAGCGTGACTCCAAGTTTACTTCGATATGATGGTTATTCTATCAATATTGCACATTTCTTCCATAATTAATTTTACAGACACAAAAAGATCCCACCATCTCGAACGAACAAATGATAGTCAGCGTTCATGAAATTTTACTGAGACTTAATTTTTCTATCACAGCTGTCGTGATTTTTTTTATACGGTATGACTACTTGCATAAAAACTGTGTATAGAAACATGGTTAATTATGACGAAAACTTGGAGAAACGTTGGGGTTAAGTGGGTTCAAATCGTCCTGGAAATCAGAGCGTGCACAAAATTATGGCACTTTAGCAAGTCTTTATTCATATTAAAGGTAGACTCAGTGATATGATGTAGGTGCAGAAAGTAAACAGCATAGTGGGTCAATTTTCACAACAACTACAAGCGTTAAAGCGCAAGGCTCCACTTCTCCATTTTGGTGTCCTGGCTACCACGCTTTGAACAGTGTGAAGCGAACTAGTGCACATGCGCAGATACTATGGGTGACTGTGTGAGAGCGAAGTCTTGCAATCATATTTATTGAATTCTCCATGTGGTGTATATATTAAAGGACACTTCATTGAATATAACAGGCTTGAAAAATAGAAATAATAATATTGGTGCACAATTTCTACCTAAAATATCAAAGGGATGCAAAAGGCCCTCATTTTGTGGAACGACCCACATAACACATACAGAGAAAATATTTTGAAGTTGTTTACACGTTGTGTTGTTGTTTTTCCCCGGCATAAGGGATTGTTTGAGGAAACTGCAGCCTGAGATCGATTACAGGAAAAGTGTTTTCTTTCCAGTATTGACTCAACCATAAACCGACCAACACCACAGACCCAGTCAATAGTGTCTTGATGAAACACACAACAGGAAATACACTGTTATTAAAATGTCTTTCTTGCCTATGATGTGATTATAGGCAAGAAAGTTGACTCTGGAGCAAAGATCACTGTCCTCACTTCCCTTTTTGTCATGAATATACTTTTCTTTATTTTGGGGTAATTTAAGAAAATCGAAAGTCAGAAAAAACTAAATGTGGTATTCTCATTTCCTCTGAGAGAGATTGGCTCCACCAGCGGAGTGGGAAGGGACTGGTGATACAGTTTGGCTACTGTGACTGTCTTACTGTGATGGAGATTTCATGAAAAGACATAGTACTGAAGCACTCCCTAGAGGGCAGATGCATACCAAATGTTGTACAGTACAAACATACAGTAGACAGAAATGAACATCTATAAATGGAAACTTGATATTACACCAGAGTTTATTTTATGACTTAAAACCCACCTACCGCTTTCACAGAAATGATTAAGAAAGGAAATGTGAGCAATGAAAGCGGTTTCATTAGGTGGCCTACTGGCTGCCTTTTCACTTACCAAACCGTGTATGGTGTATGTGGCTGCTTATACGGCTGTTTCAGCGGCATTGTGGGAAGTCTTGGTCATGAAAGGGAGTGAGATGTTGGGGCCAGATGTAATCATACGGCCATAATGTGTACACCGTGACCATGAATCATTGGAAACAGCTGAGCAATGTGAACATGGAGGGCCCGACATATGGATCTCATTCTTTGTGGTGGTGGAGTGTGCAAATGGTCATGTTGGAAGGGGGGGAATTCCATGGGAATTTTCTCACGGTGGGTGGTTGGAAGGGCTGGCAGTGAGGTACCATATGAGAGTGACTCAGTTTGTTTCTCTTCCCTCGGCTGATATCCCTTCCCATCATGCATTGTTGTGGAATGTAAGATGGCGTCTCAGACGGAGCGAGGCCACCAGGGGACTGTCTCTGTGGTCTGCCACAGTGGGAATGAGGAATAAACACACAGAAACATGAGCTGCCTTCATGTTTCTGCTGGGAAGGCTGCTCCCTGCTTAAACACATGGAAACATAAACACCCCTATAAAGTAAATAGATTTCCACATAACCAGAACATTTTGGTCAGTGTTTGAAATGAAGGTAAACCACATTCTATTGGTCAGCATATTACACAATGTACAGTGCATGAGCAGAATATGAAATGTAGTCCATTACAACAAATTTAATAGCATTATGCTCCACAAATCTAAAGCTACCATGCCCCATTTGATACATCCAATCCAACCCTTGTCTGTCTCCTACTCATCATCATCCTCCTTCTATGTCTCTCCTTCTCATTTTTAATTAATTTAAAAATATATATTTCACCTTTATTTAACCAGGTAGGCCAGTTGAGAACAAGTTCTCATTTACAACTGCGACCTGACCAAGATAAAGCAAAGCAGTGTGACAAAAACAACAACACAGAGTTACACATGGGATAAACAAACGTACAGTCAATAACACAATAGAATAATCTGTATACAGTGTGTGCAAATGTAGTAAGATTAGGGCGGTAAGGCAATTAATAGGCCATAGTGGCAAAATAATTACAATTTAGCATTAACACTGGAGTGATAGATGTGCAGATGATGATGTGCAAGTAGAGATAACGCGTTGCAAAAGAGCAATTCCTTTTTTTAAATATTATATATATATATATATATATATATATACAGTGGGGAGAACAAGTATTTGATACACTGCCGATTTTGCAGGTTTTACTTAAAAATCATACAATGTGATTTTCTGGTTTTTTGTTTTAGATTCCGCCTCTCACAGTTGAAGTGTACCTATGGTAAAAATTACAGACCTCTACATGCTTTGTAAGTAGGAAAACCTGCAAAATCGGCAGTGTATCAAATACTTGTTCTCCCCACTGTATATATGTATTAAAAAAATACAATATGGGGATTCCCTTCATCCTCAATCACTCCTTCAGACTAATCAGATCCCTCTCTCTTAGATCCGAGCCACATCTGTGTCTGAGAACAATGGAATCCGATCTCCATGTCTCCCTAAGTTCTGAGGAAAAGCCATAGGGTGGCCATGGGCTCTGGGGCGATGGTCTAGCTTCTTATAACTCCTCTCTGATCCTCTCTCCTCCCCTCAGTCAGCCACACATAGGTCAGGGAGTTCAGATAACACTAGACATCCATCAGCTACAGGCCACATTGCTTAGGACACAATCAATGCAGGAGTCTCAACCAGAGTCTCCCTGGCACGTACGCAGACTGCAAACTCAGGCAGGTCGGCCTCTGATGTCTCCCCCACAAATGAGCAGATATAATATGCCTGACCTCCTTTGGGCTGCAGTTCGTGAGAGAGCGGCGATGTCTCTTGAAACTCTGTTTCGTCCAGCTCCGCCGTCGATATAGACTCGACTCTCACTGTCTGTGATGAAATGAATAGCTCTGTCTCCGACTGACGGCACGATGAATAGTGCTGCCTCTGAGTGGGGGAGTTTCAGGGAGTCCATTCTGATGACTGAAAGGCGCTGCCGCCGGGCAGGGAGCGAGAATTACTACACAGTTTATTAATGGACACCATAGTCTCTGTCTTCGTTTCTCTGCATGCAACTGTTTAGAAAAAAATATGTACAAATTGAAAATGACGGTGCAAAATGAATGAATATGGATGTGTTCTGATATTCACACCAAATTAGAGTGCAACATCTATTTGTTGAAATGCTGAGCGTCAGAGACCAACAAACCCATACACTCTTAGAAAAAAAGGTGCTATCTAGAACCTAAAAAGGTTCTTCGGCTATCGCCATATGAGAACCCTTTGAAGAACACTTTTTGGTTTGAGGTAGAAACGGTTTGGTTCCAGGTAGAACTCTTTTGAGTTCCATGTAGAACCCTTTACACAGAGGGTTCTACATGGAACCCAAAATAGTTGTACCTGGAACCAAAAAGGGCTCTTCTTCTGGAACCAAAAAGGGTTTTACTATGGGGACAGCTGAAGAACCCTTTTTGTTCTAAGTGTATCATATCAATCTAGTAGAGGACAGGACCATATCCCTGGTCCATGGAAAGCATTCTCACAGCTATGCTTCGGAATGCTTTCATTTAGTAGAATATGCCACATTGGAACTCAGACTCTGCTGAGAACACAGTAATGTATTCAGAATACTGATATACACCTTCATATTTATGCACAAGCACACACACAGACACATGCAGAAACAAAGAAATGTAGAGGAATACATGCAAGCACGCACACACTAGACAAAATCACAGGGTAATTTACAAGGTTTGTGAGGTAATAAATAAAGTGGTCACAGCGCTGGACCTTTTTGTCAACCGACCACAAAATTAATCTGTAAATGGGAGAAAAGGGACTTCTATCAAGATCAATTTGGAATTGGTTATTGCATAAGCCCAGGAGGCCTATATGGAAACATGCGATATGCTATCTTCTTTATTGTCCTCATTACTTTTAATTTATTACAGCCTCTTTAATCTTATTAATTTATCGCGGCGCAGGTCCCCTCAACCAGACTAAAGGTTTGGCCATCTTCCATTGTAGGGGCTAATCTTCATTGGAAACTGGTGCAGGGTGTAGAGATTGTGTACAGAGGGCTATGTGAGTGAAACAGAAAGAGAGTAACAGAGAAGAAAAACCAGGAGAGATGAGAGAGCTGTTTCGAGAGGAGAGAAGAGATGTCAAGGGTCCTAGCTATATCATAACAACTGGACAGATGTATTTCAGCTCTAAGGGAAAAGAACATACCATTGACTGGTCATTTATAAAACAGGACTGTTACGATGTCGTTGAGGATAGAGACATTATAAAGAGGCCCTAATGGCAGAGGGCTCACTTCCACACTTTGATTATGTAATAATCAGCAGGATGGATATAGACTAATTACAACAGCTCTATATAGCTCCCGTTACAAAGGCTTAACTGTTTAACTCTTCCCCCAAAATATGCACAGCCAACCTTGGACTACATAACAACGGCTGTATTTTTGGGTGACGGATGAGGGGTCAAAGGTTGTTCGGTCACAAAGGTCAGAGGAAGTTCTGCTCACGATATCATGGGGCTGGAACTGCCCGGTGAGATTAGGCAACGCAAAAAGAGATTAGAGACTTGAGACCCCTGGCCTGTCAGCAACAGGCCCGCCAGCACAGACACAGAGACAAACAGGATGCCTGGGAGATGGGACAGGGGTGTCAAGCGGGATGAAAAACTGAGAAAACAGAAGAGAGAGACAGAGACAGAGACAGAGACAGAGACAGAGACAGAGACAGAGGCAGAGACAGAGGCAGAGACAGAGACAGAGACACAGACACAGACACAGACACAGACACAGACACAGACAGAGACAGAGACAGAGGCAGAGACACAGACAGAGACACAGACAGAGACACAGACACAGACACAGACACAGACACAGACACAGACAGAGACAGAGACAGAGACACAGACAGAGACACAGACAGAGACACAGACAGAGACACAGACAGAGACACAGACAGAGACACAGACAGAGACACAGACACAGACAGACAGAGAGACAGACACAGACAGACAGACAGACAGACAGACACAGACAGACAGACAGACAGACAGACAGACAGACAGACAGACACAGACAGACAGAGAGACAGACAGAGAGACAGACAGACAGAGAGACAGAGAGACAGAGACAAAGAGAGAGAGACAGAGACAAAGAGAGAGAGACAGAGACAAAGAGAGAGAGACAGAGACAAAGAGAGAGAGACAGAGACAAAGAGAGAGAGACAGAGACAAAGAGAGAGAGACAGAGACAAAGAGAGAGAGACAGAGACAAAGAGAGAGAGACACGCACAGAGAGAGATAGAGAGAGAGAGAGAGGGGGGGGGGAGACACACGTGTGCCTTGTGTGTTCAGATGCATCTTTATTCTGAAAGGAGGAAAGCTTTCAATAGTCATTATCATTGGGAGATGGAGGTCTGGGGTCTTATGTCATGTTTACACCCAGGGCCGGTGTGTGTGTCCGGGTGTGGTCCTCCCTGTTCTGTTTCTCATTACAGCAGTATATTTATGAGATCACTCCTGGGCTATAGATCCCAGTCTGATCGTGAGTGATAGGCTCTGCTGCGCAATAATGAAAACAGCACTCGGATCCATGTTTTTATATCAAACTATAATGCCGGTATATGAGCCTCTGCTCTCCTTTACGACCAGAGACATACAATCACGCTGATTTAATAATGGGAAATGTGTGTTAGCAAGCACAACATGCCCCAGTCCTGATAAACACACCACAGGCACATTAGAGCGCTCCTCCAGTCGGCTCTACCTCATTGGTGAAAGCAGCTCGCTCACATCTGGTTTGAGTTCCACAAGCTCCAAATGATTAAGCTGGAGCCAGGGCTGGGGGCTAAGGGGGGCTGGGGCTGAGGGCTGGAGCCAGGGCTGGGGGCTAGGGGTTAAGGGGGCTGGGACTGAGGACTGGAGCAGGGGGCTGGGGGCTAAGGGAGACTGGGGCTGAGGGCTGGAGCTGGGGCTGGGGGCTCATCTGGTTCTAATAGGTGATGAGAGGAAACTGAGCCGCCCTGGAAGCCTGAAGGCCCACAGCCAGATTGGTCACGGAGGGAGACATCTCACCTTCACATAACACTGAGCTATGACTGTTACATGAGGGCTAGGTTACGTAAGGTACATTTTGGAGAGACAATGCTGTGCTGCGATGTGATTCGTAACATCACACCCCGTCATGATTGTAAGGCTTCATAATCCCTGGTGTTGTCGGCTTAAGCAACAACATCAGCAAATCACTGGAGTCTTCCACTCTTATCATATTGTCCTCTGCTCATCTCGTAAGTGACGAGATTACCACTGGAAACTATATTACTAAACACATCCACATACTCCAACCATAGGTCTCAGAATAGAATTGGTAGCTACACTGTCTCTAGACAGGCCCTCTACTTGTCCTTCTCATGGGGTGGCAGACCATTCAACAGGGAGAGGATGGACAACATAATATGTAAAAAATATCAACAATGCCAAATCTCCATTATATGTTTAATTGATGGTTATTGGTCCTAAGGATGTTACGGGATAGGCTAAGTAAGTAAGACATTATATTGGCCAATTTGTTTAGTAATAGCCCAGTGAGAGAGGCCCAGAGTTAGCCATTCAGACAGAAAGGACTAAAAGAAGTATGTTGTAGTAGAGGGAGGGGTACTGCTGAAAGCCTCATCAGTGGCGTATGTCAACCCAAAAGTTCACCTCTATCTGTCTGCATCACAGTGCTGCTGTTGTGCAGTGTTGTGCCTGGGTCCATGGAGTAATGGTCCTTAGACACTCATTACCACAGGCAGCCCAGCCTCACCGCTCAATACTGGCACAAAGCCACATAGTGCATAGGGAATCAGTAGGAGAAACCACTCTACCTCTCCTCTAGCATCTGTGTGAGAAATGGAGAGACCTCTATCTGAACCTGTCAGACCAGGAAGGGGGTATGTTCTGTGACATTAACTAGAACAATTTTTTTTACACAAGAGTAGGGTTTACATCATACAACATATAATGGCTTGTTACATACTTATTGGCATGCCTCTGCCTCGCACGTCTGTCTCTGTGACCTGTCACCATTCTCTCTCTCCTGATGTTTGTCTGGGCGCTGCAGGTCAGGGGGTCACAGAGGAGCCTGTGTGTCGAGCGTTGAGCCTTTCACAGGCTCCACTATCAGCTGCATGACTTGGCCCTGCCCAGTGAGTCCACAGCTGCTGTCGGCACAGAAGGGGAAATATGCATTGGAGGTGAGAGGTCAAACATTCAACTTCCTGCTGTCCGGGTGAGGGGAGTAGAGGGGGGAGTGAAGGGGAAGCTGGGAGGGGAGGGCTGTTGTTTGGTGCAACGGTGAATGTGCCCTTCCCCTCATTCCCCTCCACCAGCCCCATCCTGCCCCTTTTCTCCACGTGGAACATTAACTCGTCTCCTCTTTCTGTTTAAGTGCCAGCGATCCCTCTCACCTGTCCATGCAACCCTCACAGGGGCACATAGCATCAATCTCTGCTTCCACCTCCTCTGGGGCTTAGTGTCTGGACCCTAGGCTGTGAGTCTTGGGGCTCTGGGGCCGGCGGTGGGTCCCCTGGGTTGGGAGCCTACAGTTTCCCCCAGGCCTCCCAGTGCCATCCTATCCCCAGTGAGCCGCTGCAGATGGAGGTGATTTACTCATTGCCCCTCTGTTTGTTTTCCTTCCCCTGGTGTTGGTTCTGCTAAGCACCCTGCTTAGCTGCTTAGCTGCTGAGGGGTGCAGCCGGGAAGCTGTGTGTGTTCAGAGGTGTTGCTTATCTCCTGTGCCCATGAGCAAATCCATAAGGATGGGTGGGTATAGGTGTGTGTGCAGAGGGGTCTGATGGGTACAATATGAACACGTGACAGAGTGATGACAGAGTCACTCGATAGAGAGGCGATAACGCTGGAAGCCGAAATAACCCCACCTGACAGAGGAAACACAGTCTTTGACAACATACATTTAGCCTATAATAGAGTAAGTATGGATTCATGGACTTCTGCAGTGATGTTCAGACCCTGTGGACTGCCTGTTGACCGTGATGCATTCTATCATAGCGTCTTGCATCCTCGTTTGACACACAACCCTGAAAACTGTTCATGAGCAGGTGGCAAGGGCCTGGCCCCAATCAACACCCGGATAAACAAACACACAGCCATTACCCAGAAGTCCCTCATTTATCAGCGAGCCGCGGGGTGGCAGGTTGCCCCTCTATCTCTGGGTGCCTATTACTGGCTCAGTTAAGCCCGTGGCGTGGCGTGTCCTGGATATTGACTTGTCACATAGAGAGACAGCCTAATTAAAAGCAGCCGCCTACATCTGACCCCCTCCACGCTGCCTGCCTGCCTCCATACAGGAACATGTGGAGTCTGATGAACATCCAATAAAGAGTAGAATGTACTGTTCCAAGCACTGTCCTTTCCCAGGTCACTGTCATTCATGTCATCTGAATGGGGATGACATTGGCAATATTTAATGTGAAATATTAGTCTAGCTATGTATCATGTCAAAACTTTGTCCTGGATGTAATTATGTAAGTGCCCGTGGTGGTTATTCTCTGAGTGGTTATTCTCTGAGTGGTTATTCTCTGAGTGGTTATTCTCTGAGTGGTTATTCTCTGAGTGGTTATTCTCTGAGTGGTTATTTCTCTGAGTGGTTATTTCTCTGAGTGGTTATTTCTCTGAGTGGTTATTTCTCTGAGTGGGTATTTCTCTGAGTGGTTATTCTCTGAGTGGTAATTCTCTGAGTGGTTATTCTCTGAGTGGTTATTTCTCTGAGTGGTTATTTCTCTGAGTGGTTATTCTCTGAGTGGGTATTTCTCTGAGTGGTTATTCTCTGAGTGGTAATTTCTCTGAGTGGTTATTCTCTGAGTGGTTATTTCTCTGAGTGGTTATTCTCTGAGTGGTTATTTCTCTGAGTGGTTATTCTCTGAGTGGTTATTCTCTGAGTGGTATTTCTCTGAGTGGTTATTTCTCTGAGTGGTTGTTCTCTGAGTAGTTATTCTCTGAGTGGTTATTCTCTGAGTGGTTATTCTCTGAGTGGTATTTCTCTGAGTGGTTATTCTCTGAGTGGTTATTCTCTGAGTGGTTATTTTTCTGAGTGGTAGTTTTCTGAGTAGTTATTCTCTGAGTGGTTATTCTCTATGTATTGCCAATGTTTGTAGCTAGTTTGTAGCTATAGCACTGAGTGTTTGATCTGAATACAAAGCCTATTCATGTTCTATACAAAGGCAACGACGGACAATTACCAATGCATGAGTCAGTTTTAAAGGATCACTTTGAAATAACTACAAACATGAAAACCTTTCCCTGGCTCAATGGAGTGGATAGAATCCGCTGATGCATGTGGGTAAAATTGCTTCTCTGTTTTTGTGTGAGGAGAGCACTAGGAGAGTCAGGGGCTCGGGCCCATGAGGGTTAGGCTTGGGCACCCAACCAAGTGTCTAAAACACTGCAACACGCACACACATGCTGACAATCAAACATACATAGACACATACACACAGCACTGTCTATACATTTGAACATGTTTGCAGTACAAGCTCCAACGACAGATAAATGTGATGCCCTGATGTATGATTATGAAGATTATTATTATTTTTTTATTTTTATTTAACCTTTATTTAACCAGGTAAGCTAATTGAGAACAAGCTCTCATTTACAACTGCCAAGATGTAGCAAAGCAGTGCGACACAAACAACACAGAGTTACACATGGAATAAACAAGCGTACAGTCAATAACACAATAGAAAAATAAAGTCTATATACAGTGTGTGCAAATGGCGTGAGGAGGTAAGGCAATAAATAGGCCATAGTAGCGATGGAATTACAATTTAGCATTAACACTGATAGATGAGCAGATGATGATGTGCAAGTAGAAATACTGGTGTGCAAAAGAGCAGAAAAGTTAAATAAAAACAATATGGGGATGAGGTAGGTAGATTGGTAGATTGTTATTTACAGATGGGCTATGTACAGCTGCAGCGATCGGTTAATTGCTCAGATAGCTGATGTTTAAAGTTAGTGAGGAAATATAAGTCTCTAGCTTCAGCGATTTTGCAATTCGTTCCAGTCATTGGCAGCAGAGAACTGGAAGGAAAGGCGGCCAAAGGAGGTATTGGCTTTGGGGATGACCAGTGAGATATACCTGATGGAGCGAGTGCTACGGGTGGGTGTTGGTATCGTGACCAGTTAGCTGAGATAAGGCAGAGCTTTACCTAGCATAGACTTATAGATGACCTGGAGCCAGTGGGTCTGGCGACGAAAATGTAGCGAAGGCCAGCCGATTAGAGCATACAGGTCGCAGTGGTGGGTGTTATAAGGGGCTTTGGTGAAAAAACGGATGGCACTGCATCCAGTTTGCTGAGTAGAGTGTTGGAAGCTATTTTGTAAATGACATCGCCGAAGTTGAGGATCGGTAGGATAGTCAGTTTTACGAGGGTATGTTTGGCAGCAAGATTGAAGGAGGCTTTGTTGCGAAATAGGAAGCCGATTCAAGATTTAATTTTGGATTGGAGATGTTTAATATGAGTCTGGAAGGAGAGTTTACAGTCTAGCCAGACACCCAGGTATTTGTAGTTGTCCACATATTCTAAGTCAGAACCGTCCAGAGTAGTGATGCTAGTTGGGCGGGCGCGTGCGGGCAGCGAACGGTTGAAGAGCATGCCTTGGTTTTACTAGCGTTTAAGAGCAGTTGGAGGTCACGGAAGGAGTGTTGTATGGCATTGAAGCTCGTTTGGAGGTTAGTTAACACAGTGTCCAAAGAAGGGCTAGATGTATACAGAATGGTGTCGTCTGTGTAGAGGTGGATCAGGGAATCACCCGCAGCAAGAGCGACATCGTTGATATATACAGAGAAGAGAGTCGGCTCAAGAATTGAACCCTGTGGTACCCCCATAGAGACAGCCAGAGGTCCGGACAACAGGCCCTCCGATTTGACACACTGAACTTTGTCTGAGAAGTAGTTGGTGAACCAGGCGAGGCAGTCATTTGAGAAACCAAGTCTGTTGAGTCTGCAGATAAGAATACAGTGATTGACAGAGTCGAAAGCCTTAGCCAGGTCGATGAAGACAGCTGCACAGTACTGTCTTTCATCGATGGCGGTTATGATATCGTTTAGTACCATGAGCGTGGCTGAGGTACACCTGTGATCAGCTCGAAAACCAGATTGCACAGTGGAGAAGGTACGGTGGGATTCAAAATGGTCAGTGATCTGTTTGTTAACTTGGCTTTCAAAGACTTTAGAAAGACAGGACAGGATGGATATAGGTCTATAACAGTTTGGGTCTAGAGTGTCACACCCTTTGAAGAGGGGGATGACCGCGGCAGCTTTCCAATCTTTAGGGATCTCGAACGATACGAAAGAGAGGTTGAACAGACTGGTTATCGGGGTTGCAACAATGGCGGAGGATAATTTTAGAAAGGGAGGGTCCAGATTGTGATCTGTATTTGGGTGAAGGAGAAGCTGGGGAGGCTTGGGCAAGTAGCTGCAGGGGGTGCAGAGCTGTTGGCCAGGTTGGGGTAGCCAGGAGAAAAGCATGGCCAGCCGTAGAGAAATGCTTATTGAAATTCTCAATTATTGTGGATTTATCGGTGGTAGCCTCAGTGCAGTGGGCAGCTGGAAGGAGGTGCTCTTATTCTCCATGGATTTTACATTGTCCCAAAACTTTTGGGATTTAGAGCTACAGGATGCAAATTTCTATTTGAAAAAGCTAGCCTTTGCTTTCCTGACTGACTGTGTGTATTGGTTCCTGACTTCCCTGAAAAGTTGCATATCTCGGGGAATATTCGATGCTAGTGCAGTCCACCACAGGATGTTTTTGTGCTGGTCGATGGCAATCAGGTCTGGAGTGAACCAAGGGCTATATCTCTTCTTAGTTCTGCATTTTTTGAAAGGGCCATGCTTATTTAAGATGGTGAGGAAATTACTTTTAGAGAACGACCAGGCATCCTCGACTGACGGGATGAGGTTAATATCCTTCCAGGATACCCGGGCCAGGTCGTTGAGAAAGGCCTGCTCGCAGAAGTGTTTTAGGGAGCGTTTGACAGTGATGAGGTGTGGTCGTTTGACCACGGACCCATAGCGGATGCAGGCAATGAGGCAGTGATCCCTGAGATCCTGATTAAAAACAGCAGAGGTGTATTTGGAGGGCAAGTTGGTCAGGATAATATCTATGAGGGTGCCCATGTTTACGAATTTAGCGTTATACCTGGTGGGTTCCTAGATAATTTGTGTGAGATTGAGGGCATCTAGCTTCGATTGTAGGACTTCCGGGGTGTAACCTCTACTTCATCACCCTCCCGGATCCGGGATCCTCCTCATCAAAAAAGCTGACTAGCATAGCCTAGCCTAACGGGACAGGGATATCTTATAATATAATTTTCATGAAATCACAAGTCCAGGACAGCAAATGAAAGATAAACATCTTGTGAATCCAGCCATCATTTCCGATTTTTAAAATGTTTTACAGCGAAAAAACAATATGTATTTCTATTAGCTAACCACAATAGCCAAACACACAACCGCATATTTTCACCATGTTTCCACCGCATAAGTAGCTTTCATAAAACCGACAAAATAGAGATAAAATTAATCACTAACTTTGAACAACTTCATCAGATGACAGTCTTATAACATGTTATACAATACATTTATGTTTTGTTCGAAAATGTGCATATTTGAGGTATAAATCATAGTTTTACATTGCAGCCACCATCAAAAAGAGCACCAAAGCAGCCAGAATAATTACAGAGAGCAACGTGAAATACATAAATACTCATCATAAAACATTTATGAAAAATACATGGTGTACAGCAAATGAAAGATAAACATGTTGTGAATCCAGCCAATATTTCCGATTTTTTAAGTGTTCTACAGCGAAAACACAATATAGAATTATATTACCTTACCACAATAGCCAAACACACAAAAGCATTTATTCACCGCAAAGGTAGCTTTCGCAAAAACCAGCAATAGATATAAAATTAATCACTAACCTTTGGACAACTTCATCAGATGACAGTCTTATAACATCATGTTATACAATACATTTATGTTTTGTTTTCGAAAATTTGCATATTTAGAGCTGCAAATCGTGGTTATACATTGTGAATACGTAGCAACATTTCCCCAGAATGTCAGGAGATATTTTGGACACTCACCTAATCTGACCAAAGAACTCATCATAAACTTTACATAAAAATACTTGTTGTATGGCAAATGAAAGATACACTGGTTAAATAGGCATCAACATATTACACAGAAATACGAAATAACATCATAAATGTTTTCTTACTTTTTCTGCGCTTCCATCAGAATGTTGTACAAGGAGTCCTATTTCCAGAATAAATCGTTGTTTGGTTTTAGAATGTCCATTTCTTCTGTCGAATTCGCGCCACAATGCTAGCCAAGGTTGCTAACATTCCCATCCTCTCTTGGTGCAAAGAACAGAAAACTCCAAAAGTCACAATAAATGTTGAATAAACTGATAAAACTCGGTTGAAAAAACCTACTTTATGATGTTTTTATCATATGTATCAAATAAAATCAGAGCCGGAGATATTCGCCGTGTATACCGAACGCTTTTCAGAAGACAATGTCGAGCTCCCCCGCGTGCCGTCGAAGACAAAGAAAATACCGGACCTGTCACTCCAAAAGCTCTTATTCGCCCTCAGATCAAGCTAGACACCCCATTCCACCTTCCACTGCCTGTTGACATCTAATGGAAGGCGTATGAAGTGCATACATATCGATAAATAAAAGCCAGTTGAATAGGCAGGCCCTGAAACAGAGCCTCGTTTTCAGATTTTTCACTTCTTGTATGGAAGTTTGCTGCCAAATGAGTTCTGTTTTACTCACAGATATAATTCAAACAGTTTTAGAAACTTCAGAGTGTTTTCTATCCAATAGTAATAATAATATGCATATTGTATGATCTAGAACCGAGTACGAGGCCATTTAAATTGGGCACGATTTTTTCCAAAGTGAAAACAGCGCCCCTCTATTGACAAGAATTAAGCATATTCCAGTTTAGGTCACCTAACAGAATGAACTCTGAAGATAGACGGGGGGCAATCAATTCACATATGGTGTCCAGGGCACAGCTGGGAGCTGAGGGGGTTCTATAACAGGTGGCAACAGTGAGAGACTTATTTTTGGAGAGATACATTTTTTGAATTAGAAGTTCGAACTGTTTGGGCATAGACCTGGAAAGTATGACAGAACTTTGCAGGCTATCTCTGGAGTAGATTGCAACTCTTCCCCCTTTGGCAGTTCTATCTTGATGAAAAATGTTGTAGTTGGGTATGGAAATCTCAGAATTTTTGGTGGCCTTCCTAAACTAGTATTCAGACACGGCAAGGAAATCAGGGTTGGCGGAGTGTGCTTAAGCAGTGAGTAAAACAAACTTAGTGAGGAGGCTTCTGATGTTAACATGCATGAAACCAAGGCTTTTTTGGTTACATAAGTCAACAAATGAGAGTGCCTGGGGACATGCAGGGCCTAGGTTAATCTCCACATCACCCGAGGAACAGAGAAGGATTAGGATGAGGGTACGGCTAAAGGCTATCAAAACTGGTTGTCTAGTGTGTTGGGGACAGAGAATAAAAGGAACAGATTTCTGGGTGTGGTAGAATAGATTCAGGGCATAATGTACAGACAGGGGCATGGTGGGGTGTGGGTACAGTGGAGGTAAACCCAGGCACTGAGTGATGATAAGAGAGGTTGCATCTCTGGACGTGCTAGCTATGCTGGGTGAGGTCACCGTATGTGTGGGAGGTGGGACAAAGGAGGTATCTGAGGCATGTTGAGTGGAACTAGGGGCTCCACAGTAAACTAAAACAATGATAACTATCCTAAACAAAAGTGTACAAGGCATATTGATATTTGAGAGAGACATAAAGCGAGGCATAAAGCAATCACAGGTGTTGATTGGGAGAGATAGCTATGACAACAACAGGTAAGACAACAACAGCTAATCAGCTAAGACAACAATAGGGAAAATGGCGATGAATGGGCAGAGCGGGTCGGTTAACTACACACAGGGCCTGAGTTCAAGGCTGGGGCTGACAAATATACAAAAAATAAACAAAATGGAGTACCGTGATTAATGAACAGTCCAGCAGGCATCAGCTATGTAGCCAAGTGATCGTAATGTCCAGTGAACAGCAATAGATGGAACAGGGAAGCCGCGGGGCAGTCGTTACTACGCTAGCATGCGGGAGACACAGCGTTTAAAGTTAGCAGGCCGGGGTAAGTAGAAGCATCTGCTCCGATGTCCGGCAAAGGCCGATTGATCGCACAGCGGATGGAGTTACGTCGGTGGACCGGTCGTGGTGGTACGGCGGGGCGCCGTGTCGACAAAGGGTCCAGGCCAGATGGCGAAAGAGGTATTGTAGTTGTAGTAATTTTGTTTGCTAGCCGGGAGATGCGCCTGGCTCGCGGCTAACTGGTGCTAGCTTCGGAGCCCCTGCTCCGAAGCTAGCACCAGTTAGCCGCGAGCCAGGCGCATCTCCCGGCTAGCAAACACTACAGCCACTCGGTAGCAGCTAGCTAGCAGCGATGATCCGATGCAAAGGTCCAGAGCTTACGGCAAGTATCCGGGTGGAGTAGTGGATTCTAGCCGTGTTGGGGTAGAGTCCGGGTGGCATCGGCTGTGTAGCCGAGTGATCACAGAGTAGGCCGGGAGGTGGGCCTGGTTCAGGGCTAGCTTCGGGGCTGGGTCACTCGGTGGCAGCTAGCTAGCTGTGATGATCAGGAGTAATGGTCCAGGGTTTACGGCAGGAATCCGGCGTTGTAGTGGAGAAAACAGTCCGATACTGGCAGGCTGGCAAGTATTTACCAGGCCAAAAAAAACTAAAAGGAAAAAAAAAACGACTGGTGTCTGTGCAGAAGGTAAAGGTGGTTAGCAGTGGCTAACAATGACAAAATAGCTAGCTAGTAAAAGTACACGAGAGGAAGGCAATCACGTCTGCACTGCTACGCCATCTTGGGGAAAAAAGGAACTAAACACATACTCCTTTGAGAGCTCTACATCCCCTACATACGTTTTCGTAGCAGTGGAGGGGGGGGGGGGTTGATTTACCCTTTAGTGTCACTGGAGGGGAGGGGGGTTTCATCTACCCTTTAGTAGCAGTAGAGGGGGGGTTCATCTACCATTTAGTAGTAGTGGAGGGGGGTTAATCTACCCTTTAGTAACAGTGGAGGAAAGGAGGGGTTCATCTACCATAAAGTAGCAGGGGAGGGGAGGGGTTAATCTACCATTTAGTAGCAGTGGAGGGGAGGGGGGTTCATCTATCCTTTAGTAAAAGTGGAGGGGAGGGGTTCATCTACCCTTTAGTAGCAGTGGAGGGGAGGGGTTAATCTACCATTTAGTAGCAGTGGAGGGGAGGGGTTCATCTAGCCTTTAGTATAAGTGGAGGGGAGGGGGGTTCATCTACCCTTTAGTAGCAGTGGAGGGGGGGTTCATCTACCCTTTAGTAGCAGTGGATGGGAGGGGTTCATCTACCCTTTAGTAGCAGTGGAGGGGAGGGGGGTTCATCTACCCTTTAGTAGCAGTGGAGGGGAGGGGGGTTCATCTACCCTTTAGTAGCAGTGGAGGGGAGGTGGGGTTCATCTACCCTTTTAGTAGCAGTGGAGGGGAGGTGGGGTTCATCTACCCTTTAGTAGCAGTGGAGGGGAGGGGGGGTTCATCTACCCTTTAGTAGCAGTGGAGGGGAGGGGTTCATCTACCCTTTAGTAGCAGTGGAGGGGAGGGATTCAGCTACCCTTTAGTAGGATTGGAGGGGAGGGGTTCATCTACCCTTTAGTAGCATTCGAGGGGAGGGGGGTTCATCTACCCTTTAGTAGCAGTGGAGGGGAGGGGGGTTCATCTACCCTTTAGTAGCAGTGGAGGGGAGGTGGGGTTCATCTACCCTTTTAGTTGCAGTGGAGGGGAGGTGGGGTTCATCTACCCTTTAGTAGCAGTGGAGGGGAGGGGGGGTTCATCTACCCTTTAGTAGCAGTGGAGGGGAGGGGTTCATCTACCCTTTAGTAGCAGTGGAGGGGAGGGATTCAGCTACCCTTTAGTAGGATTGGAGGGGAGGTGTTCATCTACCCTTTAGTAGCAGTGGAGGGGTGGTTCATCTACCCTTATGTAGCAGTGGAGGGGAGGGGGGTTCATCTACCCTTTAGTAGCAGTGGAGGGGGGGTTCATCTACCCTTTAGTAGCAGTGGAGGGGAGGGGTTCAGCTACCCTTTAGTAGCAGTGGAGGGGAGGGGTTCAGCTACCCTTTATTAGCAGTGGAGGGGAGGGGTTCAACTACCATTTAGTAGCAGTGGAGGGGAGGGGTTCAGCTACCCTTTATTAGCAGTGGAGGGGAGGGGTTCAGCTACCCTTTATTAGCAGTGGAGGGGAGGGGTTCAACTACACTTTAGTAGCAGTGGAGGGGAGGGGGGGTTCATCTGCCCTTTAGTAGCAGTGGAGGGGAGGGGTTCAGCTACCCTTTATTAGCAGTGGAGGGGAGGGGTTCAGCTACCATTTATTAGCAGTGGAGGGGAGGGGTTCAGCTACCCTTCATTAGCATTGGAGGGGAGGGGTTCAGCTACCCTTTATTAGCACTGGAGGGGAGGGGATCATCTACCCTTTATTAGCAGTGGAGGGGAGGGGGGGTTCATCTACCCTTTATTAGCAGTGGAGGGGGGGTTCATCTACCCTTTGGTAGCAGTGGAGGGGGGGTTCATCTACCCTTTATTAGCAGTGGAGGGGGGGTTCATCTACCCTTTATTAGCAGTGGAGGGCGGGTTCATCTACCCTTTAGTAGCAGTGGAGGGGAGGGGGATTCATCTACCCTTTATTAGCAGTGGAGGGGAGGGGGGGTTCATCTACCCTTTATTAGCAGTGGAGGGGGGTTCATCTACCCTTTATTAGCAGTGGAGGGGGGGTTCATCTACCCTTTAGTAGCAGTGGAGGGGGGTTCATCTAACCTTTATTAGCAGTGGAGGGGGGGTTCATCTACCCATTAGTAGCAGTGGAGGGGGGGTTCATCTACCCTTTAGTAGCAGTGGAGGGGGGGTTCATCTACCCTTTAGTAGCAGTGGAGGGGAGGGGGGGTTCATCTACCCTTTAGTAGCAGTGGAGGGGAGGGGGGGTTCATCTACCCTTTATTAGCAGTGGAGGGGGGGTTCATCTACCCTTTAGTAGCAGTGGAGGGGAGGGGGGGTTCATCTACCCTTTATTAGCAGTGGAGGGGGGGTTCATCTACCCTTTAGTAGCAGTGGAGGGGAGGGGGGGTTCATCTACCCTTTAGTAGCAGTGGAGGGGAGGGGGGGTTCATCTACCCTTTATTAGCAGTGGAGGGGGGGTTCATCTACCCTTTAGTAGCAGTGGAGGGGAGGGGGGGTTCATCTACCCTTTAGTAGCAGTGGAGGGGAGGGGGGGTTCATCTACCCTTTATTAGCAGTGGAGGGGGGGTTCATCTACTCTTTAGTAGCAGTGGAGGGGAGGGGGGGTTCATCTACCCTTTATTAGCAGTGGAGGGGGGGTTCATCTACCCTTTAGTAGCAGTGGAGGGGGGGTTCATCTACCCTTTATTAGCAGTGGAGGGGGGGTTCATCTACCCTTTAGTAGCAGTGGAGGGGGGGTTCATCTACCCTTTATTAGCAGTGGAGGGGGGGTTCATCTACCCTTTAGTAGCAGTGGAGGGGGGGTTTATCTACCCTTTATTAGCAGTGGAGGGGGGGTTCATCTACCCTTTAGTAGCAGTGGAGGGGGGGTTCAGCTACCCTTTAGTAGCAGTGGAGGGGGGGTTCATCTACCCTTTATTAGCATTGGAGGGGAGGGGTTCATCTACCCTTTATTAGCATTGGAGGGGAGGGGTTCATCTACCCTTTAGTAGCAGTGGAGGGGAGGGGTTCAGCTACCCTTTATTAGCAGTGGAGGGGAGGGGGGGTTCATCTACCCTTTAGTAGCAGTGGAGGGGAGAGGTTCAGCTACCCTTTATTAGCAGTGGAGAGGAGGGGTTCATCTACCCTTTAGTAGCAGTGGAGGGGGGGTTCATCTACCCTTTAGTAGCAGTGGAGGGGGGGTTCATCTACCCTTTATTAGCAGTGGAGGGGGGGTTCATCTACCCTTTAGTAGCAGTGGAGGGGGGGTTCATCTACCCTTTATTAGCAGTGGAGGGGGGGTTCATCTACCCTTTAGTAGCAGTGGAGGGGGGGTTCAGCTACCCTTTAGTAGCAGTGGAGGGGGGGTTCATCTACCCTTTAGTAGCAGTGGAGGGGGGGTTCATCTACCCTTTAGTAGCAGTGGAGGGGAGGGGTTCAGCTACCCTTTATTAGCAGTGGAGGGGAGGGGTTCATCTACCCTTTAGTAGCAGTGGAGGGGAGGGGGGTTCATCTGCCTTTTTTTAGCAGTGGAGGGGAGGGGTTCAGCTACCCTTTATTAGCAGTGGAGGGGAGGGGGGTTCATCTACCCTTTAGTAGCAGTGGAGGGGAGGGGTTCATCTACCCTTTAGTAGCAGTGGAGGGGAGGGGGGTTCATCTACCCTTTAGTAGCAGTGGAGGGGAGGGGTTCATCTACCCTTTAGTAGCAGTGGAGGGGAGGGGGGTTCATCTACCCTTTATTAGCAGTGGAGGGGAGGTGTTCATCTACCCTTTATTAGCAGTGGAGGGGAGGGGTTCAGCTACCCTTTATTAGCAGTGGAGGGGAGGGGTTCATATACCCTTTAGTAGCAGTGGAGGGGAGGGGGGTTTCATCTATCCTTTAGTAGCAGTGGAGGGGAGGGGTTCAGCTACCCTTTATTAGCAGTGGAGGGGAGGGGGGGTTCATCTACCCTTTAGAGGCAGTGGAGGGGAGGGGTTCATCTACCCTTTAGTAGCATTGGAGGGGGGGTTCATCTACCCTTTAATAGCAGTGGAGGGGGGGTTCATCTACCCTTTAGTAGCAGTGGAGGCGAGGGGGGTTCATCTACCCCTTAGTAGCAGTGGAGGGGGGGGGTTCATCTACTCTTTAGTAGCTGTGGAGGGGAGGGGGGTTCATCTGCTCTTTAGTAGCAGTGGAGGGGAGGGGTTCATCTACTCTTTAGTAGCAGTGGAGGGGAGGGGGGTTCATCTGCCCTTTAGTAGCAGTGGAGGGGAGGGGTTCAGCTACCCTTTATGAGCAGTGGAGGGGAGGGGTTCATCTACCCTTTAGTAGCAGTGGAGGGGAGGTGTTCATCTACCCTTTATTAGCAGTGGAGGGGATGGGTTCATCTACCCTTTATTAGCAGTGGAGGGGAGGGGTTCAGCTACCCTTTATTAGCAGTGGAGGGGAGGGGTTCATCTACCCTTTAGTAGCAGTGGAGGGGAGGGGGGGTTCATCTGCCCTTTAGGAGCAGTGGAGGGGAGGGGTTCATCTACCCTTTAGTAGCAGTGGAGGGGAGGGGGGGTTCATCTACCCTTATGTAGCAGTGGAGGGGAGGGGTTCATCTACCCTTTAGTAGCAGTGGAGGGGAGGGGGGGTTCATCTGCCCTTTAGTAGCAGTGGAGGGGAGGGGGGTTCATCTACCCTTTATTAGCAGTGGAGGGGAGTTGTTCATCTACCCTTTAGTAGCAGTGGAGGGGAGGGGTTCAGCTACCCTTTAGTAGCAGTGGAGGGGAGGGGGGGTTCATCTACCCTTATGTAGCAGTGGAGGGGAGGGGGGGTTCATCTGCCCTTTAGGAGCAGTGGAGGGGAGGGGTTCATCTACCCTTTAGTAGCAGTGGAGGGGAGGGGGGGTTCATCTACCCTTATGTAGCAGTGGAGGGGAGGGGTTCATCTACCCTTTAGTAGCAGTGGAGGGGGGGGGGGGTTCATTTACCCTTTAGTAGCAGTGGAGGGGGGGGTTCAACTACCCTTATGTAGCAGTGGAGGGGAGGGATGTTCATCTACCTTTTAGTAGCAGTGGAGGGGAGGGGTTCATCTACTCTTTAGTAGCAGTGGAGGGGAGGGGTTCATCTACCCTTTAGTTGCAGTGGAGGGGAGGGGGGTTCATCTACCGTTTAGTAGCAGTGGAGGGGGGGTTCATCTACCCTTTAGTAGCAGTGGAGGGGAGGGGTTCAGCTACCCTTTAGTAGCATTGGAGGGGGGTTCATCTACCCTTTAGTAGCAGTGGAGGGGGGTTCATCTACCCTTTAGTAGCAGTGGAGGGGGGTTCATCTACCCTTTAGTAGCAGTGGAGGGGGGTTCATCTACCCTTTAGTAGCAGTGGAGGGGGGTTCATCTACCCTTTAGTAGCATTGGAGGGGGGTTCATCTACCCTTTAGTAGCAGTGGAGGGGGGTTCATCTACCCTTTAGTAGCAGTGGAGGGGGGTTCATCTACCCTTTAGTAGCAGTGGAGGGGGGTTCATCTACCCTTTAGTAGCAGTGGAGGGGGGTTCATCTACCCTTTAGTAGCATTGGAGGGGGGTTCATCCACCCTTTAGTAGCAGTGGAGGGGAGGGGTTCAGCTACCCTTTAGTAGCATTGGAGGGGGGTTCATCTACCCTTTAGTAGCAGTGGAGGGGAGGGGTTCATCTACCCTTTAGTAGCATTGGAGGGGAGGGGTTCTGCGACCCTTTATTAGCAGTGGAGGGGGGGTTGATCTATCCTTTAGTATCAGTGGAGGGGAGGGGGGGTACAACTACCCTTTAGTAGCAGTGGAGGGGAGGGGGGTTCATCTACCCTTTAGTAGCAGTGGAGGGGAGGGGGGGTTCATCTACCCTTTAGTAGCAGTGGAGGGGAGGGGTTCATCTACTCTTTAGTAGCAGTGGAGGGGAGGGGTTCATCTACCCTTTAGTAGCAGTGAAGGGGAGGGGTTCATCTACCCTTTAGTAGCATTGGAGGGGGGTTCATCTACCCTTTAGTAGCAGTGGAGGGGGGGTTCATCTACCCTTTAGTAGCAGTGGAGGGGAGGGGTTCAGCTACCCTTTATTAGCAGTGGAAGGGAGGGGATCATCTACCCTTTATTAGCAGTGGAGGGGAGGGGGGGTTCATCTACCATTTAGTAGCAGTGGAGGGGAGGGGGGGTTCATCTACCCTTTAGTAGCAGTGGAGGGGGGGTTCATCTACCCTTTAGTAGCAGTGGAGGGGAGGGGTTCAGCTACCCTTTATTAGCAGTGGAGGGGAGGGGTTCATCTACCCTTTAGTAGCAGTTGGAGGGGAGGGGGGTTCATCTGCCTTTTATTAGCAGTGCAGGGGAGGGGTTCAGCTACCCTTTATTAGCAGTGGAGGGGAGGGGGGTTCATCTACCCTTTAGTAGCAGTGGAGGGGAGGGGTTCATCTACCCTTTAGTAGCAGTGGAGGGGAGGGGGGTTCATCTACCCTTTAGTAGCAGTGGAGGGGAGGGGTTCATCTACCCTTTAGTAGCAGTGGAGGGGAGGGGGGTTCATCTACCCTTTATTAGCAGTGGAGGGGAGGTGTTCATCTACCCTTTATTAGCAGTGGAGGGGAGGGGTTCAGCTACCCTTTATTAGCAGTGGAGGGGAGGGGTTCATATACCCTTTTAGTAGCAGTGGAGGGGAGGGGGGTTTCATCTACCCTTTAGTAGCAGTGGAGGGGAGGGGTTCAGCTACCCTTTATTAGCAGTGGAGGGGGGGGGGGTTCATCTACCCTTTAGAGGCAGTGGAGTGGAGGGGTTCATCTACCCTTTAGTAGAATTGGAGGGGGGGTTCATCTACCCTTTATTAGCAGTGGAGGGGAGGGGTTCAGCTACCCTTTATTAGCAGTGGAGGGGAGGGGTTCATATACCCTTTAGTAGCAGTGGAGGGGAGGGGGGTTCATCTACCCTTTATTAGCAGTGGAGGGGGGGTTCATCTACCCTTTAGTAGCAGTGGAGGCGAGGGGGGTTCATCTACCCTTTAGTAGCAGTGGAGGGGGGGGTTCATCTACTCTTTAGTAGCTGTGGAGGGGAGGGGGGTTCATCTGCCCTTTAGTAGCAGTGGAGGGGAGGGGTTCATCTACTCTTTAGTAGCAGTGGAGGGGAGGGGGGTTCATCTGCCCTTTAGTAGCAGTGGAGGGGAGGGGTTCAGCTACCCTTTATGAGCAGTGGAGGGGAGGGGTTCATCTACCCTTTAGTAGCAGTGGAGGGGAGGTGTTCATCTACCCTTTATTAGCAGTGGAGGGGATGGGTTCATCTAACCTTTATTAGCAGTGGAGGGGAGGAGGGGTTCAGCTACCCTTTATTAGCAGTGGAGGGGAGGGGTTCATCTACCCTTTATTAGCAGTGGAGGGGAGGGGTTCATCTACCCTTTAGTAGCAGTGGAGGGGAGGGGGGGTTCATCTGCCCTTTAGGAGCAGTGGAGGGGGGGTTCATCTACCCTTATGTAGCAGTGGAGGGGAGGGGGGGTTCATCTGCCCTTTAGGAGCAGTGGAGGGGAGGGGTTCATCTACCCTTTAGTAGCAGTGGAGGGGAGGGGGGGTTCATCTGCCCTTTAGTAGCAGTGGAGGGGAGGGGGGTTCATCTACCCTTTAGTAGCAGTGGAGGGGAGGGGGGGTTCATCTGCCCTTTAGTAGCAGTGGAGGGGAGGGGGGTTCATCTACCCTTTATTAGCAGTGGAGGGGAGTTGTTCATCTACCCTTTAGTAGCAGTGGAGGGGAGGGGTTCAGCTACCCTTTATTAGCAGTGGAGGGGAGGGGGGTTCATCTACCCTTTAGTAGCAGTGGAGGGGAGGGGGGGTTCATCTGCCCTTTAGTAGCAGTGGAGGGGAGGGGGGTTCATCTACCCTTTATTAGCAGTGGAGGGGAGTTGTTCATCTACCCTTTAGTAGCAGTGGAGGGGAGGGGTTCAGCTACCCTTTATTAGCAGTGGAGGGGAGGGGGGGTTCATCTGCCCTTTAGGAGCAGTGGAGGGGAGGGGTTCATCTACCCTTTAGTAGCAGTGGAGGGGAGGGGGGGTTCATCTACCCTTATGTAGCAGTGGAGGGGAGGGGTTCATCTACCCTTTAGCAGCAGTGGAGGGGAGGGGTTCATCTACCCTTTAGTAGCAGTGGAGGGGGGGTTCAACTACCCTTATGTAGCAGTGGAGGGGAGGGATGTTCATCTACCTTTTAGTACCAGTGGAGGGGAGGGGTTCATCTACTCTTTAGTAGCAGTGGAGGGGAGGGGGGTTCATCTACCCTTTAGTTGCAGTGGAGGGGAGGGGGGTTCATCTACCCTTTAGTAGCAGTGGAGGGGGGGTTCATCTACCCTTTAGTAGCATTGGAGGGGGGGTTCATCTACCCTTTAGTTGCAGTGGAGGGGGGTTCATCTACCCTTTAGTAGCATTGGAGGGGGGGTTCATCTACCCTTTAGTTGCAGTGGAGGGGGGTTCATCTACCGTTTAGTAGCAGTGGAGGGGGGTTCATCTACCCTTTAGTAGCATTGGAGGGGAGGGGGGGTTCATCTACCCTTTAGTAGCAGTGGAGGGGGGTTCATCTACCCTTTAGTAGCAGTGGAGGGGAGGGGGGGTTCATCTACCCTTTAGTAGCAGTGGAGGGGGGGATTCATCTACCCTTTAGCTGCAGTGGAGGGGAGGGGGGTTCATCTACCGTTTAGTAGCAGTGGAGGGGGGTTCATCTACCCTTTAGTAGCAGTGGAGGGGAGGGGGGGTTCATCTACCCTTTAGTAGCAGTGGAGGGGGGTTCATCTACCCTTTAGTAGCATTGGAGGGGGGTTCATCTACCCTTTAGTAGCAGTGGAGGGGGGTTCATCTACCCTTTAGTAGCATTGGAGGGGGGTTCATCTACCCTTTAGTAGCAGTGGAGGGGAGGGGTTCAGCTACCCTTTAGTAGCATTGGAGGGGGGTTCATCTACCCTTTAGTAGCAGTGGAGGGGAGGGGGGGTTCATCTACCCTTTAGTAGCAGTTGAGGGGGGTTCATCTACCCTTTAGTAGCAGTGGAGGGGGGTTCATCTACCCTTTAGTAGCAGTGGAGGGGGGTTCATCTACCCTTTAGTAGCAGTGGAGGGGGGTTCATCTACCTTTTAGTAGCATTGGAGGGGGGTTCATCTACCCTTTAGTAGCAGTGGAGGGGGGTTCATCTACCCTTTAGTAGCAGTGGAGGGGGGTTCATCTACCCTTTAGTAGCAGTGGAGGGGGGTTCATCTACCCTTTAGTAGCAGTGGAGGGGGGTTCATCTACCCTTTAGTAGCAGTGGATGGGGGTTCATCTACCCTTTAGTAGCATTGGAGGGGGGTTCATCTACCCTTTAGTAGCAGTGGAGGGGAGGGGTTCATCTACCCTTTAGTAGCATTGGAGGGGAGGGGTTCATCTACCCTTTAGTAGCATTGGAGGGGAGGGGTTCATCTACCCTTTAGTAGCATTGGAGGGGAGGGGTTCATCTACCCTTTAGTAGCATTGGAGGGGAGGGGTTCATCTACCCTTTAGTAGCAGTGGAGGGGAGGGGGGGTTCATCTACCCTTTATAGCAGTGGAGGGGAGGGGGGGTTCATCTACCCTTTAGTAGCAGTGGAGGTGTCACGCCCTGGCCTTATTATTCTTTGTTTTCTTTATTATTTTAGTTAGGTCAGGGTGTGACATGGGGAATGTTTATGTTTTGTTGGTTTTGGGTGTTTATTTGGTAAAGGGGTTATGGGGTGTAGTAGATGGTTTTGTGTTGAGTGTATATGTCTAGAGTTTTTGTGTCGTGTTCATCTTCGTGTTGTGTTTAATAAAGAAGATGGCTTATTTTCCAAAAGCTGCATTTTGGTCCGTCAATCCGCCACACGATCGTGACAGAATTACCCACCATAGGACCAAGCGGCATGACCAGCGGCAACAGTAGCAATACAAGGATTTATGGACATGGGAGGAAATTTTAGACCGGGAGGTACCAGGAGAATATAACCGCCCCAAAGCTGAGCTGGAGGCAGCGAAAGCAGAGAGGCGGCGATATGAGGAGCTAGCTCGGAGGCAGGAAAAGGAACCTACAAAGGATCTGGGTTACACTACGTGGGAGGAGATCGACAGGTGGGCGATCAACCCAGGGAGAGTGCCGGAGCCCGCCTGGGATTCTCTAGCGCAGTGCGAGGAGGGATACCGGCGAATGGAGGCAGCACGACGAAGCGGTAGGAAGCCTGTGGGAAAACCCAAAAAATTTCTTTGGGGGGGGCTTAAAGGGAGAGTGGCGAAGTCAGGTAGGAAACCTGCGCCTACTCCCTGTAATTACCGTGGAGAGCGAGAGTACGGGCAGACACCGTGTTACGCAGTAGAGCGCACGGTGTCTCCTGTACGTGTGCATAGCCCGGTGCGGGTTATTCCACCTCCCCGCACTGGCAGGGCTAGATTGAGTATTGAGCCGGATGTCATGAAGCCGGCCCTACATATCTGGCCACCAGTGCGTCTCCTCGGGCCGGTTTACATGGCACCAGCCTTACGCATGGTGTCCCCGGTTCGCCTACATAGCCCGGTGCGGGTTATTCCACCTCCCCGCACTGGTCGGGCAACGGGGAGCATTCAACCAGGTAAGGTTGGTCAGGCTCAATGCTCAAGGGAGCCAATACGCCTGCACGGTCCGGTATTTCCGGCGCCACCTCCCCGCCCCAGTTCAGTGCCACCAGTGCCTATACCACGTAACAGGCTTCCAGTGTGTCTCCAGAGCCCTGTTCCTCCTCCACGCACTCGTCCTATGGTGCGTGTCTCCAGCCCGGTATCACCAATTCCGGCACCACGCACTAAGCCTCTTGTGCGTCTCCAGAGTCCTGTGCATCCTGTTGCTGCTCCCCGCATTAGCCCTGAGATGCGTGTCCCCAGTCCGGTACCACCAGTTCCGGCCCCACGCACTAGGCCTAATGTGCGTCCCCAGGGTTCAGTATGCCCTGTTCCTGCTCCCCGCACTAGCCCTGAGATGCGTGTCCCCAGCCCGGTGCCACCAGTCCCGGCACCACGCACCAGGCCTACAGTGCGCCTCAGCCGGCAGGAGTCTGCCGTCTGCACAGCAATGACTGAACTGCCCGTCTCCCCAGCGCCATCTGAGCCATCCGTCTCCCCAGCGCCATCTGAGCCATCCGTCTCCCCAGCGCCATCTGAGCCATCCGTCTGCCATGAGCCTGCAAAGCCGCCCGTCTGCCATGAGCCTGCAAAGCCGCCCGTCTGCCATGAGCCCACTGAGCCGTCCGCCAGACAGGAGCCGCTAGAGCCGCCAGCCAGACAGGAGCCGCTAGAGCCGTCCGTCAGACAGGATCTGCCAGAGCCGCCAACCAGACAGGATCTGCCAGAGCCGCCAACCAGACAGGATCTGCCAGAGCCGCCAACCAGACAGGAGCAGCCAGATCAGTCAGCCAGCCATGAGCAGCCAGATCCGTCAGCTAGCCATGAGCAGCCAGATCCGTCAGCCAGCCATGAGCAGCCAGATCCGTCAGCCAGCCATGAGCAGCCAGATCCGTCAGCTAGCCATGAGCAGCCAGATCCGTCAGCTAGCCATGAGCAGCCAGATCCGTCAGCTAGCCATGAGCAGCCAGATCCGTCAGCTAGCCATGAGCAGCCAGATCCGTCAGCTAGCCATGAGCAGCCAGATCCGTCAGCCAGCCATGGGCCATCCCTCAGTCCGGAGCTGCAGTCCTTCAGTCCGGAGCTGCAGTCCCTCAGTCCGGAGCTGCCATTCTTCAGTCCGGAGCTGCCCCTTACCCTGGTGCTGCCCCTTACCCTGGTGCTGCCCCTTACCCTGGTACTGCCCCTTACCCTGGTACTGCCCCTGATCCTGGTACTGCCCCTTACCCTGGTACTGGCCCTTAGTCCGGAACTGCCCCTTAATACAATGGGGTTAATGTGGAGAGGGGTCGTTTGGAGGAGGCCTAGGAGGTGGTAGGTACTGTGGTGACGTGGGGACTACGACCAGAGCCGGAGCCGCCACCGTGGAGGGGAGCCCACCCAGACCCTCCCCTAGACTGTGTATGGTGCGCCCGGAGTTCGCGCCTCAAGGGGGGGGTTATGTCACGCCCTGGCCTTATTATTCTTTGTTTTCTTTATTATTTTAGTTAGGTCAGGGTGTGACATGGGGAATGTTTATGTTTTGTTGGTTTTGGGTGTTTATTTGGTAAAGGGGTTATGGGGTGTAGTAGATGGTTTTGTGTTGAGTGTATATGTCTAGAGTTGTCTATGTTGGTTAGTTATCTAGGAGAGTCTATGGTTACCTGAATGAGTTCCCAATTAGAGACAGCTGATTTCGGTTGTCTCTGATTGGGAGCCTTATTTAGGATAGCCATAGGCTCTCATTGATTGTGGGTAATTGTCTATGTAAGAACGTTTGTAGCCTGTTTGTATGTGCACAACGTTTGTAGCTTCACGGTCGTTTTGTTGTTTTGTTATTTTGTATAGAGTTTTTGTGTCGTGTTCATCTTCGTGTTGTGTTTAATAAAGAAGATGGCTTATTTTCCAAAAGCTGCATTTTGGTCCGTCAATCCGCCACACGATCGTGACAGGAGGGGAGGGGTTCATCTACCCTTTAGTAGCATTGGAGGGGAGGGGGTTCATCTACCCTTTAGTAGCAGTGGAGGGGGGGTTGATCTACCCTTTAGTAGCAGTGGAGGGGAGGGGGGGTTCATCTACCCTTTAGTAGCAGTGGAGGGGAGGGGTTCATCTACCCTTTAGTAGCATTGGAGGGGGGGGGGTTCATCTACCCTTTAGTAGCAGTGGAGGGGGGGTTGATCTACCCTTTAGTAGCAGTGGAGGGGGGGTCATCTACCCTTTAGTAGCAGTGGAGGGGAGGGGTTCATCTACCCTTTAGTAGCATTGGAGGGGGGGGGTTCATCTACCCTTTAATAGCAGTGGAGGGGGGGTTGATCTACCCTTTAGTAGCAGTGGAGGGGAGGGGGGGTTCAACTACCCTTTAGTAGCAGTGGAGGGGAGGGGGGTTCATCTACCCTTTAGTAGCAGTGGAGGGGAGGGGCGGTTCATCTACCCTTTAGTAGCAGTGGAGGGGAGGGGTTCATCTACCCTTTAGTAGCAGTGGAGGGGAGGGGGGTTCATCTACCCTTTAGTAGCAGTGGAGGGGAGGGGGGGGTCATCTACCCTTTAGTAGCAGTGAAGGGGAGGGGTTCATCTACTCTTTAGTAGCAGTGGAGGGGAGGGGGGGGTCATCTACCCTTTAGTAGTAGTGGAGGGGAGGGGTTCATCTACCTTTTAGTAGTAGTGGAGGGGAGGAGGGGTTCATCTACCCTTTAGTAGCAGTGGAGGGGAGGGGTTCATCTACCCTTTAGTAGCAGTGGAGGGGGGGTTCATCTACACTTTAGTAGCAGTGGAGGGGAGGGGGGGTTCATCTACCCTTTAGTAGCATTGGAGGGGAGGGGTTCAGCTACCCTTTAGTAGCGTTGGAGGGGGGGGTTCATCTACCCTTTAGTAGTAGGGGAGGGGAGGGGGGGTTCATCTACCCTTTAGAAGCAGTGGAGGGGAGGGGGATTCATCTACCCTTTAGTAGCAGTGGAGGGGAGGGGTTCATCTACCCTTTAGTAGCGTTGGAGGGGGGGGTTCATCTTCCCTTTAGTAGCAGTGGAGGGGAGGGGGGGTTCATCTACCCTTTAGAAGCAGTGGAGGGGAGGGGGATTCATCTACCCTTTAGTAGCAGTGGAGGGGAGGGGTTCATCTACCCTTTAGTAGCAGTGGAGGGGAGGGGTTCATCTACCCTTTATTAGCAGTGGACGGGAGGGGTTCAGCTACCCTTTAGTAGCAGTGGAGGGGAGGGGTTCATCTACCCTTTAGTAGCAGTGGATGGGGGGTTCATCTACCCTTTAGTAGTAGTGGACGGGAGGGGTTCAGCTACCCTTTAGTAGCAGTGGAGGGGAGGGGTTCAGCTACCCTTTAGTAGCAGTGGAGGGGAGGGGTTCATCTACCCTTTAGTAGCAGTGGATGGGGGGTTCATCTACCCTTTAGTAGCAGTGGACGGGAGGGGTTCAGCTACCCTTTAGTAGCAGTGGAGGGGAGGGGTTCATCTACCCTTTAGTAGCAGTGGATGGGGGGTTCATCTACCCTTTATTAGCAGTGGAGGGGAGGGGTTCATCTACCCTTTAGTAGCAGTGGAGGGGAGGTGTTCATCTACCCTTTATTAGCAGTGGAGGGGAGGGGTTCAGCTACCCTTTAGTAGCAGTGGAGGGGAGGTGTTCATCTACCCTTTATTAGCAGTGGAGGGGAGGGGGGTTCATCTACCCTTTAGTAGCAGTGGAGGGGAGGGGTTCATCTACCCTATAGTAGCAGTGGAGGGGAGGGGTTCAGCTACCCTTTAGTAGCAGTGGAGGGGAGGGGTTCAGCTACCCTTTATTAGCAGTGGAGGGGAGGGGTTCAGCTACCCTTTAGTAGCAGTGGAGGGGGGGGGGTTCATCTACACTTTAGTAGCAGTGGAGGGGAGGGGGGGTTCATCTACCCTTTAGTAGCATTGGAGGGGAGGGGTTCAGCTACCCTTTATTAGCTGTGGAAGGGAGGGGGGGTTCATCTACTCTTTAGTAGCAGTGGAGGGGAGGGGGGGGTCATCTACCCTTTAGTAGTAGTGGAGGGGAGGGGTTCATCTACCTTTTAGTAGTAGTGGAGGGGAGGAGGGGTTCATCTACCCTTTAGTAGCAGTGGAGGGGAGGGGTTCATCTACCCTTTAGTAGCAGTGGAGGGGGGGTTCATCTACACTTTAGTAGCAGTGGAGGGGAGGGGGGGTTCATCTACCCTTTAGTAGCATTGGAGGGGAGGGGTTCAGCTACCCTTTAGTAGCGTTGGAGGGGGGGGTTCATCTACCCTTTAGTAGTAGGGGAGGGGAGGGGGGGTTCATCTACCCTTTAGAAGCAGTGGAGGGGAGGGGGATTCATCTACCCTTTAGTAGCAGTGGAGGGGAGGGGTTCATCTACCCTTTAGTAGCGTTGGAGGGGGGGGTTCATCTTCCCTTTAGTAGCAGTGGAGGGGAGGGGGGGTTCATCTACCCTTTAGAAGCAGTGGAGGGGAGGGGGATTCATCTACCCTTTAGTAGCAGTGGAGGGGAGGGGTTCATCTACCCTTTAGTAGCAGTGGAGGGGAGGGGTTCATCTACCCTTTATTAGCAGTGGACGGGAGGGGTTCAGCTACCCTTTAGTAGCAGTGGAGGGGAGGGGTTCATCTACCCTTTAGTAGCAGTGGATGGGGGGTTCATCTACCCTTTAGTAGTAGTGGACGGGAGGGGTTCAGCTACCCTTTAGTAGCAGTGGAGGGGAGGGGTTCAGCTACCCTTTAGTAGCAGTGGAGGGGAGGGGTTCATCTACCCTTTAGTAGCAGTGGATGGGGGGTTCATCTACCCTTTAGTAGCAGTGGACGGGAGGGGTTCAGCTACCCTTTAGTAGCAGTGGAGGGGAGGGGTTCATCTACCCTTTAGTAGCAGTGGATGGGGGGTTCATCTACCCTTTATTAGCAGTGGAGGGGAGGGGTTCATCTACCCTTTAGTAGCAGTGGAGGGGAGGTGTTCATCTACCCTTTATTAGCAGTGGAGGGGAGGGGTTCAGCTACCCTTTAGTAGCAGTGGAGGGGAGGTGTTCATCTACCCTTTATTAGCAGTGGAGGGGAGGGGGGTTCATCTACCCTTTAGTAGCAGTGGAGGGGAGGGGTTCATCTACCCTATAGTAGCAGTGGAGGGGAGGGGTTCAGCTACCCTTTAGTAGCAGTGGAGGGGAGGGGTTCAGCTACCCTTTATTAGCAGTGGAGGGGAGGGGTTCAGCTACCCTTTAGTAGCAGTGGAGGGGGGGGGGTTCATCTACACTTTAGTAGCAGTGGAGGGGAGGGGGGGTTCATCTACCCTTTAGTAGCATTGGAGGGGAGGGGTTCAGCTACCCTTTATTAGCTGTGGAAGGGAGGGGGGGTTCATCTACCCTTTAGTAGCAGTGGAGGGGAGGGGTTCATCTACCCTTTAGTAGCATTGGAGGGGGGTTCATCTACCCTTTAGTAGCAGTGGAGGGGAGGGGGGTTCATCTACCCATTAGTAGAAGTGGAGGGGAGGGGTTCATCTACCCTTTAGTAGCTGTGGAGAGGAGGGGTCCAACTACCCTTTAGTAGCAGTGGAAGGGAGGGGGGGTTCATCTACCCTTATGTAGCAGTGGAGAGGAGGGGTTCATCTACCCTTTATTAGCAGTGGAGGGGAGGAGTTCATCTACCCTTTAGTAGCAGTGGAGGGGAGGGGGGGTTCATCTACCCTTTAGTAGCAGTGGAGGGGAGGGGGGTTCATCTACCCTTTAGTAGCAGTGGAGGGGAGGGGTTCATCGACTCTTTTGTAGCAGTGGAGGGGAGGGGTTCATCTACCCTTTAGTAGCATTGGAGGGGAGGGGGGTTCATATACCTTTTAGTAGCAGTGGAGGGGAGGGGGGGTTCATCTACCCTTTAGTGGAGGGGAGGGGTTAATCTACCCTTATGTAGCAGTGGAGGGGAAGGGGGGTTCATCTACCCTTTAGTAGCAGTGGAGGGGGGGGGGGGGATTCATCTACCCTTTAGTAGCAGTGGAGGGGGGGTTCATCTACCCTTTAGTAGCAGTGGAGGGGAGGGGTTCATCTACCCTTTAGTAGCAGTGGAGGGGAGGGGTGATCATCTACCCTTTAGTAGCAGTGGAGGGGAGGGGGGGGTCATCTACCCTTTAGTAGCAGTGGAGGGGAGGGGTTCATCTACTCTTTAGTAGCAGTGGAGGGGAGGGGGGGGTCATCTACCCTTTAGTAGCAGTGGAGGGGAGGGGTTCATCTACCTTTTAGTAGTAGTGGAGGGGAGGGGGGGTTCATCTACCCTTTAGTAGCAGTGGAGGGGAGGGGTTCATCTACCCTTTAGTAGCAGTGGAGGGGAGGGGGGGTTCATCTACCCTTTAGTAGCATTGGAGGGGAGGGGTTCAGCTACCCTTTAGTAGCGTTGGAGGGGGGGGTTCATCTACCCTTTAGTAGTAGGGGAGGGGAGGGGGGTTCATCTTCCCTTTAGTAGCAGTGGAGGGGAGGGGGGGTTCATCTACCCTTTAGAAGCAGTGGAGGGGAGGGGGATTCATCTACCCTTTAGTAGCAGTGGAGGGGAGGGGTTCATCTACTCTTTAGTAGCAGTGGATGGGGGGTTCATCTACCCTTTAGTAGCAGTGGAGGGGAGGGGGATTCATCTACCCTTTAGTAGCAGTGGAGGGGAGGGGTTCATCTACCCTTTAGTAGCAGTGGATGGGGGGTTCATCTACCCTTTAGTAGCAGTGGATGGGGGTTCATCTACCCTTTATTAGCAGTGGAGGGGAGGGGTTCATCTACCCTTTAGTAGCAGTGGAGGGGAGGTGTTCATCTACCCTTTATTAGCAGTGGAGGGGAGGGGTTCAGCTACCCTTTAGTAGCAGTGGAGGGGAGGTGTTCATCTACCCTTTATTAGCAGTGGAGGGGAGGGGGGTTCATCTACCCTTTAGTAGCAGTGGAGGGGAGGGGTTCATCTACCCTATAGTAGCAGTGGAGGGGAGGGGTTCAGCTACCCTTTAGTAGCAGTGGATGGGGGGGGGGGTTCATCTACACTTTAGTAGCAGTGGAGGGGAGGTGTTCATCTACCCTTTATTAGCAGTGGAGGGGAGGGGTTCAGCTACCCTTTATTAGCAGTGGAGGGGAGGGGGGTTCATCTACACTTTAGTAGCAGTGGAGGGGAGGGGGGGTTCATCTACCCTTTAGTAGCATTGGAGGGGAGGGGTTCAGCTACCCTTTATTAGCAGTGGAGGGGAGGGGGGGTTCATCTACCCTTTAGTAGCAGTGGAGGGGGGGTTGATCTACCCTTTAGTAGCAGTGGAGGGGAGGGGGGGTTCATCTACCCTTTAGAAGCAGTGGAGGGGAGGGGGATTCATCTACCCTTTAGTAGCAGTGGAGGGGAGGGGTTCATCTACTCTTTAGTAGCAGTGGATGGGGGGTTCATCTACCCTTTAGTAGCAGTGGAGGGGAGGGGGATTCATCTACCCTTTAGTAGCAGTGGAGGGGAGGGGTTCATCTACCCTTTAGTAGCAGTGGATGGGGGTTCATCTACCCTTTATTAGCAGTGGAGGGGAGGGGTTCATCTACCCTTTAGTAGCAGTGGAGGGGAGGTGTTCATCTACCCTTTATTAGCAGTGGAGGGGAGGGGTTCAGCTACCCTTTAGTAGCAGTGGAGGGGAGGTGTTCATCTACCCTTTATTAGCAGTGGAGGGGAGGGGGGTTCATCTACCCTTTAGTAGCAGTGGAGGGGAGGGGTTCATCTACCCTATAGTAGCAGTGGAGGGGAGGGGTTCAGCTACCCTTTAGTAGCAGTGGATGGGGGGGGGGGGTTCATCTACACTTTAGTAGCAGTGGAGGGGAGGTGTTCATCTACCCTTTATTAGCAGTGGAGGGGAGGGGTTCAGCTACCCTTTATTAGCAGTGGAGGGGAGGGGTTCAGCTACCCTTTAGTAGCAGTGGAGGGGGGGGGGGTTCATCTACACTTTAGTAGCAGTGGAGGGGAGGGGGGGTTCATCTACCCTTTAGTAGCATTGGAGGGGAGGGGTTCAGCTACCCTTTATTAGCTGTGGAAGGGAGGGGGGGTTCATCTACCCTTTAGTAGCAGTGGAGGGGGGGTTGATCTACCCTTTAGTAGCATTGGAGGGGAGGGGTTCATCTACCCTTTAGTAGCAGTGGAGGGGAGGGGGGGTTCATCTACCCTTTAGTAGCAGTGGAGGGGAGGGGTTCATCTACCCTTTAGTAGCAGTGGAGGGGAGGGGTTCATCTACCCTTTAGTAGCAGTGGAGGGGAGGGGTTCATCTACCCTTTAGTAGCATTGGAGGGGGGGGGGGGTTCATCTACCCTTTAGTAGCAGTGGAGGGGGGGGGTTCATCTACCCTTTAGTAGCATTGGAGGGGGGGGGTTCATCTACCCTTTAGTAGCAGTGGAGGGGAGGGGTTCATCTACCCTTTAGTAGCATTGGAGGGGGGGGGGGTTCATCTACCCTTTAGTAGCATTGGAGGGGGGGGGGGGTTCATCTACCCTTTAGTAGCAGTGGAGGGGGGGGTTCATCTACCCTTTAGTAGCATTGGAGGGGGGGGGTTCATCTACCCTTTAATAGCAGTGGAGGGGGGTTGATCTACCCTTTAGTAGCAGTGGAGGGGAGGGGGGGTTCAACTACCCTTTAGTAGCAGTGGAGGGGAGGGGGGTTCATCTACCCTTTAGTAGCAGTGGAGGGGAGGGGCGGTTCATCTACCCTTTAGTAGCAGTGGAGGGGAGGGGTTCATCTACCCTTTAGTAGCAGTGGAGGGGAGGGGGGTTCATCTACCCTTTAGTAGCAGTGGAGGGGAGGGGGGGGGTCATCTACCCTTTAGTAGCAGTGGAGGGGAGGGGTTAATCTACTCTTTAGTAGCAGTGGAGGGGAGGGGGGGGGTCATCTACCCTTTAGTAGCAGTGGAGGGGAGGGGTTCATCTACCTTTTAGTAGTAGTGGAGGGGAGGGGGGGTTCATCTACCCTTTAGTAGCAGTGGAGGGGAGGGGTTCATCTACCCTTTAGTAGCGTTGGAGGGGGGGGTTCATCTACCCTTTAGTAGTAGGGGAGGGGAGGGGGGTTCATCTTCCCTTTAGTAGCATTGGAGGGGAGGGGTTCAGCTACCCTTTAGTAGCGTTGGAGGGGGGGGTTCATCTACCCTTTAGTAGTAGGGGAGGGGAGGGGGGTTCATCTTCCCTTTAGTAGCAGTGGAGGGGAGGGGGGGTTCATCTACCCTTTAGAAGCAGTGGAGGGGAGGGGGATTCATCTACCCTTTAGTAGCAGTGGAGGGGAGGGGTTCATCTACTCTTTAGTAGCAGTGGATGGGGGTTCATCTACCCTTTAGTAGCAGTGGAGGGGAGGGGGATTCATCTACCCTTTAGTAGCAGTGGAGGGGAGGGGTTCATCTACCCTTTAGTAGCAGTGGATGGGGGGTTCATCTACCCTTTAGTAGCAGTGGAGGGGAGGTGTTCATCTACCCTTTATTAGCAGTGGAGGGGAGGGGTTCAGCTACCCTTTAGTAGCAGTGGAGGGGAGGTGTTCATCTACCCTTTATTAGCAGTGGAGGGGAGGGGTTCAGCTACCCTTTATTAGCAGTGGAGGGGAGGGGTTCATCTACCCTTTAGTAGCAGTGGAGGGGAGGGGGGTTCATCTACTCTTTAGTAGCAGTGGAGGGGAGGGGTTCATCTACCCTATAGTAGCAGTGGAGGGGAGGGGTTCAGCTACCCTTTAGTAGCAGTGGATGGGGGGGGGGGGTTCATCTACACTTTAGTAGCAGTGGAGGGGAGGTGTTCATCTACACTTTAGTAGCAGTGGAGGGGAGGGGGGGTTCATCTACCCTTTAGTAGCATTGGAGGGGAGGGGTTCAGCTACCCTTTATTAGCTGTGGAAGGGAGGGGGGTTCATCTACCCTTTAGTAGCAGTGGAGGGGAGGGGTTCATCTACCCTTTAGTAGCATTGGAGGGGGGTTCATCTACCCTTTAGTAGCAGTGGAGGGGGGGGGGGTTCATCTACCCATTAGTAGAAGTGGAGGGGAGGGGTTCAGCTACCCTTTAGTAGCAGTGGAGAGGAGGGGTCCAACTACCCTTTAGTAGCAGTGGAAGGGAGGGGGGGTTCATCTACCCTTATGTAGCAGTGGAGAGGAGGGGTTCATCTACCCTTTATTAGCAGTGGAGGGGAGGAGTTCATCTACCCTTTAGTAGCAGTGGAGGGGAGGGGGGGTTCATCTACCCTTTAGTAGCAGTGGAGGGGAGGGGTTCATCGACTCTTTTGTAGCAGTGGAGGGGAGGGGTTCATCTACCCTTTAGTAGCATTGGAGGGGAGGGGGGTTCATATACCTTTTAGTAGCAGTGGAGGGGAGGGGGGGTTCATCTACCCTTTAGTGGAGGGGAGGGGTTAATCTACCCTTTAGTAGCATTGGAGGGGAGGGGGGTTCATATACCTTTTAGTAGCATTGGAGGGGAAGGGGGGTTCATCTACCCTTTAGTAGCAGTGGAGGGGGGGGGGATTCATCTACCCTTTAGTAGCAGTGGAGGGGGGGTTCATCTACCCTTTAGTAGCAGTGGAGGGGAGGGGTTCATCTACCCTTTAGTAGCAGTGGAGGGGAGGGGGGGGTCATCTACCCTTTAGTAGCAGTGGAGGGGAGGGGTTCATCTACTCTTTAGTAGCAGTGGAGGGGGGGGGGGGTCATCTACCCTTTAGTAGCAGTGGAGGGGAGGGGTTCATCTACCTTTTAGTAGTAGTGGAGGGGAGGGGGGGTTCATCTACCCTTTAGTAGCAGTGGAGGGGAGGGGTTCATCTACCCTTTAGTAGCAGTGGAGGGGGGGTTCATCTACACTTTAGTAGCAGTGGAGGGGAGGGGGGGTTCATCTACCCTTTAGTAGCATTGGAGGGGAGGGGTTCAGCTACCCTTTAGTAGCGTTGGAGGGGGGGGTTCATCTACCCTTTAGTAGTAGGGGAGGGGAGGGGGGTTCATCTACCCTTTAGTAGCAGTGGAGGGGAGGGGGGGTTCATCTACCCTTTAGTAGCAGTGGAGGGGAGGGGGTTCATCTACCCTTTAGTAGCAGTGGAGGGGAGGGGTTCATCTACCCTTTAGTAGCAGTGGATGGGGGTTCATCTACCCTTTATTAGCAGTGGAGGGGAGGGGTTCATCTACCCTTTAGTAGCAGTGGAGGGGAGGTGTTCATCTACCCTTTATTAGCAGTGGAGGGGAGGGGTTCAGCTACCCTTTAGTAGCAGTGGAGGGGAGGTGTTCATCTACCCTTTATTAGCAGTGGAGGGGAGGGGGGTTCATCTACCCTTTAGTAGCAGTGGAGGGGAGGGGTTCATCTACCCTATAGTAGCAGTGGAGGGGAGGGGTTCAGCTACCCTTTAGTAGCAGTGGATGGGGGGGGGGGTTCATCTACCCTTTAGTAGCAGTGGAGGGGAGGTGTTCATCTACCCTTTATTAGCAGTGGAGGGGAGGGGTTCAGCTACCCTTTATTAGCAGTGGAGGGGAGGGGTTCAGCTACCCTTTAGTAGCAGTGGCGGGGAGGGGGGTTCATCTACCCTTTAGTAGCAGTGGAGGGGAGGGGGGGTTCATCTACCCTTTAGTAGCATTGGAGGGGAGGGGTTCAGCTACCCTTTATTAGCAGTGGAGGGGAGGGGGGGTTCATCTACCCTTTAGTAGCAGTGGAGGGGAGGGGTTCATCTACCCTTTAGTAGCAGTGGAGGGGAGGGGTTCATCTACCCTTTAGTAGCAGTGGAGGGGAGGGGGGTTCATCTACCCTTTAGTAGCAGTGGAGGGGAGGGGTTCATCTACCCTTTAGTAGCAGTGGAGGGGAGGGGGGGTTCATCTACCCTTTAGTAGCAGTGGAGGGGAGGGGTTCATCTACCCTTTAGTAGCAGTGGAGGGGAGGGGTTCATCTACCCTTTAGTAGCAGTGGAGGGGAGGGGGGTTCATCTACCCTTTAGTAGCAGTGGAGGGGAGGGGGGTTCATCTACCCTTTAGTAGCAGTGGAGGGGAGGGGTTCATCTACTCTTTAGTAGCAGTGGAGGGGAGGGGTTCATCTACCCTTTAGTAGCAGTGGAGGGGAGGGGGGTTCATCTACCCTTTAGTAGCAGTGGAGGGGAGGGGGGTTCATCTACCCTTTAGTAGCAGTGGAGGGGGGGGGGTTCATCTACCCTTTAGTAGCAGTGGAGGGGGGGGTTCATCTACCCTTTAGTAGCAGTGGAGGGGAGGGGGGGTTCATCTACCCTTTAGTAGCAGTGGAGGGGAGGGGGTTCATCTACCCTTTAGTAGCAGTGGAGGGGAGGGGTTCATCTACCCTTTAGTAGCAGTGGAGGGGAGGGGTTCATCTACCCTTTAGTAGCAGTGGAGGGGAGGGGGATTCATCTACCCTTTAGTAGCAGTGGAGGGGAGGGGTTCATCTACCCTTTAGTAGCAGTGGAGGGGAGGGGGGTTCATCTACCCTTTAGTAGCAGTGGAGGGGGGGGGGGTTCATCTACCCTTTAGTAGCAGTGGAGGGGAGGGGTTCATCTACCCTTTAGTAGCAGTGGAGGGGAGGGGGTTCATCTACCCTTTAGTAGCAGTGGAGGGGAGGGGTTCATCTACCCTTTAGTAGCAGTGGAGGGGAGGGGTTCATCTACCCTTTAGTAGCAGTGGAGGGGAGGGGGGTTAATCTACCCTTTAGTAGCAGTGGAGGGGGGGGGTTCATCTACCCTTTAGTAGCAGTGGAGGGGAGGGGGGTTCATCTACCCTTTAGTAGCAGTGGAGGGGAGGGGGGTTCATCTACCCTTTAGTAGCAGTGGAGGGGAGGGGGGGTTCATCTACCCTTTAGTAGCAGTGGAGGGGAGGGGGGGTTCATCTACCCTTTAGTAGCAGTGGAGGGGAGGGGGGTTCATCTACCCTTTAGTAGCAGTGGAGGGGAGGGGGGTTCATCTACCCTTTAGTAGCAGTGGAGGGGAGGGGTTCATCTACCCTTTAGTAGCAGTGGAGGGGAGGGGGGGTTCATCTACCCTTTAGTAGCAGTGGAGGGGAGGGGGGTTCATCTACCCTTTAGTAGCAGTGGAGGGGAGGGGGGTTCATCTACCCTTTAGTAGCAGTGGAGGGGAGGGGGGGTTCATCTACCCTTTAGTAGCAGTGGAGGGGAGGGGTTCATCTACCCTTTAGTAGCAGTGGAGGGGAGGGGGGGTTCATCTACCCTTTAGTAGCAGTGGAGGGGAGGGGGGTTCATCTACCCTTTAGTAGCAGTGGAGGGGAGGGGGGTTCATCTACCCTTTAGTAGCAGTGGAGGGGAGGGGGGTTCATCTACCCTTTAGTAGCAGTGGAGGGGAGGGGGGTTCATCTACCCTTTAGTAGCAGTGGAGGGGAGGGGGGTTCATCTACCCTTTAGTAGCAGTGGAGGGGAGGGGTTCAGCTACCCTTTAGTAGCAGTGGAGGGGAGGGGGGGTTCATCTACCCTTTAGTAGCAGTGGAGGGGAGGGGTTCAGCTACCCTTTAGTAGCAGTGGAGGGGAGGGGGGTTCATCTACCCTTTAGTAGCAGTGGAGGGGAGGGGGGTTCATCTACCCTTTAGTAGCAGTGGAGGGGAGGGGGGTTCATCTACCCTTTAGTAGCAGTGGAGGGGAGGGGTTCAGCTACCCTTTAGTAGCAGTGGAGGGGAGGGGGGGTTCATCTACCCTTTAGTAGCAGTGGAGGGGAGGGGTTCATCTACCCTTTAGTAGCAGTGGAGGGGAGGGGGGGTTCATCTACCCTTTAGTAGCAGTGGAGGGGAGGGGGTTCATCTACCCTTTAGTAGCAGTGGAGGGGAGGGGGGTTCATCTACCCTTTAGTAGCAGTGGAGGGGAGGGGTTCATCTACCCTTTAGTAGCAGTGGAGGGGGGGGTTCATCTACCCTTTAGTAGCAGTGGAGGGGAGGGGGGGTTCATCTACCCTTTAGTGGAGGGGAGGGGTTAATCTACCCTTAGTAGCAGTGGAGGGGGGGTTCATCTACCCTTTAGTAGCAGTGGAGGGGAGGGGTTCATCTACCCTTCAGTAGCAGTGGAGGGGAGGGGTTCATCTACCCTTTAGTAGCAGTGGAGGGGGGGGGGTTCATCTACCCTTTAGTAGCAGTGGAGGGGAGGGGGGGTTCATCTACCCTTTAGTAGCAGTGGAGGGGAGGGGGGTTCATCTACCCTTTAGTAGCATTGGAGGGGAGGGGTTAATCTACTCTTTAGTAGCATTGGAGGGGAGGGGGGGTTCATCTACCCTTTAGTGGAGGGGAGGGGTTATTACCCTTAGTAGCAGTGGAGGGGGGGTTCATCTACCCTTTAGTAGCATTGGAGGGGAGGGGGGGTTCATCTACCCTTTAGTAGCATGTGGAGGGAGGGGGGTTCATCTACCCTTTAGTAGCAGTGGAGGGGAGGGGTTCATCTACCCTTTAGTAGCAGTGGAGGGGAGGGGTTCATCTACCCTTTAGTAGCAGTGGAGGGGGGGTTCATCTACCCTTTAGTAGCAGTGGAGGGGAGGGGGGGTTCATCTACCCTTTAGTAGCAGTGGAGGGGAGGGGTTCATCTACCCTTTAGTAGCAGTGGAGGGGAGGGGGGTTCATCTACCCTTTAGTAGCAGTGGAGGGGAGGGGTTCATCTACCCTTTAGTAGCAGTGGAGGGGAGGGGGGGTTCATCTACCCTTTAGTAGCAGTGGAGGGGAGGGGGGTTCATCTACCCTTTAGTAGCAGTGGAGGGGAGGGGTTCATCTACCCTTTAGTAGCAGTGGAGGGGAGGGGGGTTCATCTACCCTTTAGTAGCAGTGGAGGGGAGGGGTTCATCTACCCTTTAGTAGCAGTGGAGGGGAGGGGTTCATCTACCCTTTAGTAGCAGTGGAGGGGAGGGGTTCATCTACCCTTTAGTAGCATTGGAGGGGAGGGGTTCATCTACCCTTTAGTAGCAGTGGAGGGGAGGGGTTCATCTACCCTTTAGTAGCAGTGGAGGGGAGGGGTTCATCTACCCTTTAGTAGCAGTGGAGGGGAGGGGGGGTTCATCTACCCTTTAGTAGCAGTGGAGGGGAGGGGGGTTCATCTACCCTTTAGTAGCAGTGGAGGGGAGGGGGGTTCATCTACCCTTTAGTAGCAGTGGAGGGGAGGGGTTCATCTACCCTTTAGTAGCAGTGGAGGGGAGGGGTTCATCTACCCTTTAATAGCAGTGGAGGGGAGGGGTTCATCTACCCTTTAGTAGCAGTGGAGGGGAGGGGGGTTCATCTACCCTTTAGTAGCATTGGAGGGGGGGTTCATCTACCCTTTAGTAGCAGTGGAGGGGAGGGGGGGTTCATCTACCCTTTAGTAGCAGTGGAGGGGAGGGGGTTCATCTACCCTTTAGTAGCAGTGGAGGGGAGGGGTTCATCTACCCTTTAGTAGCAGTGGAGGGGGGATTCATCTACCCTTTAGTAGCAGTGGAGGAAAGGGGGGTTCATCTACCCTTTAGTAGCAGTGGAGGGGAGGGGTTCATCTACCCTTTAGTAGCAGTGGAGGGGGGGTTCATCTACCCTTTAGTAGCAGTGGAGGGGAGGGGTTCATCTACCCTTTAGTAGCAGTGGAGGGGGGGGTTCATCTACCCTTTAGTAGCAGTGGAGGGGAGGGGGGTTCATCTACCCTTTAGTAGCAGTGGAGGGGAGGGGTTCATCTACCCTTTAGTAGCAGTGGAGGGGAGGGGGGGTTCATCTACCCTTTAGTAGCAGTGGACGGGAGGGGTTCAGCTACCCTTTATTAGCAGTGGAGGGGAGGGGGGGTTCATCTACCCTTTAGTAGCAGTGGAGGGGAGGGGTTCATCTACCCTTTAGTAGCAGTGGAGGGGAGGGGGGTTCATCTACCCTTTAGTGGAGGGGAGGGGGGGTTCATCTACCCTTTAGTAGCAGTGGAGGGGAGGGTTCATCTACCCTTTAGTAGCAGTGGAGGGGGGGTTCAGCTACCCTTTAGTAGCAGTGGAGGGGAGGGGGGTTCATCTACCCTTTAGTAGCAGTGGAGGGGAGGGGTTCATCTATACTTTAGTAGCAGTGGAGGGGAGGGGGGTTCATCTACCCTTTAGTAGCAGTGGAGGGGAGGGGTTCAGCTACCCTTTAGTAGCAGTGGAGGGGAGGGGGGGTTCATCTACCCTTTAGTAGCAGTGGAGGGGAGGGGGGTTCATCTACCCTTTAGTAGCAGTGGAGGGGAGGGGTTCATCTACTCTTTAGTAGCAGTGGAGGGGGGGTTTATCTACCCTTTAGTAGCAGTGGAGGGAAGGAGGGGTTCATCTACCCTTTAATAGCAGTGGAGGGGAGGGGTTCAGCTACCCTTTATTAGCAGTGGAGGGGAGGGGGGGTTCATCTACCCTTTAGTAGCAGTGGAGGGGAGGGGGGTTCATCTACCCTTTAGTAGCAGTGGAGGGGAGGGGTTCATCTACCCTTTAGTAGCAGTGGAGGGGAGGGGGGGTTCATCTACCCTTTAGTAGCAGTGGAGGGGAGGGGGGTTCATCTACCCTTTAGTAGCAGTGGAGGTGAGGGGGGTTCATCTACCCTTTAGTAGCAGTGGAGGGGAGGGGGGGTTCATCTACCCTTTAGTAGCAGTGGAGGGGAGGGGTTCATCTACCCTTTAGTAGCAGTGGAGGGAGGGGGGGTTCATCTACCCTTTAGTAGCAGTGGAGGGGAGGGGGGTTCATCTACCCTTTTGTAGCAGTGGAGGGGAGGGGGGTTCATCTACCCTTTAGTAGCAGTGGAGGGGAGGGGGGGTTCATCTACCCTTTAGTAGCAGTGGAGGGGAGGGGTTCAGCTACCCTTTAGTAGCAGTGGAGGGGAGGGGGGGTTCATCTACCCTTTAGTAGCAGTGGAGGGGAGGGGGGTTCATCTACCCTTTAGTAGCAGTGGAGGGGAGGGGGGGTTCATCTACCCTTTAGTAGCAGTGGAGGGGAGGGGGGGTTCATCTACCCTTTAGTAGCAGTGGACGGGAGGGGTTCAGCTACCCTTTAGTAGCAGTGGAGGGGAGGGGGGGTTCATCTACCTTTTAGTAGCAGTGGACGGGAGGGGTTCAGCTACCCTTTAGTAGCAGTGGAGGGGAGGGGGGGTTCATCTACCCTTTAGTAGCAGTGGAGGGGAGGGGGGTTCATCTACCCTTTAGTAGCAGTGGAGGGGAGGGGGGTTCATCTACCCTTTAGTAGCAGTGGAGGGGAGGGGTTCAGCTACCCTTTAGTAGCAGTGGAGGGGAGGGGGGGTTCATCTACCCTTTAGTAGCAGTGGAGGGGAGGGGTTCATCTACCCTTTAGTAGCAGTGGAGGGGAGGGGGGGTTCATCTACCCTTTAGTAGCAGTGGAGGGGAGGGGGTTCATCTACCCTTTAGTAGCAGTGGAGGGGAGGGGGGTTCATCTACCCTTTAGTAGCATTGGAGGGGAGGGGTTCATCTACTCTTTAGTAGCAGTGGAGGGGAGGGGTTCATCTACCCTTTAGTAGCATTGGAGGGGAGGGGGGGTTCATCTACCCTTTAGTGGAGGGGAGGGGTTAATATACCCTTATGTAGCAGTGGAGGGGGGGTTCATCTACCCTTTAGTAGCAGTGGAGGGGAGGGGTTCATCTACCCTTCAGTAGCAGTGGAGGGGAGGGGTTCATCTACCCTTTAGTAGCATTGGAGGGCAGGGGGGGTTCATCTACCCTTTAGTAGCAGTGGAGGGGAGGGGGGGTTCATCTACCCTTTAGTAGCAGTGGAGGGGAGGGGGGTTCATCTACCCTTTAGTAGCAGTGGAGGGGAGGGGTTCATCTACCCTTTAGTAGCAGTGGAGGGGAGGGGGGGTTCATCTACCCTTTAGTAGCAGTGGAGGGGAGGGGGGTTCATCTACCCTTTAGTAGCAGTGGAGGGGAGGGGGGGTTCATCTACCCTTTAGTAGCAGTGGAGGGGGGGTTCATCTACCCTTTCGTAGCAGTGGAGGGGAGGGGTTCATCTACCCTTTAGTAGCAGTGGAGGGGAGGGGTTCATCTACCCTTTAGTAGCAGTGGAGGGGGGGTTCAGCTACCCTTTAGTAGCAGTGGAGGGGAGGGGGGGTTCATCTACCCTTTAGTAGCACTGGAGGGGAGGGGTTCATCTATACTTTAGTAGCAGTGGAGGGGAGGGGGGTTCATCTACCCTTTAGTAGCAGTGGAGGGGAGGGGTTCAGCTACCCTTTAGTAGCAGTGGAGGGGAGGGGGGGTTCATCTACCCTTTAGTAGCAGTGGAGGGGAGGGGGGTTCATCTACCCTTTAGTAGCAGTGGAGGGGAGGGGTTCATCTACCCTTTAGTAGCAGTGGAGGGGAGGGGGGTTCATCTACCCTTCAGTAGCAGTGGAGGGGGGGTTCATCTACCCTTTAGTAGCAGTGGAGGGGAGGGGTTCATCTACCCTTCAGTAGCAGTGGAGGGGAGGGGTTCATCTACCCTTTAGTAGCATTGGAGGGGAGGGGTTCATCTACCCTTCAGTAGCAGTGGAGGGGAGGGGTTCATCTACCCTTTAGTAGCAGTGGAGGGGAGGGGTTCATCTACCCTTTAGTAGCAGTGGAGGGGAGGGGGGGTTCATCTACCCTTTAGTAGCAGTGGAGGGGAGGGGGGTTCATCTACCCTTTAGTAGCAGTGGAGGGGAGGGGGGTTCATCTACCCTTTAGTAGCAGTGGAGGGGAGGGGGGTTCATCTACCCTTTAGTAGCAGTGGAGGGGAGGGGTTCATCTACCCTTTAGTAGCAGTGGAGGGGGGGGTTCATCTACCCTTTAGTAGCAGTGGAGGGGAGGGGGGTTCATCTACCCTTTAGTAGCAGTGGAGGGGAGGGGTTCATCTACCCTTTAGTAGCAGTGGAGGGGAGGGGGGGTTCATCTACCCTTTAGTAGCATTGGAGGGGGGGTTCATCTACCCTTTAGTAGCAGTGGAGGGGAGGGGGGGTTCATCTACCCTTTAGTAGCAGTGGAGGGGAGGGGGTTCATCTACCCTTTAGTAGCAGTGGAGGGGAGGGGTTCATCTACCCTTTAGTAGCAGTGGAGGGGGGATTCATCTACCCTTTAGTAGCAGTGGAGGAAAGGGGGGTTCATCTACCCTTTAGTAGCAGTGGAGGGGAGGGGTTCATCTACTCTTTAGTAGCAGTGGAGGGGGGGTTCATCTACCCTTTAGTAGCAGTGGAGGGGAGGGGTTCATCTACCCTTTAGTAGCAGTGGAGGGGGGGTTCATCTACCCTTTAGTAGCAGTGGAGGGGAGGGGGTTCATCTACCCTTTAGTAGCAGTGGAGGGGAGGGGTTCATCTACTCTTTAGTAGCAGTGGAGGGGAGGGGGGGTTCATCTACCTTTTAGTAGCAGTGGACGGGAGGGGATCAGCTACCCTTTATTAGCAGTGGAGGGGAGGGGGGGTTCATCTACCCTTTAGTAGCAGTGGAGGGGAGGGGTTCCTCTACCCTTTAGTAGCAGTGGAGGGGAAAGGGGGTTCATCTACCCTTTAGTGGAGGGGAGGGGGGGTTCATCTACCCTTTAGTAGCAGTGGAGGGGGGGTTCAGCTACCCTTTAGTAGCAGTGGAGGGGGGGTTCAGCTACCCTTTAGTAGCACTGGAGGGGAGGGGTTCATCTATACTTTAGTAGCACTGGAGGGGAGGGGTTCATCTATACTTTAGTAGCAGTGGAGGGGAGGGGGGTTCATCTACCCTTTAGTAGCAGTGGAGGGGAGGGGTTCAGCTACCGTTCAGTAGCAGTGGAGGGGAGGGGGGGTTCATCTACCCTTTAGTAGCAGTGGAGGGGAGGGGGGTTCATCTACCCTTTAGTAGCAGTGGAGGGGAGGGGTTCATCTACTCTTTAGTAGCAGTGGAGGGGAGGTTCATCTACCCTTTAGTAGCAGTGGAGGGAAGGAGGGGTTCATCTACCCTTTAATAGCAGTGGAGGGGAGGGGTTCAGCTACCCTTTATTAGCAGTGGAGGGGAGGGGGGGTTCATCTACCCTTTAGTAGCAGTGGAGGGGGGGGGGTTCATCTACCCTTTAGTAGCAGTGGAGGGGAGGGGGGGTTCATCTACCCTTTAGTAGCAGTGGAGGGGAGGGGGGTTCATCTACCCTTTAGTAGCAGTGGAGGGGAGGGGGGGTTCATCTACCCTTTAGTAGCAGTGGAGGGGAGGGGGGTTCATCTACCCTTTAGTAGCAGTGGAGGGGAGGGGGGTTCATCTACTCTTTAGTAGCAGTGGAGGGGAGGGGTTCATCTACCCTTTAGTAGCATTGGAGGGGAGGGGGGTTCATATACCTTTTAGTAGCAGTGGAGGGGAGGGGGGGTTCATCTACACTTTAGTGGAGGGGAGGGGTTCATCTACCCTTTAGTAGCAGTGGAGGGGAGGGGGGTTCATCTACCCTTTAGTAGCAGTGGAGGGGAGGGGGGGTTCATCTACCCTTTAGTAGCAGTGGAGGGGAGGGGGGTTCATCTACCCTTTAGTAGCAGTGGAGGGGAGGGGTTCATCTACTCTTTAGTAGCAGTGGAGGGGAGGGGTTCATCTACCCTTTAGTAGCATTGGAGGGGAGGGGGGGTTAATCTACCCTTTAGTGGAGGGGAGGGGTTAATCTACCCTTATGTAGCAGTGGAGGGGGGGTTCATCTACCCTTTAGTAGCATTGGAGGGGAGGGGTTCATCTACCCTTCAGTAGCAGTGGAGGGGAGGGGGTCATCTACCCTTTAGCAGTGGAGGGGGGGGTTCAGCTACCCTTTAGTAGCAGTGGAGGGGAGGGGGGGTTCATCTACCCTTTAGTAGCAGTGGAGGGGAGGGGTTCATCTACTCTTTAGTAGCAGTGGAGGGGGGGTTCATCTACCCTTTAGTAGCAGTGGAGGGGAGGGGTTCATCTACCCTTTAGTAGCAGTGGAGGGGAGGGGTTCATCTACCCTTTAGTAGCAGTGGAGGGGAGGGGGGGTTCATCTACCCTTTAGTAGCAGTGGAGGGGAGGGGTTCATCTACCCTTTAGTAGCAGTGGAGGGGAGGGGTTCATCTACCCTTTAGTAGCAGTGGAGGGGAGGGGGGGTTCATCTACCCTTTAGTAGCAGTGGAGGGGAGGGGTTCATCTACCCTTTAGTAGCAGTGGAGGGGAGGGGGGTTCATCTACCCTTTAGTAGCAGTGGAGGGGAGGGGGGTTCATCTACCCTTTAGTAGCAGTGGAGGGGGGGGGGTTCATCTACCCTTTAGTAGCAGTGGAGGGGAGGGGGGGTTCATCTACCCTTTAGTGGAGGGGAGGGGTTAATCTACCCTTAGTAGCAGTGGAGGGGAGGGGGGGTTCATCTACCCTTTAGTAGCAGTGGAGGGGAGGGGTTCATCTACCCTTTAGTAGCAGTGGAGGGGAGGGGTTCAGCTACCCTTTAGTAGCAGTGGAGGGGAGGGGGGGTTCATCTACCCTTTAGTAGCAGTGGAGGGGAGGGGGGTTCATCTACCCTTTAGTAGCAGTGGAGGGGGGGTTCATCTACCCTTTAGTAGCAGTGGAGGGGAGGGGGGGTTCATCTACCCTTTAGTAGCAGTGGAGGGGAGGGGGGTTCATCTACCCTTTAGTAGCAGTGGAGGGGAGGGGTTCATCTACCCTTTAGTAGCAGTGGAGGGGGGGTTCATCTACCCTTTAGTAGCAGTGGAGGGGAGGGGGGTTCATCTACCCTTTAGTAGCAGTGGAGGGGAGGGGTTCATCTACCCTTTAGTAGCAGTGGAGGGGGGGTTCATCTACCCTTTAGTAGCAGTGGAGGGGAGGGGGTTCATCTACCCTTTAGTAGCAGTGGAGGGGAGGGGTTCATCTACCCTTTAGTAGCAGTGGAGGGGAGGGGTTCATCTACCCTTTAGTAGCAGTGGAGGGGAGGGGGTTCATCTACCCTTTAGTAGCAGTGGAGGGGAGGGGTTCATCTACCCTTTAGTAGCAGTGGAGGGGAGGGGGTTCATCTACCCTTTAGTAGCAGTGGAGGGGAGGGGGGGTTCATCTACCCTTTAGTAGCAGTGGAGGGGAGGGGTTCATCTACCCTTTAGTAGCAGTGGAGGGGAGGGGGTCATCTACCCTTTAGTAGCAGTGGAGGGGGGGGGTTCATCTACCCTTTAGTAGCAGTGGAGGGGAGGGGGGGTTCATCTACCCTTTAGTAGCAGTGGAGGGGAGGGGTTCATCTACCCTTTAGTAGCAGTGGAGGGGAGGGGGTCATCTACCCTTTAGCAGTGGAGGGGGGGGTTCATCTACCCTTTAGTAGCAGTGGAGGGGAGGGGGGGTTCATCTACCCTTTAGTAGCAGTGGAGGGGAGGGGGGTTCATCTACCCTTTAGTAGCAGTGGAGGGGAGGGGTTCATCTACTCTTTAGTAGCAGTGGAGGGGGGGTTCATCTACCCTTTAGTAGCAGTGGAGGGGAGGGGGGTTCATCTACCCTTTAGTAGCAGTGGAGGGGAGGGGTTCATCTACCCTTTAGTAGCAGTGGAGGGGAGGGGGGTTCATCTACCCTTTAGTAGCAGTGGAGGGGAGGGGGGTTCATCTACCCTTTAGTAGCAGTGGAGGGGAGGGGTTCATCTACCCTTTAGTAGCAGTGGAGGGGAGGGGGGGTTCATCTACCCTTTAGTAGCAGTGGAGGGGAGGGGGGTTCATCTACCCTTTAGTAGCAGTGGAGGGGAGGGGGGTTCATCTACCCTTTAGTAGCAGTGGAGGGGAGGGGGGTTCATCTACCCTTTAGTAGCAGTGGAGGGGAGGGGGGTTCATCTACCCTTTAGTAGCAGTGGAGGGGAGGGGGGGTTCATCTACCCTTTAGTGGAGGGGAGGGGTTATCTACCCTTAGTAGCAGTGGAGGGGAGGGGGGTTCATCTACCCTTTAGTAGCAGTGGAGGGGAGGGGTTCATCTACCCTTTAGTAGCAGTGGAGGGGAGGGGTTCATCTACCCTTTAGTAGCAGTGGAGGGGAGGGGGGTTCATCTACCCTTTAGTAGCATTGGAGGGGAGGGGGGTTCATCTACCCTTTAATAGCAGTGGAGGGGAGGGGGGGTTCATCTACCCTTTAGTAGCAGTGGAGGGGAGGGGGGTTCATCTACCCTTTAGTAGCAGTGGAGGGGAGGGGTTCATCTACCCTTTAGTAGCAGTGGAGGGGGAGGGGTTCATCTACCCTTTAGTAGAGTGGAGGGGGGGTTCATCTACCCTTTAGTAGCAGTGGAGGGGAGGGGGGTTCATCTACCCTTTAGTAGCAGTGGAGGGGAGGGGTTCATCTACTCTTTAGTAGCAGTGGAGGGGAGGGGTTCATCTACCCTTTAGTAGCATTGGAGGGGAGGGGGGGTTAATCTACCCTTTAGTGGAGGGGAGGGGTTAATCTACCCTTATGTAGCAGTGGAGGGGGGGTTCATCTACCCTTTAGTAGCATTGGAGGGGAGGGGTTCATCTACCCTTCAGTAGCAGTGGAGGGGAGGGGGTCATCTACCCTTTAGCAGTGGAGGGGGGGGTTCAGCTACCCTTTAGTAGCAGTGGAGGGGAGGGGGGGTTCATCTACCCTTTAGTAGCAGTGGAGGGGAGGGGTTCATCTACTCTTTAGTAGCAGTGGAGGGGGGGTTCATCTACCCTTTAGTAGCAGTGGAGGGGAGGGGTTCATCTACCCTTTAGTAGCAGTGGAGGGGAGGGGTTCATCTACCCTTTATTAGCAGTGGAGGGGAGGGGGGGTTCATCTACCCTTTAGTAGCAGTGGAGGGGAGGGGTTCATCTACCCTTTAGTAGCAGTGGAGGGGAGGGGTTCATCTACCCTTTAGTAGCAGTGGAGGGGAGGGGGGGTTCATCTACTCTTTAGTAGCAGTGGAGGGGGGTTCATCTACCCTTTAGTAGCAGTGGAGGGGAGGGGGGTTCATCTACCCTTTAGTGGCAGTGGAGGGGAGGGGGGTTCATCTACCCTTTAGTAGCATTGGAGGGGGGGGGGTTCATATACCTTTTAGTAGCAGTGGAGGGGAGGGGGGGGTTCATCTACCCTTTAGTGGAGGGGAGGGGTTAATCTACCCTTAAGTAGCAGTGGAGGGGAGGGGGGGTTCATATACCCTTTAGTAGCATTGGAGGGGAGGGATTCATCTACCCTTTAATAGCAGTGGAGGGGAGGGGTTCAGCTACCCTTTATTAGCAGTGGAGGGGAGGGGGGGTTCATCTACCCTTTAGTAGCAGTGGAGGGGAGGGGGGTTCATCTACCCTTTAGTAGCATTGGAGGGGGGGTTCATCTACCCTTTAGTAGCAGTGGAGGGGAGGGGGGGTTCATCTACCCTTTAGTAGCAGTGGAGGGGAGGGGGGTTCATCTACCCTTTAGTAGCAGTGGAGGGGAGGGGTTCATCTACCCTTTAGTAGCAGTGGAGGGGGGATTCATCTACCCTTTAGTAGCAGTGGAGGAAAGGGGGGTTCATCTACCCTTTAGTAGCAGTGGAGGGGAGGGGTTCATCTACTCTTTAGTAGCAGTGGAGGGGGGGTTCATCTACCCTTTAGTAGCAGTGGAGGGAAAGGGGGTTCATCTACCCTTTAGTAGCAGTGGAGGGGAGGGGTTCATCTACTCTTTAGTAGCATTGGAGGGGAGGGGTTCATCTACCCTTCAGTAGCAGTGGAGGGGAGGGGGTCATCTACCCTTTAGTAGCATTGGAGGGGAGGGGTTCATCTACCCTTCAGTAGCAGTGGAGGGGAGGGGGTTCATCTACCCTTTAGTAGCAGTGGAGGGGAGGGGGGGTTCATCTACCCTTTAGTAGCATTGGAGGGGAGGGGTTCATCTACCCTTCAGTAGCAGTGGAGGGGAGGGGGTCATCTACCCTTTAGCAGTGGAGGGGGGGGGTTCAGCTACCCTTTAGTAGCAGTGGAGGGGAGGGGGGGTTCATCTACCCTTTAGTAGCATTGGAGGGGAGGGGTTCATCTACCCTTCAGTAGCAGTGGAGGGGAGGGGGTCATCTACCCTTTAGCAGTGGAGGGGGGGGTTCAGCTACCCTTTAGTAGCAGTGGAGGGGAGGGGGGGTTCATCTACCCTTTAGTAGCAGTGGAGGGGAGGGGGGTTCATCTACCCTTTAGTAGCAGTGGAGGGGAGGGGTTCATCTACTCTTTAGTAGCAGTGGAGGGGGGTTCATCTACCCTTTAGTAGCAGTGGAGGGGAGGGGGGGTTCATCTACCCTTTAATAGCAGTGGAGGGGAGGGGGGGTTCATCTACCTTTAGTAGCAGTGGAGGGGAGGAGGGGTTCATCTACCCTTTAATAGCAGTGGAGGGGAGGGGGGGTTCATCTTCCCTTTTAGTAGCATTGGAGGGGGGGTTCATCTACCCTTTAGTAGCAGTGGAGGGGAGGGGGGGTTCATCTACCCTTTAGTGGCAGTGGAGGGGAGGGGGGTTCATCTACCCTTTAGTAGCAGTGGAGGGGAGGGGGGTTCATCTACCCTTTAGTAGCAGTGGAGGGGAGGGGGGTTCATCTACCCTTTAGTAGCATTGGAGGGGGGGGGGTTCATATACCTTTTAGTAGCCGTGGAGGGGAGGGGGGGGTTCATCTACCCTTTAGTGGAGGGGAGGGGTTAATCTACCCTTATGTAGCAGTGGAGGGGAGGGGGGGTTCATATACCCTTTAGTAGCATTGGAGGGGAGGGATTCATCTACCCTTTAATAGCAGTGGAGGGGAGGGGTTCATCTACCCTTTATTAGCAGTGGAGGGGAGGGGGGTTCATCTACCCTTTAGTAGCATTGGAGGGGAGGGGGGTTCATCTACCCTTTAATAGCAGTGGAGGGGAGGGGTTCATCTACCCTTTAGTAGCAGTGGAGGGGAGGGGGGTTCATCTACCCTTTTAGTAGCATTGGAGGGGGGGTTCATCTACCCTTTAATAGCAGTGGAGGGGAGGGGTTCATCTACCCTTTAATAGCAGTGGAGGGGAGGGGTTCATCTACCCTTTAGTAGCAGTGGAGGGGAGGGGGGTTCATCTACTCTTTAGTAGCAGTGGAGGGGGGGTTCATCTACCCTTTAGTAGCAGTGGAGGGGAGGGGGGTTCATCTACCCTTTAGTAGCAGTGGAGGGGAGGGGGTTCATCTACCCTTTAGTAGCAGTGGAGGGGAGGGGTTCATCTACCCTTTAGTAGCAGTGGAGGAAAGGGGGGTTCATCTACCCTTTAGTAGCAGTGGAGGAAAGGGGGGTTCATCTACCCTTTAGTAGCAGTGGAGGGGAGGGGTTCATCTACCCTTTAGTAGCAGTGGAGGGGGGGGTTCATCTACCCTTTAGTAGCAGTGGAGGGGAGGGGGTTCATCTACCCTTTAGTAGCAGTGGAGGGGAGGGGGGTTCATCTACCCTTTAGTAGCAGTGGAGGGGAGGGGGGTTCATCTACCCTTTAGTAGCAGTGGAGGGGAGGGGGGGTTCATCTACCCTTTAGTAGCAGTGGAGGGGAGGGGGGTTCATCTACCCTTTAGTAGCATTGGAGGTTAGGGGTTCATCTACTCTTTAGTAGCAGTGGAGGGGAGGGGGGGTTCATCTACCCTTTAGTGGAGGGGAGGGGGGGTTCATCTACCCTTTAGTAGCAGTGGAGGGGAGGGGTTCATCTACCCTTTAGTAGCAGTGGAGGGGGGGTTCAGCTACCCTTTAGTAGCAGTGGAGGGGAGGGGGGGTTCATCTACCCTTTAGTAGCACTGGAGGGGAGGGGTTCATCTATACTTTAGTAGCAGTGGAGGGGAGGGGGGTTCATCTACCCTTTAGTAGCAGTGGAGGGGAGGGGTTCAGCTACCCTTTAGTAGCAGTGGAGGGGAGGGGGGGTTCATCTACCCTTTAGTAGCAGTGGAGGGGAGGGGGGTTCATCTACCCTTTAGTAGCAGTGGAGGGGAGGGGTTCATCTACTCTTTAGTAGCAGTGGAGGGGGGGTTTATCTACCCTTTAGTAGCAGTGGACGGAAGGAGGGGTTCATCTACCCTTTAATAGCAGTGGAGGGGAGGGGTTCAGCTACCCTTTATTAGCAGTGGAGGGGAGGGGGGGTTCATCTACCCTTTAGTAGCAGTGGAGGGGAGGGGGGTTCATCTACCCTTTAGTAGCAGTGGAGGGGAGGGGGGGTTCATCTACCCTTTAGTAGCAGTGGAGGGGAGGGGGGTTCATCTACCCTTTAGTAGCAGTGGAGGGGAGGGGTTCATCTACCCTTTAGTAGCAGTGGAGGAGGGGTTCATCTACCCTTTAGTAGCAGTGGAGGAAAGGGGGGTTCATCTACCCTTTAGTAGCAGTGGAGGGGAGGGGTTCATCTACTCTTTAGTAGCAGTGGAGGGGAGGTTCATCTACCCTTTAGTAGCAGTGGAGGGGAGGGGGTTCATCTACCCTTTAGTAGCAGTGGAGGGGAGGGGTTCATCTACTCTTTAGTAGCAGTGGAGGGGAGGGGGGGTTCATCTACCCTTTAGTAGCAGTGGACGGGAGGGGTTCAGCTACCCTTTATTAGCAGTGGAGGGGAGGGGGGGTTCATCTACCCTTTAGTAGCAGTGGAGGGGAGGGGGGTTCATCTACCCTTTAGTAGCAGTGGAGGGGAGGGGGGTTCATCTACCCTTTAGTAGCAGTGGAGGGGAGGGGGGGTTCATCTACCCTTTAGTAGCAGTGGAGGGGAGGGGGGTTCATCTACCCTTTAGTAGCATTGGAGGTTAGGGGTTCATCTACTCTTTAGTAGCAGTGGAGGGGAGGGGTTCAGCTACCCTTTAGTAGCAGTGGAGGGGAGGGGGGTTCATCTACCCTTTAGTAGCAGTGGAGGTGAGGGGTTCATCTACCCTTTAGTAGCAGTGGAGGGGAGGGGGGGTTCATCTACCCTTTAGTAGCAGTGGAGGGGAGGGGTTCATCTACCCTTTAGTAGCAGTGGAGGGGAGGGGGGGTTCATCTACCCTTTAGTAGCAGTGGAGGGGAGGGGGGGTTCATCTACCCTTTAGTAGCAGTGGAGGGGGGGTTCATCTACCCTTTAGTAGCAGTGGAGGGGAGGGGGGGTTCATCTACCCTTTAGTAGCAGTGGAGGGGAGGGGTTCATCTACCCTTTAGTAGCAGTGGAGGGGAGGGGGGTTCATCTACCCTTTAGTAGCAGTGGAGGGGGGGTTCATCTACCCTTTAGTAGCAGTGGAGGGGAGGAGGGGTTCATCTACCCTTTAGTAGCAGTGGAGGGGAGGGGTTCAGCTACCCTTTAGTAGCAGTGGAGGGGAGGGGGGGTTCATCTACCCTTTAGTAGCAGTGGAGGGGAGGGGTTCATCTACCCTTTAGTAGCAGTGGAGGGGAGGGGTTCATCTACCCTTTAGTAGCAGTGGAGGGGAGGGGGGTTCATCTACCCTTTAGTAGCAGTGGAGGGGAGGGGTTCAGCTACCCTTTAGTAGCAGTGGAGGGGAGGGGGGGTTCATCTACCCTTTAGTAGCAGTGGAGGGGAGGGGGGTTCATCTACCCTTTAGTAGCAGTGGAGGGGGGGTTCATCTACCCTTTAGTAGCAGTGGAGGGGAGGTTCATCTACCCTTTAGTAGCAATGGAGGGGAGGGGGTTCATCTACCCTTTAGTAGCAGTGGAGGGGAGGGGGTTCATCTACCCTTTAGTAGCAGTGGAGGGGAGGGGTTCATCTACCCTTTAGTAGCAGTGGAGGAAAGGGGGGTTCATCTACCCTTTAGTAGCAGTGGAGGAAAGGGGGGTTCATCTACCCTTTAGTAGCAGTGGAGGGAAAGGGGGTTCATCTACCCTTTAGTAGCAGTGGAGGGGAGGGGTTCATCTACCCTTTAGTAGCAGTGGAGGGAGGGGGTTCATCTACCCTTTAGTAGCAGTGGAGGGGAAGGGGGTTCATCTACCCTTTAGTAGCAGTGGAGGGGAGGGGTTCATCTACCCTTTAGTAGCAGTGGAGGGAAAGGGGGTTCATCTACCCTTTAGTAGCAGTGGAGGGAGGGGGGTTCATCTACCCTTTAGTAGCAGTGGAGGGGAGGGGTTCATCTACCCTTTAGTAGCAGTGGAGGGGAGGGGGGGTTCATCTACCCTTTAGTAGCAGTGGAGGGGAGGGGTTCAGCTACCCTTTAGTAGCAGTGGAGGGGAGGGGGGGTTCATCTACCCTTTAGTAGCAGTGGAGGGGAGGGGTTCATCTACCCTTTAGTAGCAGTGGAGGGGAGGGGGTTCATCTACCCTTTAGTGGAGGGGAGGGGGGGTTCATCTACCCTTTAGTAGCAGTGGAGGGGGGGTTCATCTACCCTTTAGTAGCAGTGGAGGGGAGGGGTTCAGCTACCCTTTAGTAGCAGTGGAGGGGAGGGGGGGTTCATCTACCCTTTAGTAGCAGTGGAGGGGAGGGGGGTTCATCTACCCTTTAGTAGCAGTGGAGGGGAGGGGGGTTCATCTACCCTTTAGTAGCAGTGGAGGGGAGGGGTTCATCTACCCTTTAGTAGCAGTGGAGGGGAGGGGGGGTTCATCTACCCTTTAGTAGCAGTGGAGGGGAGGGGTTCAGCTACCCTTTAGTAGCAGTGGAGGGGAGGGGGGGTTCATCTACCCTTTAGTAGCAGTGGAGGGGAGGGGTTCATCTACCCTTTAGTAGCAGTGGAGGGGAGGGGTTCATCTACCCTTTAGTAGCAGTGGAGGGGAGGGGGGTTCATCTACCCTTTAGTAGCAGTGGAGGGGAGGGGTTCATCTACCCTTTAGTAGCAGTGGAGGGGAGGGGGGGTTCATCTACCCTTTAGTAGCAGTGGAGGGGAGGGGGGTTCATCTACCCTTTAGTAGCAGTGGAGGGGAGGGGTTCATCTACCCTTTAGTAGCAGTGGAGGGGAGGGGTTCATCTACCCTTTAGTAGCAGTGGAGGGGAGGGGGGTTCATCTACCCTTTAGTAGCAGTGGAGGGGAGGGGGTTCATCTACCCTTTAGTAGCAGTGGAGGGGAGGGGTTCATCTACCCTTTAGTAGCAGTGGAGGGGAGGGGGGTTCATCTACCCTTTAGTAGCAGTGGAGGGAGGGGGGTTCATCTACCCTTTAGTAGCAGTGGAGGGGAGGGGGGGTTCATCTACCCTTTAGTGGAGGGGAGGGGTTCATCTACCCTTTAGTAGCAGTGGAGGGGAGGGGGGTTCATCTACCCTTTAGTAGCAGTGGAGGGGAGGGGGGGTTCATCTACCCTTTAGTAGCAGTGGAGGGGAGGGGGGTTCATCTACCCTTTAGTAGCAGTGGAGGGGAGGGGTTCATCTACCCTTTAGTAGCAGTGGAGGGGAGGGGTTCATCTACCCTTTAGTAGCATTGGAGGGGAGGGGGGGTTCATCTACCCTTTAGTGGAGGGGAGGGGTTAATCTACCCTTATGTAGCAGTGGAGGGGGGGTTCATCTACCCTTTAGTAGCATTGGAGGGGAGGGGTTCATCTACCCTTCAGTAGCAGTGGAGGGGAGGGGGTTCATCTACCCTTTAGTAGCAGTGGAGGGGGGGGTTCAGCTACCCTTTAGTAGCAGTGGAGGGGAGGGGGGGTTCATCTACCCTTTAGTAGCAGTGGAGGGGAGGGGTTCATCTACCCTTTAGTAGCAGTGGAGGGGGGGTTCATCTACCCTTTAGTAGCAGTGGAGGGGAGGGGGGTTCATCTACCCTTTAGTAGCAGTGGAGGGGAGGGGGGGTTCATCTACCCTTTAGTAGCAGTGGAGGGGAGGGGGGTTCATCTACCCTTTAGTAGCAGTGGAGGGGAGGGGTTCATCTACCCTTTAGTAGCAGTGGAGGGGAGGGGTTCATCTACCCTTTAGTAGCAGTGGAGGGGAGGGGTTCATCTACCCTTTAGTAGCAGTGGAGGGGGGGGTTCATCTACCCTTTAGTAGCAGTGGAGGGGAGGGGGGGTTCATCTACCCTTTAGTAGCAGTGGAGGGGAGGGGTTCATCTACCCTTTAGTAGCAGTGGAGGGGAGGGGGGTTCATCTACCCTTTAGTAGCAGTGGAGGGGAGGGGTTCAGCTACCCTTTAGTAGCAGTGGAGGGGAGGGGGGGTTCATCTACCCTTTAGTAGCAGTGGAGGGGAGGGGGGTTCATCTACCCTTTAGTAGCAGTGGAGGGGAGGGGGGTTCATCTACCCTTTAGTAGCAGTGGAGGGGAGGGGTTCATCTACTCTTTAGTAGCAGTGGAGGGGGGGTTTATCTACCCTTTAGTAACAGTGGAGGGGAGGAGGGGTTCATCTACCCTTTAATAGCAGTGGAGGGGAGGGGTTCAGCTACCCTTTATTAGCAGTGGAGGGGAGGGGGGGTTCATCTACCCTTTAGTAGCAGTGGAGGGGAGGGGGGTTCATCTACCCTTTAGTAGCATGGAGGGGGGGTTCATCTACCCTTTAGTAGCAGTGGAGGGGAGGGGGGGTTCATCTACCCTTTAGTAGCAGTGGAGGGGAGGGGGTTCATCTACCCTTTAGTAGCAGTGGAGGGGAGGGGTTCATCTACCCTTTAGTAGCAGTGGAGGGGGGATTCATCTACCCTTTAGTAGCAGTGGAGGAAAGGGGGGTTCATCTACCCTTTAGTAGCAGTGGAGGGGAGGGGTTCATCTACTCTTTAGTAGCAGTGGAGGGGGGGTTCATCTACCCTTTAGTAGCAGTGGAGGGGAGGGGGTTCATCTACCCTTTAGTAGCAGTGGAGGGGAGGGGTTCATCTACCCTTTAGTAGCAGTGGAGGGAGGGGGTTCATCTACCCTTTAGTAGCAGTGGAGGGGAGGGGTTCATCTACTCTTTAGTAGCAGTGGAGGGGAGGGGGGGTTCATCTACCTTTTAGTAGCAGTGGACGGGAGGGGATCAGCTACCCTTTATTAGCAGTGGAGGGGAGGGGGGGTTCATCTACCCTTTAGTAGCAGTGGAGGGGAGGGGTTCCTCTACCCTTTAGTAGCAGTGGAGGGGAGGGGTTCATCTACCCTTAGTAGGGGAGGGGGGGTTCATCTACCCTTTAGTGGAGGGGAGGGGGGGTTCATCTACCCTTTAGTAGCAGTGGAGGGGGGGTTCAGCTACCCTTTAGTAGCAGTGGAGGGGGGGTTCAGCTACCCTTTAGTAGCACTGGAGGGGAGGGGTTCATCTATACTTTAGTAGCACTGGAGGGGAGGGGTTCATCTATACTTTAGTAGCAGTGGAGGGGAGGGGGGTTCATCTACCCTTTAGTAGCAGTGGAGGGGAGGGGTTCAGCTACCGTTCAGTAGCAGTGGAGGGGAGGGGGGGTTCATCTACCCTTTAGTAGCAGTGGAGGGGAGGGGGGTTCATCTACCCTTTAGTAGCAGTGGAGGGGAGGGGTTCATCTACTCTTTAGTAGCAGTGGAGGGGGGGTTTATCTACCCTTTAGTAGCAGTGGAGGGAAGGAGGGGTTCATCTACCCTTTAATAGCAGTGGAGGGGAGGGGTTCAGCTACCCTTTATTAGCAGTGGAGGGGAGGGGGGGTTCATCTACCCTTTAGTAGCAGTGGAGGGGAGGGGGGTTCATCTACCCTTTAGTAGCAGTGGAGGGGAGGGGGGGTTCATCTACCCTTTAGTAGCAGTGGAGGGGAGGGGGGTTCATCTACCCTTTAGTAGCAGTGGAGGGGAGGGGGGGTTCATCTACCCTTTAGTAGCAGTGGAGGGGAGGGGGGTTCATCTACCCTTTAGTAGCAGTGGAGGGGAGGGGTTCATCTACCCTTTAGTAGCAGTGGAGGGGAGGGGGTTCATCTACCCTTTAGTAGCATTGGAGGGGAGGGGGGTTCATCTACCCTTTAGTAGCAGTGGAGGGGAGGGGGGGTTCATCTACCCTTTAGTGGAGGGGAGGGGGTTCATCTACCCTTTAGTAGCAGTGGAGGGGAGGGGGGTTCATCTACCCTTTAGTAGCAGTGGAGGGGAGGGGGGGTTCATCTACCCTTTAGTAGCAGTGGAGGGGAGGGGGGTTCATCTACCCTTTAGTAGCAGTGGAGGGGAGGGGTTCATCTACTCTTTAGTAGCAGTGGAGGGGAGGGGTTCATCTACCCTTTAGTAGCATTGGAGGGGAGGGGGGGTTAATCTACCCTTTAGTGGAGGGGAGGGGTTAATCTACCCTTATGTAGCAGTGGAGGGGGGGTTCATCTACCCTTTAGTAGCATTGGAGGGGAGGGGTTCATCTACCCTTCAGTAGCAGTGGAGGGGAGGGGGTCATCTACCCTTTAGCAGTGGAGGGGGGGGTTCAGCTACCCTTTAGTAGCAGTGGAGGGGAGGGGGGGTTCATCTACCCTTTAGTAGCAGTGGAGGGGAGGGGTTCATCTACTCTTTAGTAGCAGTGGAGGGGGGTTCATCTACCCTTTAGTAGCAGTGGAGGGGAGGGGTTCATCTACCCTTTAGTAGCAGTGGAGGGGAGGGGTTCATCTACCCTTTATTAGCAGTGGAGGGGAGGGGGGGTTCATCTACCCTTTAGTAGCAGTGGAGGGGAGGGGTTCATCTACCCTTTAGTAGCATGGAGGGGGGGTTCATCTACCCTTTAGTAGCAGTGGAGGGGAGGGGGGGTTCATCTACCCTTTAGTAGCAGTGGAGGGGAGGGGGGTTCATCTACCCTTTAGTAGCAGTGGAGGGGAGGGGGGTTCATCTACCCTTTAGTAGCAGTGGAGGGGAGGGGGGTTCATCTACCCTTTAGTAGCATTGGAGGGGGGGGGGGTTCATATACCTTTTAGTAGCAGTGGAGGGGAGGGGGGGGTTCATCTACCCTTTAGTGGAGGGGAGGGGTTAATCTACCCTTAAGTAGCAGTGGAGGGGAGGGGGGGTTCATATACCCTTTAGTAGCATTGGAGGGGAGGGATTCATCTACCCTTTAATAGCAGTGGAGGGGAGGGGTTCAGCTACCCTTTATTAGCAGTGGAGGGGAGGGGGGGTTCATCTACCCTTTAGTAGCAGTGGAGGGGAGGGGGGTTCATCTACCCTTTAGTAGCATTGGAGGGGGGGTTCATCTACCCTTTAGTAGCAGTGGAGGGGAGGGGGGGTTCATCTACCCTTTAGTAGCAGTGGAGGGGAGAGGGGTTCATCTACCCTTTAGTAGCAGTGGAGGGGAGGGGTTCATCTACCCTTTAGTAGCAGTGGAGGGGGGATTCATCTACCCTTTAGTAGCAGTGGAGGAAAGGGGGGTTCATCTACCCTTTAGTAGCAGTGGAGGGGAGGGGTTCATCTACTCTTTAGTAGCAGTGGAGGGGGGGTTCATCTACCCTTTAGTAGCAGTGGAGGGAAAGGGGGTTCATCTACCCTTTAGTAGCAGTGGAGGGGAGGGGTTCATCTACTCTTTAGTAGCATTGGAGGGGAGGGGTTCATCTACCCTTCAGTAGCAGTGGAGGGGAGGGGGTCATCTACCCTTTAGTAGCATTGGAGGGGAGGGGTTCATCTACCCTTCAGTAGCAGTGGAGGGGAGGGGGTCATCTACCCTTTAGTAGCAGTGGAGGGGAGGGGGGGTTCATCTACCCTTTAGTAGCATTGGAGGGGAGGGGTTCATCTACCCTTCAGTAGCAGTGGAGGGGAGGGGGTCATCTACCCTTTAGCAGTGGAGGGGGGGGGGTTCAGCTACCCTTTAGTAGCAGTGGAGGGGAGGGGGGGTTCATCTACCCTTTAGTAGCATTGGAGGGGAGGGGTTCATCTACCCTTCAGTAGCAGTGGAGGGGAGGGGGTCATCTACCCTTTAGCAGTGGAGGGGGGGGTTCAGCTACCCTTTAGTAGCAGTGGAGGGGAGGGGGGGTTCATCTACCCTTTAGTAGCAGTGGAGGGGAGGGGGGTTCATCTACCCTTTAGTAGCAGTGGAGGGGAGGGGTTCATCTACTCTTTAGTAGCATTGGAGGGGGGTTCATCTACCGTTTAGTAGCAGTGGAGGGGAGGGGGGGTTCATCTACCCTTTAGTAGCAGTGGAGGGGAGGGGGGTTCATCTACCCTTTAGTAGCAGTGGAGGGGGGGGTTCATCTACCCTTTAGTAGCAGTGGAGGGGAGGGGGGGTTCATCTACCCTTTAGTAGCAGTGGAGGGGAGGGGGGTTCATCTACCCTTTAGTAGCAGTGGAGGGGAGGGGGGTTCATCTACCCTTTAGTAGCAGTGGAGGGGAGGGGGGTTCATCTACCCTTTAGTAGCATTGGAGGGGGGGGGGTTCATATACCTTTAGTAGCAGTGGAGGGGAGGGGGGGTTCATCTACCCTTTAGTGGAGGGGAGGGGTTAATCTACCCTTATGTAGCAGTGGAGGGGAGGGGGGGTTCATCTACCCTTTAGTAGCATTGGAGGGGAGGGGTTCATCTACCCTTTAGTAGCAGTGGAGGGGAGGGGTTCATCTACCCTTTAGTAGCAGTGGAGGGGAGGGGGGTTCATCTACCCTTTAGTAGCAGTGGAGGGGAGGGGGGTTCATCTACCCTTTAGTAGCAGTGGAGGGGAGGGGTTCATCTACCCTTTAGTAGCAGTGGAGGGGAGGGGGTTCATCTACCCTTTAGTAGCAGTGGAGGGGGGGTTCATCTACCCTTTAGTAGCAGTGGAGGGGAGGGGTTCATCTACCCTTTAATAGCAGTGGAGGGGAGGGGTTCATCTACCCTTTAGTAGCAGTGGAGGGGAGGGGGGTTCATCTACCCTTTTAGTAGCATTGGAGGGGGGGTTCATCTACCCTTTAGTAGCAGTGGAGGGGAGGGGGGGTTCATCTACCCTTTAGTAGCAGTGGAGGGGAGGGGGTTCATCTACCCTTTAGTAGCAGTGGAGGGGAGGGGTTCATCTACCCTTTAGTAGCAGTGGAGGGGGGGGTTCATCTACCCTTTAGTAGCAGTGGAGGGGAGGGGTTCATCTACCCTTTAGTAGCAGTGGAGGGGAGGGGTTCATCTACCCTTTAGTAGCAGTGGAGGGGGGGTTCATCTACCCTTTAGTAGCAGTGGAGGGGAGGGGTTCATCTACCCTTTAGTAGCAGTGGAGGGGAGGGGGGTTCATCTACCCTTTAGTAGCAGTGGAGGGGAGGGGGTTCATCTACCCTTTAGTAGCAGTGGAGGGGAGGGGTTCATCTACCCTTTAGTAGCAGTGGAGGGGAGGGGGGGTTCATCTACCCTTTAGTAGCAGTGGAGGGGAGGGGGGTTCATCTACCCTTTAGTAGCAGTGGAGGGGAGGGGGGTTCATCTACCCTTTAGTAGCAGTGGAGGGGAGGGGGGGTTCATCTACCCTTTAGTAGCAGTGGAGGGGAGGGGGGTTCATCTACCCTTTAGTAGCATTGGAGGTTAGGGGTTCATCTACTCTTTAGTAGCAGTGGAGGGGAGGGGGGGTTCATCTACCCTTTAGTGGAGGGGAGGGGGGGTTCATCTACCCTTTAGTAGCATTGGAGGGGTTGGGTTCATCTACCCTTTAGTAGCAGTGGAGGGGGGGTTCAGCTACCCTTTAGTAGCAGTGGAGGGGAGGGGGGGTTCATCTACCCTTTAGTAGCACTGGAGGGGAGGGGTTCATCTATACTTTAGTAGCAGTGGAGGGGAGGGGGGTTCATCTACCCTTTAGTAGCAGTGGAGGGGAGGGGTTCAGCTACCCTTTATTAGCAGTGGAGGGGAGGGGGGGTTCATCTACCCTTTAGTAGCAGTGGAGGGGAGGGGGGTTCATCTACCCTTTAGTAGCAGTGGAGGGGAGGGGTTCATCTACTCTTTAGTAGCAGTGGAGGGGGGGTTTATCTACCCTTTAGTAGCAGTGGAGGGAAGGAGGGGTTCATCTACCCTTTAATAGCAGTGGAGGGGAGGGGTTCAGCTACCCTTTATTAGCAGTGGAGGGGAGGGGGGGTTCATCTACCCTTTAGTAGCAGTGGAGGGGAGGGGGGTTCATCTACCCTTTAGTAGCAGTGGAGGGGAGGGGGGGTTCATCTACCCTTTAGTAGCAGTGGAGGGGAGGGGGGTTCATCTACCCTTTAGTAGCAGTGGAGGGGAGGGGTTCATCTACTCTTTAGTAGCAGTGGAGGTTAGGGGTTCATCTACCCTTTAGTAGCAGTGGAGGAAAGGGGGGTTCATCTACCCTTTAGTAGCAGTGGAGGGGAGGGGTTCATCTACTCTTTAGTAGCAGTGGAGGGGGGGTTCATCTACCCTTTAGTAGCAGTGGAGGGAAAGGGGGTTCATCTACCCTTTAGTAGCAGTGGAGGGGAGGGGTTCATCTACTCTTTAGTAGCAGTGGAGGGGAGGGGGGGTTCATCTACCTTTTAGTAGCAGTGGACGGGAGGGGTTCAGCTACCCTTTAGTAGCAGTGGAGGGGAGGGGGGGTTCATCTACCCTTTAGTAGCAGTGGAGGGGAGGGGGGTTCATCTACCCTTTAGTAGCAGTGGAGGGGAGGGGGGTTCATCTACCCTTTAGTAGCAGTGGAGGGGAGGGGGGGTTCATCTACCCTTTAGTAGCAGTGGAGGGGAGGGGGGTTCATCTACCCTTTAGTAGCATTGGAGGGGAGGGGTTCATCTACCTTTAGTAGCAGTGGAGGGGAGGGGGGGTTCATCTACCCTTTAGTGGAGGGGAGGGGGGGTTCATCTACCCTTTAGTAGCAGTGGAGGGGGGGTTCATCTACCCTTTAGTAGCAGTGGAGGGGGGGTTCAGCTACCGTTTAGTAGCAGTGGAGGGGAGGGGGGGTTCATCTACCCTTTAGTAGCACTGGAGGGGAGGGGTTCATCTATACTTTAGTAGCAGTGGAGGGGAGGGGGGTTCATCTACCCTTTAGTAGCAGTGGAGGGGAGGGGTTCAGCTACCCTTTAGTAGCAGTGGAGGGGAGGGGGGGTTCATCTACCCTTTAGTAGCAGTGGAGGGGAGGGGGTTCATCTACCCTTTAGTAGCAGTGGAGGGGAGGGGTTCATCTACTCTTTAGTAGCAGTGGAGGGGGGGTTTATCTACCCTTTAGTAGCAGTGGAGGGAAGGAGGGGTTCATCTACCCTTTAATAGCAGTGGAGGGGAGGGGTTCAGCTACCCTTTATTAGCAGTGGAGGGGAGGGGGGGTTCATCTACCCTTTAGTAGCAGTGGAGGGGAGGGGGGTTCATCTACCCTTTAGTAGCAGTGGAGGGGAGGGGGGGTTCATCTACCCTTTAGTAGCAGTGGAGGGGAGGGGGGTTCATCTACCCTTTAGTAGCAGTGGAGGGGAGGGGTTCATCTACCCTTTAGTAGCAGTGGAGGGGAGGGGTTCATCTACCCTTTAGTAGCATTGGAGGGGAGGGGGGTTCATCTACCCTTTAGTAGCAGTGGAGGGGAGGGGGGGTTCATCTACCCTTTAGTGGAGGGGAGGGGTTCATCTACCCTTTAGTAGCAGTGGAGGGGAGGGGGTTCATCTACCCTTTAGTAGCAGTGGAGGGGAGGGGGGGTTCATCTACCCTTTAGTAGCAGTGGAGGGGAGGGGGGTTCATCTACCCTTTAGTAGCAGTGGAGGGGAGGGGTTCATCTACCCTTTAGTAGCAGTGGAGGGGAGGGGGGGTTCATCTACCCTTTAGTAGCAGTGGAGGGGAGGGGTTCATCTACCCTTTAGTAGCAGTGGAGGGGGGGTTCATCTACCCTTTAGTAGCAGTGGAGGGGAGGGGTTCATCTACCCTTTAGTAGCAGTGGAGGGGAGGGGTTCATCTACCCTTTAGTAGCAGTGGAGGGGGGGGGTTCATCTACCCTTTAGTAGCAGTGGAGGGGAGGGGTTCATCTACTCTTTAGTAGCAGTGGAGGGGAGGGGGGTTCATCTACCCTTTAGTAGCAGTGGAGGGAGGGGGGGTTCATCTACCCTTTAGTAGCAGTGGAGGGGAGGGGGGTTCATCTACCCTTTAGTAGCAGTGGAGGGGAGGGGGGTTCATCTACCCTTTAGTAGCAGTGGAGGGGAGGGGGGGTTCATCTACCCTTTAGTAGCAGTGGAGGGGAGGGGGGTTCATCTACCCTTTAGTAGCAGTGGAGGGGAGGGGTTCATCTACCCTTTAGTAGCAGTGGAGGGGAGGGGGGGTTCATCTACCCTTTAGTAGCAGTGGAGGGGAGGGGTTCATCTACCCTTTAGTAGCAGTGGAGGGGGGGGTTCATCTACCCTTTAGTAGCAGTGGAGGGGAGGGGGGTTCATCTACCCTTTAGTAGCAGTGGAGGGGAGGGGGGTTCATCTACCCTTTAGTAGCAGTGGAGGGGAGGGGGGGTTCATCTACCCTTTAGTAGCAGTGGAGGGGAGGGGGGTTCATCTACCCTTTAGTAGCAGTGGAGGTGAGGGGTTCATCTACCCTTTAGTAGCAGTGGAGGAGGGGGTTCATCTACCCTTTAGTAGCAGTGGAGGGGAGGGGGGGTTCATCTACCCTTTAGTAGCAGTGGAGGGGAGGGGTTCATCTACCCTTTAGTAGCAGTGGAGGAGGGGGTTCATCTACCCTTTAGTAGCAGTGGAGGGGGGGGGTTCATCTACCCTTTAGTAGCAGTGGAGGGGAGGAGGGGTTCATCTACCCTTTAATAGCAGTGGAGGGGAGGGGTTCATCTACCCTTTATTAGCAGTGGAGGGGAGGGGGGGTTCATCTACCCTTTAGTGGCAGTGGAGGGGGGGTTCATCTACCCTTTAGTAGCTTTGGAGGGGGGGGGGGTTCATCTACCCTTTAGTGGCAGTGGAGGGGAGGGGGGTTCATCTACCCTTTAGTAGCAGTGGAGGGGAGGGGGGTTCATCTACCCTTTAGTGGCAGTGGAGGGGAGGGGGGTTCATCTACCCTTTACTAGCATTGGAGGGGGGGGGTTCATATACCTTTTAGTAGCAGTGGAGGGGAGGGGGGGGTTCATCTACCCTTTAGTGGAGGGGAGGGGTTAATCTACCCTTATGTAGCAGTGGAGGGGAGGGGGGGTTCATATACCCTTTAGTAGCATTGGAGGGGAGGGATTCATCTACCCTTTAATAGCAGTGGAGGGGAGGGGTTCAGCTACCCTTTATTAGCATTGGAGGGGGGGTTCATCTACCCTTTAGTAGCAGTGGGGGGGAGGGGGGGGTTCATCTACCCTTTAGTGGCAGTGGAGGGGAGGGGGGTTCATCTACCCTTTAGTAGCATTGGAGGGGAGGGGTTCATCTACCCTTTAGTAGCAGTGTAGGGAAAGGGGGTTCATCTACCCTTTAGTAGCAGTGGAGGGGAGGGGGGGTTCATCTACCCTTTAGTAGCAGTGGAGGGGAGGGGTTCATCTACCCTTCAGTAGCAGTGGAGGGGAGGGGGTCATCTACCCTTTAGCAGTGGAGGGGGGGGTTCAGCTACCCTTTAGTAGCAGTGGAGGGGAGGGGGGGTTCATCTACCCTTTAGTAGCATTGGAGGGGAGGGGTTCATCTACTCTTTAGTAGCAGTGGAGGGAAAGGGGGTTCATCTACCCTTTAGTAGCAGTGGAGGGGGGGTTCATCTACCCTTTAGTAGCATTGGAGGGGAGGGGTTCATCTACCCTTCAGTAGCAGTGGAGGGGAGGGGGTCATCTACCCTTTAGCAGTGGAGGGGGGGGTTCAGCTACCCTTTAGTAGCAGTGGAGGGGAGGGGGGGTTCATCTACCCTTTAGTAGCAGTGGAGGGGAGGGGGGTTCATCTACCCTTTAGTAGCAGTGGAGGGGAGGGGTTCATCTACTCTTTAGTAGCAGTGGAGGGGGGTTCATCTACCCTTAGTAGCAGTGGAGGGGAGGGGGGTTCATCTACCCTTTAGTAGCAGTGGAGGGGGGGGTTCATCTACCCTTTAGTAGCAGTGGAGGGGAGGGGGGGTTCATCTACCCTTTAGTAGCAGTGGAGGGGAGGGGTTCATCTACCCTTTAGTAGCAGTGGAGGAGGGGGTTCACCTACCCTTTAGTAGCAGTGGAGGGGAGGAGGGGTTCATCTACCCTTTAATAGCAGTGGAGGGGAGGGGGGTTCATCTACCCTTTAATAGCAGTGGAGGGGAGGGGGGGTTCATCTACCCTTTAGTAGCAGTGGAGGTGAGGGAGGGGGGGTTCATCTACCCTTTAGTGAGCAGTGGAGGTGAGGGGTTCATCTACCCTTTAGTAGCAGTGGAGGAGGGGGTTCACCTACCCTTTAGTAGCAGTGGAGGTGAGGGAGGGGGGGTTCATCTACCCTTTAGTGATCAGTGGAGGGGAGGGGTTCATCTACCCTTTAGTAGCAGTGGAGGAGGGGGTTCACCTACCCTTTAGTAGCAGTGGAGGGGGGGGGTTCATCTACCCTTTAGTAGCAGTGGAGGGGAGGAGGGGTTCATCTACCCTTTAATAGCAGTGGAGGGGAGGGGTTCATCTACCCTTTATTAGCAGTGGAGGGGAGGGGGGGTTCATCTACCCTTTAGTAGCAGTGGAGGGGGGGGTTCATCTACCCTTTAGTAGCAGTGGAGGGGAGGGGGGGTTCATCTACCCTTTAGTGGCAGTGGAGGGGAGGGGGGTTCATCTACCCTTTAGTAGCAGTGGAGGGGAGGGGGGTTCATCTACCCTTTAGTGGCAGTGGAGGGGAGGGGGGTTCATCTACCCTTTAGTAGCATTGGAGGGGGGGGGGTTCATATACCTTTTAGTAGCAGTGGAGGGGAGGGGGGGGTTCATCTACCCTTTAGTGGAGGGGAGGGGTTAATCTACCCTTATGTAGCAGTGGAGGGGAGGGGGGGTTCATATACCCTTTAGTAGCATTGGAGGGGAGGGATTCATCTACCCTTTAATAGCAGTGGAGGGGAGGGGTTCATCTACTCTTTAGTAGCAGTGGAGGGGGGGGTTCATCTACCCTTTAGTAGCAGTGGAGGGGAGGGGGGGTTCATCTACCCTTTAGTAGCAGTGGAGGGGAGGGGGGTTCATCTACCCTTTAGTAGCATTGGAGGGGAGGGGTTCATCTACCCTTTAGTAGCAGTGTAGGGGAGGGGGTTCATCTACCCTTTAGTAGCAGTGGAGGGGAGGGGGGGTTCATCTACCCTTTAGTAGCATTGGAGGGGAGGGGTTCATCTACCCTTCAGTAGCAGTGGAGGGGAGGGGGTCATCTACCCTTAGTAGCAGTGGAGGGGGGGGGTTCAGCTACCCTTTAGTAGCAGTGGAGGGGAGGGGGGGTTCATCTACCCTTTAGTAGCATTGGAGGGGAGGGGTTCATCTACCTTTAGTAGCAGTGGAGGGAAAGGGGGTTCATCTACCCTTTAGTAGCAGTGGAGGGGGGGTTCATCTACCCTTTAGTAGCATTGGAGGGGAGGGGTTCATCTACCCTTCAGTAGCAGTGGAGGGGAGGGGGTCATCTACCCTTTAGCAGTGGAGGGGGGGGTTCAGCTACCCTTTAGTAGCAGTGGAGGGGAGGGGGGGTTCATCTACCCTTTAGTAGCAGTGGAGGGGAGGGGGGTTCATCTACCCTTTAGTAGCAGTGGAGGGGAGGGGTTCATCTACTCTTTAGTAGCAGTGGAGGGGGGGTTCATCTACCCTTTAGTAGCAGTGGAGGGGAGGAGGGGTTCATCTACCCTTTAATAGCAGTGGAGGGGAGGGGTTCATCTACCCTTTATTAGCAGTGGAGGGGAGGGGGGTTCATCTACCCTTTAGTAGCAGTGGAGGGGAGGGGTTCATCTACCCTTTTAGTAGCATTGGAGGGGGGGTTCATCTACCCTTTAGTAGCAGTGGAGGGGAGGGGGGGTTCATCTACCCTTTAGTAGCAGTGGAGGGGAGGGGGGTTCATCTACCCTTTAGTGGCAGTGGAGGGGAGGGGGGTTCATCTACCCTTTAGTAGCATTGGAGGGGGGGGGGGGTTCATATACCTTTTAGTAGCAGTGGAGGGGAGGGGGGGGTTCATCTACCCTTTAGTGGAGGGGAGGGGTTAATCTACCCTTATGTAGAAGTGGAGGGGAGGTGGGATTCATATACCCTTTAGTAGCAGTGGAGGGGAGGGATTCATCTACCCTTTAATAGCAGTGGAGGGGAGGGGTTCAGCTACCCTTTATTAGCAGTGGAGGGGAGGGGGGGTTCATCTACCCTTTAGTAGCAGTGGAGGGGAGGGGGGTTCATCTACCCTTTTAGTAGCATTGGAGGGGGGGTTCATCTACCCTTTAGTAGCAGTGGAGGGGAGGGGGGGTTCATCTACCCTTTAGTAGCAGTGGAGGGGAGGGGTTCATCTACCCTTTAGTAGCAGTGGAGGGGGGGTTCATCTACCCTTTAGTAGCAGTGGAGGAAAGGGGGGTTCATCTACCCTTTAGTAGCAGTGGAGGGGAGGGGTTCATCTACCCTTTAGTAGCAGTGGAGGGGGGGGTTCATCTACCCTTTAGTAGCAGTGGAGGGAAAGGGGGTTCATCTACCCTTTAGTAGCAGTGGAGGGAAAGGGGGTTCATCTACCCTTTAGTAGCAGTGGAGGGGAGGGGTTCATCTACTCTTTAGTAGCAGTGGAGGGGAGGGGGGGTTCATCTACCCTTTAGTAGCAGTGGAGGGGAGGGGTTCATCTACCCTTTAGTAGCAGTGGAGGGGAGGGGGGGTTCATCTACCCTTTAGTAGCAGTGGAGGGGAGGGGGGTTCATCTACCCTTTAGTAGCATTGGAGGGGAGGGGTTCATCTACTCTTTAGTAGCAGTGGAGGGGAGGGGGGGTTCATCTACCCTTTAGTAGCAGTGGAGGGGGGGTTCATCTACCCTTTAGTAGCAGTGGAGGGGGGGTTCAGCTACCCTTTAGTAGCAGTGGAGGGGAGGGGGGGTTCATCTACCCTTTAGTAGCACTGGAGGGGAGGGGTTCATCTATACTTTAGTAGCAGTGGAGGGGAGGGGGGTTCATCTACCCTTTAGTAGCAGTGGAGGGGAGGGGTTCAGCTACCCTTCAGTAGCAGTGGAGGGGAGGGGGGGTTCATCTACCCTTTAGTAGCAGTGGAGGGGAGGGGGGTTCATCTACCCTTTAGTAGCAGTGGAGGGGAGGGGTTCATCTACTCTTTAGTAGCAGTGGAGGGGGGGTTTATCTACCCTTTAGTAGCAGTGGACGGAAGGAGGGGTTCATCTACCCTTTAATAGCAGTGGAGGGGAGGGGTTCAGCTACCCTTTATTAGCAGTGGAGGGGAGGGGGGGTTCATCTACCCTTTAGTAGCAGTGGAGGGGAGGGGGGTTCATCTACCCTTTAGTAGCAGTGGAGGGGAGGGGGGGTTCATCTACCCTTTAGTAGCAGTGCAGGGGAGGGGGGTTCATCTACCCTTTAGTAGCAGTGGAGGGGAGAGGGGGTTCATCTACCCTTTAGTAGCAGTGGAGGGGAGGGGTTCATCTACCCTTTAGTAGCAGTGCAGGGGAGGGGGGTTCATCTACCCTTTAGTAGCAGTGGAGGGGAGAGGTTCATCTACTCTTTAGTAGCAGTGGAGGGGAGGGGTTCATCTACCCTTTAGTAGCATTGGAGGGGAGGGGGGTTCATATACCTTTTAGTAGCAGTGGAGGGGAGGGGGGGTTCATCTACCCTTTAGTAGCAGTGGAGGGGAGGGGGGGTTCATCTACCCTTTAGTAGCAGTGGAGGGGAGGGGGGTTCATCTACCCTTTAGTAGCAGTGGAGGGGAGGGGTTCATCTACCCTTTAGTAGCAGTGGAGGGAAGGGGGGTTCATCTACTCTTTAGTAGCATTGGAGGGGAGGAGGGGTTCATCTACCCTTTAGTAGCAGTGGAGGGGGGGTTCATCTACCCTTTAGTAGCAGTGGAGGGGAGGGGGGTTCATCTACCCTTTAGTAGCAGTGGAGGGGAGGGGGGTTCATCTACCCTTTAGTAGCAGTGGAGGGGAGGGGGGGTTCATCTACCCTTTAGTAGCAGTGGAGGGGAGGGGGGGTTCATCTACCCTTTAGTAGCATTGGAGGGGAGGGGGGGTTCATCTACCCTTTAGTAGCAGTGGAGGGGAGGGGGGTTCATCTACCCTTTAGTAGCAGTGGAGGGGAGGGGGGGTTCATCTACCCTTTAGTAGCAGTGGAGGGGAGGGGTTCATCTACCCTTTAGTAGCAGTGGAGGGGGGGTTCATCTACCCTTTAGTAGCAGTGGAGGGGAGGGGGGTTCATCTACCCTTTAGTAGCAGTGGAGGGGAGGGGGGGTTCATCTACCCTTTAGTAGCATTGGAGGGGAGGGGGGTTCATCTACTCTTTAGTAGCAGTGGAGGGGAGGGGGGGTTCATCTACCCTTTAGTAGCATTGGAGGGGAGGGGGGGTTCATCTACCCTTTAGTAGCAGTGGAGGGGAGGGGTTCATCTACCCTTTAGTAGCAGTGGAGGGGGGGTTCATCTACCCTTTAGTAGCAGTGGAGGGGAGGGGTTCATCTACCCTTTAGTAGCAGTGGAGGGGAGGGGTTCATCTACCCTTTAGTAGCAGTGGAGGGGGGGGGGGGTTCATCTACCCTTTAGTAGCAGTGGAGGAGAGGGGTTCATCTACTCTTTAGTAGCAGTGGAGGGGAGGGGGGGTTCATCTACCCTTTAGTAGCAGTGGAGGGAGGGGGGGTTCATCTACCCTTTAGTTGCAGTGGAGGGGAGGGGGGGTTCATCTACCCTTTAGTAGCAGTGGAGGGGAGGGGTTCATCTACCCTTTAGTGGCAGTGGAGGGGAGGGGGGTTCATCTACCCTTTAGTAGCAGTGGAGGGGAGGGGGGGTTCATCTACCCTTTAGTAGCAGTGGAGGAGGGGGTTCATCTACCCTTTAGTAGCAGTGGAGGGGAGGGGGGTTCATCTACCCTTTAGTAGCAGTGGAGGGGAGGGGTTCAGCTACCCTTTAGTAGCAGTGGAGGGGAGGGGGGGTTCATCTACCCTTTAGTAGCAGTGGAGGGGAGGGGGGTTCATCTACCCTTTAGTAGCAGTGGAGGGGAGGGGTTCATCTACTCTTTAGTAGCAGTGGAGGGGGGGTTTATCTACCCTTTAGTAGCAGTGGACGGAAGGAGGGGTTCATCTACCCTTTAATAGCAGTGGAGGGGAGGGGTTCAGCTACCCTTTATTAGCAGTGGAGGGGAGGGGGGGTTCATCTACCCTTTAGTAGCAGTGGAGGGGAGGGGGGTTCATCTACCCTTTAGTAGCAGTGGAGGGGAGGGGGGGTTCATCTACCCTTTAGTAGCAGTGGAGGGGAGGGGGGTTCATCTACCCTTTAGTAGCAGTGGAGGGGAGGGGGGTTCATCTACCCTTTAGTAGCAGTGGAGGGGAGGGGTTCATCTACCCTTTAGTAGCAGTGGAGGGGAGGGGGGTTCATCTACCCTTTAGTAGCAGTGGAGGGGAGGGGTTCATCTACTCTTTAGTAGCAGTGGAGGGGAGGGGTTCATCTACCCTTTAGTAGCATTGGAGGGGAGGGGGGTTCATCTACCCTTTAGTAGCAGTGGAGGGGAGGGGGGGTTCATCTACCCTTTAGTAGCAGTGGAGGGGAGGGGGGGTTCATCTACCCTTTAGTAGCAGTGGAGGGGAGGGGGGTTCATCTACCCTTTAGTAGCAGTGGAGGGGAGGGGTTCATCTACCCTTTAGTAGCAGTGGAGGGAAGGGGGGTTCATCTACTCTTTAGTAGCATTGGAGGGGAGGGGGGTTCATCTACCCTTTAGTAGCAGTGGAGGGGGGGGTTCATCTACCCTTTAGTAGCAGTGGAGGGGAGGGGGGTTCATCTACCCTTTAGTAGCAGTGGAGGGGAGGGGGGTTCATCTACCCTTTAGTAGCAGTGGAGGGGAGGGGGGGTTCATCTACCCTTTAGCAGCAGTGGAGGGGAGGGGGGTTCATCTACCCTTTAGTAGCATTGGAGGGGAGGGGGGTTCATCTACCCTTTAGTAGCAGTGGAGGGGAGGGGGGGTTCATCTACCCTTTAGTAGCAGTGGAGGGGAGGGGGGGTTCATCTACCCTTTAGTAGCAGTGGAGGGGAGGGGTTCATCTACCCTTTAGTAGCAGTGGAGGGGAGGGGTTCATCTACCCTTTAGTAGCAGTGGAGGGGAGGGGGGGTTCATCTACCCTTTAGTAGCAGTGGAGGGGAGGGGGGGTTCATCTACCCTTTAGTAGCATTGGAGGGGAGGGGGGTTCATCTACCCTTTAGTAGCAGTGGAGGGGAGGGGGGGTTCATCTACCCTTTAGTAGCAGTGGAGGGGAGGGGGGGTTCATCTACCCTTTAGTAGCAGTGGAGGGGAGGGGTTCATCTACCCTTTAGTAGCAGTGGAGGGGGGGGTTCATCTACCCTTTAGTAGCAGTGGAGGGGAGGGGTTCATCTACCCTTTAGTAGCAGTGGAGGGGAGGGGTTCATCTACCCTTTAGTAGCAGTGGAGGGGAGGGGGGGTTCATCTACCCTTTAGTAGCAGTGGAGGGGAGGGGTTCATCTACCCTTTAGTAGCAGTGGAGGGGAGGGGGGGTTCATCTACCCTTTAGTAGCAGTGGAGGGGAGGGGGGGTTCATCTACCCTTTAGTAGCAGTGGAGGGGAGGGGGGGTTCATCTACCCTTTAGTAGCAGTGGAGGGGAGGGGTTCATCTACCCTTTAGTAGCAGTGGAGGGGAGGGGGGTTCATCTACCCTTTAGTAGCAGTGGAGGGGAGGGGGGGTTCATCTACCCTTTAGTAGCAGTGGAGGAGGGGGTTCACCTACCCTTTAGTAGCAGTGGAGGGAGAGGGGGGGTTCATCTACCCTTTAGTAGCAGTGGAGGGGAGGGGTTCATCTACCCTTTAGTAGCAGTGGAGGAGGGGGTTCACCTACCCTTTAGTAGCAGTGGAGGGGAGGGGTTCATCTACCCTTTAGTAGCATTGGAGGGGAGGGGGGTTCATCTACCCTTTAGTAGCAGTGGAGGGGAGGGGTTCATCTACCCTTTAGTAGCAGTGGAGGGGAGGGGGGGTTCATCTACCCTTTAGTAGCAGTGGAGGGGAGGGGGGTTCATCTACCCTTTAGTAGCAGTGGAGGGGAGGGGTTCATCTACCCTTTAGTAGCAGTGGAGGGGAGGGGGGGTTCATCTACCCTTTAGTAGCAGTGGAGGGGAGGGGGTTCATCTACCCTTTAGTAGCAGTGGAGGGGAGGGGGGGTTCATCTACCCTTTAGTAGCAGTGGAGGGGAGGGGGGTTCATCTACCCTTTAGTAGCAGTGGAGGGGAGGGGTTCATCTACCCTTTAGTAGCATTGGAGGGGAGGGGGTTCATCTACCCTTTAGTAGCAGTGGAGGGGAGGGGGGTTCATCTACCCTTTAGTGGAGGGGAGGGGTTAATCTACCCTTATGTAGCAGTGGAGGGGGGGTTCATCTACCCTTTAGTGGAGGGGAGGGGTTAATCTACCCTTTAGTAGCAGTGGAGGGGGGGGTTCATCTACCCTTTAGTAGCAGTGGAGGGGAGGGGTTCATCTACCCTTTAGTAGCAGTGGAGGGGGGGGTTCATCTACCCTTTAGTAGCAGTGGAGGGGAGGGGTTCATCTACCCTTTAGTAGCATTGGAGGGGAGGGGTTCATCTACCCTTTAGTAGCAGTGGAGGGGGGGTTCATCTACCCTTTAGTAGCAGTGGAGGGGAGGGGTTCATCTACCCTTTAGTAGCAGTGGAGGGGAGGGGGGGTTCATCTACCCTTTAGTAGCAGTGGAGGGGAGGAGATTATCTACCCTTTAGTAGCAGTGGAGGGGGGGTTCATCTACCCTTTAGTAGCAGTGGAGGGGAGGGGTTCATCTACAGTTTAGTAGCAGTGGAGGGGAGGGGGGTTCATCTACCCTTTTGTAGCAGTGGAGGAGGGGGTTCACCTACCCTTTAGTAGCAGTGGAGGGGAGGGGTTCATCTACCCTTTAGTAGCATTGGAGGGGAGGGGAGGTTCATCTACCCTTTAGTAGCAGTGGAGGGGAGGGGTTCATCTACCCTTTAGTAGCAGTGGAGGGGGGGTTCATCTACCCTTTAGTAGCAGTGGAGGGGAGGGGTTCATCTACCCTTTAGTAGCAGTGGAGGGGAGGGGTTCCTCTACCCTTTAGTAGCAGTGGAGGTGAGGGAGGGGGGGTTCATCTACCATTTAGTGGCAGTGGAGGAGGGGGTTCACCTACCCTTTAGTAGCAGTGGAGGGGAGGGGTTCATCTACCCTTTAGTAGCAGTGGAGGGGAGGGGGGTTCATCTACCCTTTAGTAGCAGTGGAGGGGAGGGGGTTCATCTACCCTTTAGTAGCAGTGGAGGGGAGGGGTTCATCTACCCTTTAGTAGCAGTGGAGGGGAGGGGGGTTCATCTACCCTTTAGTAGCAGTGGAGGGGGGGTTCAGCTACCCTTTAGTAGCAGTGGAGGCGAGGGGTTCATCTACCCTTTAGTAGCAGTGGAGGGGAGGGGTTCATCTACCCTTTAGTAGCAGTGGAGGGGAGGGGGTTCATCTACCCTTTAGTAGCAGTGGAGGGGAGGGGGGGTTCATCTACCCTTTAGTAGCAGTGGAGGGGGGGGTTCATCTACCCTTTAGTAGCAGTGGAGGGGAGGGGGGTTCATCTACCCTTTAGTAGCAGTGGAGGGGGGGTTCATCTACCCTTTAGTAGCAGTGGAGGGGGGTTCATCTACCCTTTAGTAGCAGTGGAGGGGAGGGGTTCATCTACCCTTTAGTAGCAGTGGAGGGGAGGGGGGTTCATCTACCCTTTAGTGGAGGGGAGGGGTTAATCTACCCTTATGTAGCAGTGGAGGGGAGGGGGGGTTCATCTACCCTTTAGTAGAATTGGAGGGGAGGGGGGTTCATCTACCCTTTAGTGGAGGGGAGGGGTTAATCTACCCTTTAGTAGCAGTGGAGGGGGGTTCATCTACCCTTTAGTAGCAGTGGAGGGGGGTTCATCTACCCTTTAGTATCAGTGGAGGGGAGGGGTTCATCTACCGTTTAGTAGAAGTGGAGGGGAGGGGTTCATCTACCCTTTAGTAGCAGTGGAGGGGAGGGGTTCATCTACCCTTTAGTAGCAGTGGAGGGGGGGTTCATCTACCCTTTAGTAGCAGTGGAGGGGAGGGGGGGTTCATCTACCTTTTAGTAGCAGTGGTGGGGGGGTTCATCTACCCTTTAGTAGCAGTGGAGGGGAGGGGGGTTCATCTACCCTTTCGTAGTAGTGGAGGGGGGGTTCATCTACCCTTTAGTAGCAGTGGAGGGGGGGGTTCATCTACCCTTTAGTAGCAGTGGAGGGGGGGGTTCATCTACCCTTTAGTAGCAGTGGAGGGGAGGAGTTCATCTACCCTTTAGTATCAGTGGAGGGGAGGGGTTCATCTACAGTTTAGTAGCAGTGGAGGGGAGGGGTTCATCTACCCTTTAGTAGCAGTGGAGGGGAGGGGTTCATCTACCCTTTAGTAGCAGTGGAGGGGAGGGGGGGGTTCATCTACCCTTTAGTAGCAGTGGAGGGGAGGGGGGTTCATCTACCCTTTCGTAGTAGTGGAGGGGGGGTTCATCTACCCTTTAGTAGCAGTGGAGGGGGGGGTTCATCTACCCTTTAGTAGCAGTGGAGGGGGGGGTTCATCTACCCTTTAGTAGCAGTGGAGGGGAGGAGTTCATCTACCCTTTAGTATCAGTGGAGGGGAGGGGTTCATCTACAGTTTAGTAGAAGTGGAGGGGAGGGGTTCATCTACCCTTTAGTAGCAGTGGAGGGGAGGGGTTCATCTACCCTTTAGTATTAGTGGAGAGGAGGGGTTCATCTACCCTTTAGTAGCAGTGGAGGGGGGGTTCATCTACCCTTTAGTAGCAGTGGAGGGGGGGGTTCATCTACCTTTTAGTAGCAGTGGACGGGAGGGGTTCAGCTACCCTTTATTAGCAGTGGAGGGGAGGGGGGGTTCATCTACCCTTTAGTAGCAGTGGAGGGGAGGGGGGTTCATCTACCCTTTCGTAGTAGTGGAGGGGGGGTTCATCTACCCTTTAGTAGCAGTGGAGGTGAGGGAGGGGGGGTTCATCTACCCTTTAGTTGCAGTGGAGGGGAGGGGTTCATCTACCCTTTAGTAGCAGTGGAGGAGGGGGTTCACCTACCCTTTAGTAGCAGTGGAGGGGAGGGGTTCATCTACCCTTTAGTAGCATTGGAGGGGAGGGGGTTCATCTACCCTTTAGTAGCAGTGGAGGGGAGGGGGGGTTCATCTACCCTTTAGTAGCAGTGGAGGGGAGGAGTTCATCTACCCTTATGTAGCAGTGGAGGGGAGGAGTTCATCTACCCTTTAGTAGCAGTGGAGGGGAGGAGTTCATCTACCCTTTAGTAGCAGTGGAGGGGAGGAGTTCATCTACCCTTTAGTAGCATTGGAGGGGAGTGGTTCATCTACCCTTTAGTAGCAGTGGAGGGGAGGAGTTCATCTACCCTTTAGTAGCAGTGGAGGGGAGGGGGGTTCATCTACCCTTTAGTATCAGTGGAGGGGAGGGGGGGTTCATCTACCCTTTAGTAGCAGTGGAGGGGAGGAGTTCATCTACCCTTTAGTAGCAGTGGAGGGGGGTTCATCTACCCTTTAGTATCAGTGGAGGGGAGGGGTTCATCTACAGTTTAGTAGAAGTGGAGGGGAGGGTAGATGAACCCCCCTCCCCTCCAATTCTACTAAAGGGTAGATTAACCCCCCCTCCCCTCCACTGCCACATAAGGGTAGATTAACCCCTCCCCTCCACTAAAGGGTAGATGAACCCCCCTCCCCTCCACTGCTACTAAAGGGTAGATGAACCCCTCCCCTCCACTGCTACTAAAGGGTAGATGAACCCCCCTCCACTGCTACTAAAGGGTAGATGAACCCCCCCTCCACTGATACTAAAGGGTAGATGAACCCCCCTCCCCTCCACTGCTACTAAAGGGTAGATGAACCCCTCCCCTCCACTGCTACTAAAGGGTAGATGAACCCCCCTCCACTGCTACTAAAGGGTAGATGAACCCCCCCTCCACTGATACTAAAGGGTAGATGAACCCCCCTCCCCTCCACTGCTACTAAAGGGTAGATGAACCCCCCCTCCCCTCCAATGCTAATAAAGGGTAGATGAACCCCTCGCCTCCACTACTACTAAAGGGTAGATGAACCCCTCGCCTCCACTACTACTAAAGTGTAGCTGAACCCCCCCTCCACTGATACTAAAGGGTAGATTAACCCCCCTCCCCTCCACTGCTACTAAAGGGTAGATGAACCCCCCCTCCCCTCCAATGCTAATAAAGGGTAGATGAACCCCTCGCCTCCACTGCTACTAAAGGGTAGATGAACCCCTCGCCTCCACTACTACTAAAGTGTAGCTGAACCCCCCCTCCACTGATACTAAAGGGTAGATTAACCCCCCTCCCCTCCACTGATACTAAAGGGTAGATGAACCCCTCCACCCAACTGCTACTAAAGGGTAGATGAACCCCTCCCCTCCACTGCTACTAAAGGGTAGATGAACCCCTTCCCTCCACTGCTACTAAAGGGTAGATGAACCTCCCCTCCCCTCCAATGCTACTAAAGGGTAGATGAACACCTCCCCTCCACTGCTACTAAAGGGTAGGTGAACCCCCTCCTCCACTGCCACTAAATGTCAGTGGAGGGGGGTTCAGCTACCCTTTAGAAGCAGTGGAGGGGGGGTTCATCTACCCTTTAGTATCAGTGGAGGGGGGGTTCATCTACCCTTTAGTATCAGTGGAGGGGGGGTTCAGCTACCCTTTAGAAGCAGTGGAGGGGGGTTCATCTACCCTTTAGTAGCAGTGGAGGGGAGGGGGGTTCATCTACCCTTTAGTTTCAGTGGAGGGGGGGTTCATCTTCCCTTTAGTAGCATTGGAGGGGAGGGGGGTTCATCTACCCTTTAGTAGCAGTGGAGGGGAGGGGGGTTCATCTACCCTTTAGTATCAGTGGAGGGGGGGTTCATCTACCCTTTAGTAGCAGTGGAGGGGGGTTCATCTACCCATTAGTAGCAGTGGAGGGGAGGGGTTCATCTACCCTTCGGTTGCAGTGGAGGGGAGGGGGGGTTCATCTACCCTTTAGTAGCAGTGGAGGGGAGGGGGGGTTCAGCTACTCTTTAGTAGCAGTGGACGGGAGGGGTTCAGCTACCCTTTATTAGCAGTGGAGGGGAGGGGGGGTTCATCTACCCTTTAGTAGCAGTGGAGGGGAGGGGGGTTCATCTACCCTTTCGTAGTAGTGGAGGGGGGGTTCATCTACCCTTTAGTAGCAGTGGAGGTGAGGGAGGGGGGGTTCATCTACCCTTTAGTTGCAGTGGAGGGGAGGGGTTCATCTACCCTTTAGTAGCAGTGGAGGAGGGGGTTCACCTACCCTTTAGTAGCAGTGGAGGGGAGGGGTTCATCTACCCTTTAGTAGCATTGGAGGGGAGGGGGGGTTCATCTACCCTTAAGTAGCAGTGGAGGGGGGGTTCATCTACCCTTTAGTAGCAGTGGAGGGGGGGGTTCATCTACCCTTTAGTAGCAGTGGAGGGGAGGGGGGGTTCATCTACCCTTTAGTAGCAGTGGAGGGGAGGAGTTCATCTACCCTTATGTAGCAGTGGAGGGGGGGTTCATCTACCCTTTAGTAGCAGTGGAGGGGAGGAGTTCATCTACCCTTATGTAGCAGTGGAGGGGAGGAGTTCATCTACCCTTTAGTAGCAGTGGAGGGGAGGAGTTCATCTACCCTTTAGTAGCAGTGGAGGGGAGGAGTTCATCTACCCTTTAGTAGCATTGGAGGGGAGTGGTTCATCTACCCTTTAGTAGCAGTGGAGGGGAGGAGTTCATCTACCCTTTAGTAGCAGTGGAGGGGAGGGGGGTTCATCTACCCTTTAGTATCAGTGGAGGGGAGGGGGGGTTCATCTACCCTTTAGTAGCAGTGGAGGGGAGGAGTTCATCTACCCTTTAGTAGCAGTGGAGGGGGGTTCATCTACCCTTTAGTATCAGTGGAGGGGAGGGGTTCATCTACAGTTTAGTAGAAGTGGAGGGGAGGGTAGATGAACCCCCCTCCCCTCCAATTCTACTAAAGGGTAGATTAACCCCCCCTCCCCTCCACTGCCACATAAGGGTAGATTAACCCCTCCCCTCCACTAAAGGGTAGATGAACCCCCCTCCACTGCTACTAAAGGGTAGATGAACCCCTCCCCTCCACTGCTACTAAAGGGTAGATGAACCCCCCTCCACTGCTACTAAAGGGTAGATGAACCCCCCCTCCACTGATACTAAAGGGTAGATTAACCCCCCCTCCACTGCTACTAAAGGGTAGATTAACCCCCCCTCCAATGCTACTAAAGGGTAGATGAACCCCCCCTCCCCTCCAATGCTAATAAAGGGTAGATGAACCCCTCGCCTCCACTACTACTAAAGGGTAGATGAACCCCTCGCCTCCACTACTACTAAAGGGTAGATGAACCCCTCGCCTCCACTACTACTAAAGTGTAGCTGAACCCCCCCTCCACTGATACTAAAGGGTAGATGAACCCCCCTCCCCTCCAATTCTACTAAAGGGTAGATTAACCCCCCCTCCCCTCCACTGCTACATAAGGGTAGATTAACCCCTCCCCTCCACTAAAGGGTAGATGAACCCCCCTCCCCTCCACTGCTACTAAAGGGTAGATGAACCCCTCCCCTCCACTGCTACTAAAGGGTAGATGAACCCCCCTCCACTGCTACTAAAGGGTAGATGAACCCCCCCTCCACTGATACTAAAGGGTAGATGAACCCCCCTCCCCTCCACTGCTACTAAAGGGTAGATGAACCCCCCCTCCCCTCCAATGCTAATAAAGGGTAGATGAACCCCTCGCCTCCACTACTACTAAAGGGTAGATGAACCCCTCGCCTCCACTACTACTAAAGTGTAGCTGAACCCCCCCTCCACTGATACTAAAGGGTAGATTAACCCCCCTCCCCTCCACTGCTACTAAAGGGTAGATGAACCCCCCCTCCCCTCCAATGCTAATAAAGGGTAGATGAACCCCTCGCCTCCACTGCTACTAAAGGGTAGATGAACCCCTCGCCTCCACTACTACTAAAGTGTAGCTGAACCCCCCCTCCACTGATACTAAAGGGTAGATTAACCCCCCTCCCCTCCACTGCTACTAAAGGGTAGATGAACCCCTCCCCTCCACTGCTACTAAAGGGTAGATGAACCCCTCCCCTCCACTGCTACTAAAGGGTAGATGAACCCCTTCCCTCCACTGCTACTAAAGGGTAGATGAACCTCCCCTCCCCTCCAATGCTACTAAAGGGTAGATGAACCCCTCCCCTCCACTGCTACTAAAGGGTAGGTGAACCCCCTCCTCCACTGCCACTAAATGTCAGTGGAGGGGGGTTCAGCTACCCTTTAGAAGCAGTGGAGGGGGGGTTCATCTACCCTTTAGTATCAGTGGAGGGGGGGGTTCATCTACCCTTTAGTATCAGTGGAGGGGGGGTTCAGCTACCCTTTAGAAGCAGTGGAGGGGGGTTCATCTACCCTTTAGTAGCAGTGGAGGGGAGGGGGGTTCATCTACCCTTTAGTTTCAGTGGAGGGGGGGTTCATCTTCCCTTTAGTAGCATTGGAGGGGAGGGGGGTTCATCTACCCTTTAGTAGCAGTGGAGGGGAGGGGGGTTCATCTACCCTTTAGTATCAGTGGAGGGGGGGTTCATCTACCCTTTAGTAGCAGTGGAGGGGGGTTCATCTACCCATTAGTAGCAGTGGAGGGGAGGGGTTCATCTACCCTTCGGTAGCAGTGGAGGGGAGGGGGGGTTCATCTACCCTTTAGTAGCAGTGGAGGGGAGGGGGGGTTCAGCTACTCTTTAGTAGCAGTGGACGGGGGGTTCAGCTACCCTTTAGTAGCAGTGGAGGGGGGTTCATCGACCCTTTAGTAGCAGTGGAGGGGAGGGGTTCATCTACCCTTCGGTAGCAGTGGAGGGGAGGGGGGGTTCATCTACCCTTTAGTAGCAGTGGAGGGGGGGGGGTGTTCATCTACCCTTTAGTAGCAGTGGAGGGGAGGGGGGTTCATCTACCCTTTAGTAGCAGTGGAGGGGGGGGGTCATCTACCCTTTCGTAGCAGTGGAGGGGGGGGGGGTCATCTACCCTTTAGTAGCAGTGGAGGGGAGGGGGGGTTCATCTACCCTTTAGTAGCAGTGGAGGGGATGGGGGTTCATCTACCCTTTAGTAGCAGTGTAGGGGATGGGGGTTCATCTACCCTTTAGTAGCAGTGGAGGGGAGGGGGGTTCATCTACCCTTTAGTAGCAGTGGAGGGGAGGGGGGGTTAATCTACCTTTTAGTAGCAGTGGACGGGAGGGGTTCAGCTACCCTTTATTAGCAGTGGAGGGGAAGGGGGGGTTCATCTACCCTTTAGTAGCAGTGGAGGGGAGGGGGGGTTCATCAACTCTTTAGTAGCAGTGGAGGGGAGGGGGGTTCATCTACCCTTTAGTAGCAGTGGAGGGGGGGTTCATCTACCCTTTATTAGCAGTGGAGGGGAGGGGGGTTCATCTACCCTTTAGTAGCAGTGGAGGGGAGGGGGGTTCATCTACCCTTTCGTAGTAGTGGAGGGGGGGTTCATCTACCCTTTAGTAGCAGTGGAGGGGGGGGGTTCATCTACCCTTTAGTAGCAGTGGAGGGGAGGAGTTCATCTACCCTTTAGTATCAGTGGAGGGGAGGGGTTCATCTACAGTTTAGTAGAAGTGGAGGGGGGGTTCATCTACCCTTTAGTAGCAGTGGAGGGGAGGGGTTCATCTACCCTTTAGTTGCAGTGGAGGGGGGGTTCATCTACCCTTTAGTAGCAGTGGAGGGGGGGGGGGTTCATCTACCTTTTAGTAGCAGTGGACGGGAGGGGTTCAGCTACCCTTTATTAGCAGTGGAGGGGAGGGGGGGTTCATCTACCCTTTAGTAGCAGTGGAGGGGAGGGGGGTTCATCTACCCTTTCGTAGTAGTGGAGGGGGGGTTCATATACCCTTTAGTAGCAGTGGAGGTGAGGGTTCATCTACCCTTTAGTAGCAGTGGAGGGGAGGGGGGGTTCATCTACCCTTTAGTAGCATTGGAGGGGAGGGGGGTTCATCTACCCTTTAGTAGCAGTGGAGGGGAGGGGGGGTTCATCTACCCTTTAGTAGCAGTGGAGGGGAGGAGTTCATCTACCCTTTAGTAGCAGTGGAGGGGGGGTTCATCTACCCTTTAGTAGCAGTGGAGGGGAGGGGTTCATCTACCCTTATGTAGCAGTGGAGGGGAGGAGTTCATCTACCCTTATGTAGCAGTGGAGGGGAGGAGTTCATCTACCCTTTAGTAGCAGTGGAGGGGAGTGGTTCATCTACCCTTTAGTAGCAGTGGAGGGGAGGGGGGTTCATCTACCCTTTAGTAGCAGTGGAGGGGAGGGGTTCATCTACTCTTTAGTAGCATTGGAGGGGAGGAGTTCATCTACCCTTTAGTAGCAGTGGAGGGGAGGAGTTCATCTACCCTTTAGTAGCAGTGGAGGGGGGTTCATCTACCCTTTAGTAGCAGTGGAGGGGAGGAGTTCATCTACCCTTTAGTAGCAGTGGAGGGGGGTTCATCTACCCTTTAGTAGCATTGGAGGGGAGGGGTTCATCTACCCTTTAGTAGCATTGGAGGGGAGGGGTTCATCTACCCTTTAGTAGCATTGGAGGGGGGTTCATCTACCCTTTAGTAGCAGTGGAGGGGGGTTAATCTACCCTTTAGTAGCAGTGGAGGGGGGTTCATCTACCCTTTAGTAGCATTGGAGGGGAGGGGTTCATCTACCCTTTAGTAGCAGTGGAGGGGGGTTCATCTACCCTTTAGTAGCAGTGGAGGGGGGTTCATCTACAGTTTAGTAGCAGTGGAGGGGAGGGGTTCATCTACCCTTTAGTAGCAGTGGAGGGGGGTTCATCTACCCTTTAGTAGCAGTGGAGGGGAGGGGTTCATCTACCCTTTAGTAGCAGTGGAGGGGGGTTCATCTACCCTTTAGTAGCAGTGGAGGGGGGGGGTTCATCTACCCTTATGTAGCAGTGGAGGGGGGGTTCATCTACCCTTTAGTATCAGTGGAGGGGGGTTCAGCTACCCTTTAGAAGCAGTGGAGGGGGGGTTCATCTACCCTTTAGTATCAGTGGAGGGGGGGTTCATCTACCCTTTAGTATCAGTGGAGGGGGGGTTCAGCTACCCTTTAGAAGCAGTGGAGGGGGGTTCATCTACCCTTTAGTAGCAGTGGAGGGGATGGGGGTTCATCTACCCTTTTGTTTCAGTGGAGGGGGGGTTCATCTTCCCTTTAGTAGCATTGGAGGGGAGGGGGGTTAATCTACCCTTTAGTAGCAGTGGAGGGGAGGGGGGTTCATCTACCCTTTAGTATCAGTGGAGGGGGGGTTCATCTACCCTTTAGTAGCAGTGGAGGGGGGTTCATCTACCCATTAGTAGCAGTGGAGGGGAGGGGTTCAGCTACTCTTTAGTAGCAGTGGACGGGGGGTTCAGCTACCCTTTAGTAGCAGTGGAGGGGGGTTCATCGACCCTTTAGTAGCAGTGGAGGGGAGGGGTTCATCTACCCTTCGGTAGCAGTGGAGGGGAGGGGGGGTTCATCTACCCTTTAGTAGCAGTGGAGGGGAGGGGGGTTCATCTACCCTTTAGTAGCAGTGGAGGGGAGGGGGGCTTCATCTACCCTTTAGTAGCAGTGGAGGGGGGGTTCGTCTACCCTTTAGTAGCAGTGGAGGGGGGGGTTCATCTCCCCTTTAGTAGCAGTGGAGGGGGGGTTCATCTACCCTTTCGTAGCAGTGGAGGGGGGGGTTAATCTACCCTTTCGTAGCAGTGGAGGGGGGGGGGGGTCATCTACCCTTTCGTAGCAGTGGAGGGGGGGGGTCATCTACCCTTTAGTAGCAGTGGAGGGGAGGGGGGGGGTTCATCTACCCTTTAGTAGCAGTGGAGGGGATGGGGGTTCATCTACCCTTTAGTAGCAGTGGAGGGGAGGGGGGTTCATCTACCCTTTAGTAGCAGTGGAGGGGAGGGGGGTTCATCTACCCTTTAGTAGCAGTGGAGGGGAGGAGTTCATCTACCCTTTAGTAGCAGTGGAGGGGGGGTTCATCTACCCTTTAGTTTCAGTGGAGGGGGGGTTCATCTTCCCTTTAGTAGCATTGGAGGGGAGGGGGGTTCATCTACCCTTTAGTATCAGTGGAGGGGGGGGTTCATCTACCCTTTAGTAGCAGTGGAGGGGGGTTCATCTACCCTTTAGTAGCAGTGGAGGGGGGGTTCGTCTACCCTTTAGTATCAGTGGAGGGGGGTTCATCTACCCTTTAGTAGCAGTGGAGGGGGGTTCATCTACCCTTTAGTAGCAGTGGAGGGGGGGTTCGTCTACCCTTTAGTAGCAGTGGAGGGGGGTTCATCTACCCTTTAGTATCAGTGGAGGGGGGGTTCATCTACCCTTTAGTAGCAGTGGAGGGGGGTTCATCTACCCTTTAGTAGCAGTGGAGGGGGGGTTCGTCTACCCTTTAGTAGCAGTGGAGGGGGGTTCATCTACCCTTTAGTATCAGTGGAGGGGGGGTTCATCTACCCTTTAGTAGCAGTGGAGGGGGGTTCATCTACCCTTTAGTAGCAGTGGAGGGGGGGTTCGTCTACCCTTTAGTAGCAGTGTAGGGGGGGGTTCATCTACCCTTTAGTAGCAGTGGAATGGGGGGTTCATCTACCCTTTCGTAGCAGTGGAGGGGGGGGTCATCTACCCTTTAGTAGCAGTGGAGGGGAGGGGGGGGTTCATCTACCCTTTAGTAGCAGTGGAGGGGATGGGGGTTCATCTACCCTTTAGTAGCAGTGGATGGGAGGGGGGTTCATCTACCCTTTAGTAGCAGTGGAGGGGAGGGGGGTTCATCTACCCTTTAGTAGCAGTGGAGGGGATGGGTGTTCATCTACCCTTTAGTAGCAGTGGAGGGGGGGGGGTGTTCATCTACCCTTTAGTAGCAGTGGAGGGGAGGGGGGTTCATCTACCCTTTATTAGCAGTGGAGGGGAGGGGGGGTTCATCTACCCTTTAGTAGCAGTAGAAGGGAGGGGTTCATCTACCCTTTAGTAGCAGTGGAGGGGGGGTTCATCTACCCTTTAGTAGCAGTGGAGGGGGGGTTCATCTACCGTTTAGTAGCAGTGGAGGGAAGGGGGGTTCATCTACCCTTTAGTAGCAGTGGAGGGAAGGGGGGTTCATCTACCCTTTAGTATCAGTGGAGGGGAGGGGTTCATCTACCCTTTAGTAGCAGTGGAGGGGAGGGGGGTTCATCTACCCTTTAGTATCAGTGGAGGGGAGGGGTTCATCTACCCTTTAGTAGCATTGGAGGGGAGGGATTCATCTACCCTTTAGTAGCAGTGGAGGGGAGGGGTTCATCTACCCTTTAGTATCAGTGGAGGGGAGGGGGCTTCATCTACCCTTTAGTAGCAGTGGAGGGGAGGGGTTCATCTACCCTTTAGTATCAGTGGAGGGGAGGGGGGTTCATCTACCCTTTAGTAGCAGTGGAGGGGAGGGGTTCATCTACCCTTTAGTATCAGTGGAGGGGAGGGGGGTTCATCTACCCTTTAGTAGCAGTGGAGGGAAGGGGGGTTCATCTACCCTTTAGTAGCAGTGGAGGGGAGGGGGGGGGTCATCTACCCTTTAGTAGCAGTGGAGGGAAGGGGTTCATCTACCCTTTAGTAGCAGTGGAGGGGAGGGGTTCATCTACCCTTTAGTAGCAGTGGAGGGGAGGGGTTCATCTACCCTTTAGTAGCAGTGGAGGGGAGGGGTTCATCTACCCTTTAGTAGCAGTGGAGGGGAGGGGTTCGTCTACCCTTTAGTAGCAGTGGAGGGAAGGTGTTCATCTACCCTTTAGTAGCAGTGGAGGGGAGGGGTTCATCTACCCTTTAGTAGCAGTGGAGGGGAGGGGTTCATCTACCCTTTAGTAGCAGTGGAGGGGAGGGGTTCATCTACCCTTTAGTAGCAGTGGAGGGGAGGGGTTCATCTACCCTTTAGTTTCAGTGGAGGGGGGGTTCATCTTCCCTTTAGTAGCATTGGAGGGGAGGGGGGTTCATCTACCCTTTAGTATCAGTGGAGGGGGGGTTCATCTACCCTTTAGTAGCAGTGGAGGGGGGGGGGTTCATCTACCCTTTAGTAGCAGTGGAGGGGGGGTTCGTCTACCCTTTAGTATCAGTGGAGGGGGGTTCATCTACCCTTTAGTAGCAGTGGAGGGGGGTTCATCTACCCTTTAGTAGCAGTGGAGGGGGGGTTCGTCTACCCTTTAGTAGCAGTGGAGGGGGGTTCATCTACCCTTTAGTATCAGTGGAGGGGGGGGTTCATCTACCCTTTAGTAGCAGTGGAGGGGGGTTCATCTACCCTTTAGTAGCAGTGGAGGGGGGGTTCGTCTACCCTTTAGTAGCAGTGGAGGGGGGGTTCATCTACCCTTTAGTATCAGTGGAGGGGGGGTTCATCTACCCTTTAGTAGCAGTGGAGGGGGGTTCATCTACCCTTTAGTAGCAGTGGAGGGGGGGTTCGTCTACCCTTTAGTAGCAGTGTAGGGGGGGGTTCATCTACCCTTTAGTAGCAGTGGAATGGGGGGTTCATCTACCCTTTCGTAGCAGTGGAGGGGGGGGGTCATCTACCCTTTAGTAGCAGTGGAGGGGAGGGGGGGGTTCATCTACCCTTTAGTAGCAGTGGAGGGGATGGGGGTTCATCTACCCTTTAGTAGCAGTGGATGGGAGGGGGGTTCATCTACCCTTTAGTAGCAGTGGAGGGGAGGGGGGTTCATCTACCCTTTAGTAGCAGTGGAGGGGATGGGTGTTCATCTACCCTTTAGTAGCAGTGGAGGGGGGGGGGTGTTCATCTACCCTTTAGTAGCAGTGGAGGGGAGGGGGGTTCATCTACCCTTTATTAGCAGTGGAGGGGAGGGGGGGTTCATCTACCCTTTAGTAGCAGTAGAAGGGAGGGGTTCATCTACCCTTTAGTAGCAGTGGAGGGGGGGTTCATCTACCCTTTAGTAGCAGTGGAGGGGGGGTTCATCTACCGTTTAGTAGCAGTGGAGGGAAGGGGGGTTCATCTACCCTTTAGTAGCATTGGAGGGGAGGGATTCATCTACCCTTTAGTAGCAGTGGAGGGGAGGGGTTCATCTACCCTTTAGTATCAGTGGAGGGGAGGGGGCTTCATCTACCCTTTAGTAGCAGTGGAGGGGAGGGGTTCATCTACCCTTTAGTATCAGTGGAGGGGAGGGGGGTTCATCTACCCTTTAGTAGCAGTGGAGGGGAGGGGTTCATCTACCCTTTAGTATCAGTGGAGGGGAGGGGGGTTCAACTACCCTTTAGTAGCAGTGGAGGGAAGGGGGGTTCATCTAACCTTTAGTAGCAGTGGAGGGGAGGGGGGGGTTCATCTACCCTTTAGTAGCAGTGGAGGGAAGGGGTTCATCTACCCTTTAGTAGCAGTGGAGGGGAGGGGTTCATCTACCCTTTAGTAGCAGTGGAGGGGAGGGGTTCATCTACCCTTTAGTAGCAGTGGAGGGGAGGGGTTCATCTACCCTTTAGTAGCAGTGGAGGGGAGGGGTTCGTCTACCCTTTAGTAGCAGTGGAGGGAAGGGGTTCATCTACCCTTTAGTAGCAGTGGAGGGGAGGGGTTCATCTACCCTTTAGTAGCAGTGGAGGGGAGGGGTTCATCTACCCTTTAGTAGCAGTGGAGGGGAGGGGTTCATCTACCCTTTAGTAGCAGTGGAGGGGAGGGGTTCATCTACCCTTTAGTAGCAGTGGAGGGGGGTTCATCTACCCTTTATTAGCAGTGGAGTAAAGGGGGGGTTCATCTACCCTTTAGTAGCAGTGGAGGGGAGGGGTTCATCTACCCTTTAGTAGCAGTGGAGGGGGGTTCATCTACCCTTTATTAGCAGTGGAGGGGAGGGGGTTTCATCTACCCTTTAGTAGCAGTGGAGGGGAGGGGGGTTCATCTACCCTTTAGTAGCAGTGGAGGGGAGGGGGGTTAATCTACCCTTTAGTAGCAGTGGAGGGGAGGGGGGTTCATCTACCCTTTAGTATCAGTGGAGGGGGGGTTCATCTACCCATTAGTAGCAGTGTAGGGGAGGGGTTCAGCTACTCTTTAGTAGCAGTGGACGGGGGGTTCAGCTACCCTTTAGTAGCAGTGGAGGGGGGTTCATCGACCCTTTAGTAGCAGTGGAGGGGAGGGGTTCATCTACCCTTCGGTAGCAGTGGAGGGGAGGGGGGGTTCATCTACCCTTTAGTAGCAGTGGAGGGGGGGGTGTTCATCTACCCTTTAGTAGCAGTGGAGGGGAGGGGGGTTCATCTACCCTTTAGTAGCAGTGGAGGGGGGGGTCATCTACCCTTTCGTAGCAGTGGAGGGGGGGGGTCATCTACCCTTTAGTAGCAGTGGAGGGGAGGGGGGGGTTCATCTACCCTTTAGTAGCAGTGGAGGGGATGGGGGTTCATCTACCCTTTAGTAGCAGTGTAGGGGATGGGGGTTCATCTACCCTTTAGTAGCAGTGGAGGGGAGGGGGGTTCATCTACCCTTTAGTAGCAGTGGAGGGGAGGGGGGGTTAATCTACCTTTTAGTAGCAGTGGACGGGAGGGGTTCAGCTACCCTTTATTAGCAGTGGAGGGGAGGGGTTCATCTACCCTTTAGTTGCAGTGGAGGGGGGGTTCATCTACCCTTTAGTAGCAGTGGAGGGGGGGGGTTCATCTACCTTTTAGTAGCAGTGGACGGGAGGGGTTCAGCTACCCTTTATTAGCAGTGGAGGGGAGGGGGGGTTCATCTACCCTTTAGTAGCAGTGGAGGGGAGGGGGGTTCATCTACCCTTTCGTAGTAGTGGAGGGGGGGTTCATCTACCCTTTAGTAGCAGTGGAGGTGAGGGAGGGGGGGTTCATCTACCCTTTAGTTGCAGTGGAGGGGAGGGGTTCATCTACCCTTTAGTAGCAGTGGAGGAGGGGGTTCACCTACCCTTTAGTAGCAGTGGAGGGGGTGTTCATCTACCCTTTAGTAGCAGTGGAGGGGGGGGTTCATCTACCCTTTAGTAGCATTGGAGGGGAGGGGGGGTTCATCTACCCTTAAGTAGCAGTGGAGGGGGGGTTCATCTACCCTTTAGTAGCAGTGGAGGGGAGGGGGGGTTCATCTACCCTTTAGTAGCAGTGGAGGGGAGGAGTTCATCTACCCTTATGTAGCAGTGGAGGGGGGGTTCATCTACCCTTTAGTAGCAGTGGAGGGGAGGGGTTCATCTACCCTTATGTAGCAGTGGAGGGGAGGAGTTCATCTACCCTTATGTAGCAGTGGAGGGGAGGAGTTCATCTACCCTTTAGTAGCAGTGGAGGGGAGGGGTTCATCTACCCTTATGTAGCAGTGGAGGGGAGGGGGGTTCATCTACCCTTTAGTAGCAGTGGAGGGGAGGGGGGTTCATCTACCCTTTAGTAGCAGTGGAGGGGAGGGGTTCATCTACTCTTTAGTAGCAGTGGAGGGGAGGGGTTCATCTACTCTTTAGTAGCATTGGAGGGGAGGAGTTCATCTACCCTTTAGTAGCAGTGGAGGGGAGGAGTTCATCTACCCTTTAGTAGCAGTGGAGGGGGGTTCATCTACCCTTTAGTAGCAGTGGAGGGGAGGGGGGTTCATCTACCCTTTAGTAGCAGTGGAGGGGAGGGGTTCATCTACTCTTTAGTAGCATTGGAGGGGAGGAGTTCATCTACCCTTTAGTAGCAGTGGAGGGGAGGAGTTCATCTACCCTTTAGTAGCAGTGGAGGGGGGTTCATCTACCCTTTAGTAGCAGTGGAGGGGAGGAGTTCATCTACCCTTTAGTAGCAGTGGAGGGGGGTTCATCTACCCTTTAGTAGCATTGGAGGGGAGGGGTTCATCTACCCTTTAGTAGCATTGGAGGGGAGGGGTTCATCTACCCTTTAGTAGCATTGGAGGGGGGTTCATCTACCCTTTAGTAGCAGTGGAGGGGGGTTAATCTACCCTTTAGTAGCAGTGGAGGGGGGTTCATCTACAGTTTAGTAGCAGTGGAGGGGAGGGGTTCATCTACCCTTTAGTAGCAGTGGAGGGGGGTTCATCTACCCTTTAGTAGCAGTGGAGGGGAGGGGTTCATCTACCCTTTAGTAGCAGTGGAGGGGGGTTCATCTACCCTTTAGTAGCAGTGGAGGGGGGGGGGGTTCATCTACCCTTATGTAGCAGTGGAGGGGGGGTTCATCTACCCTTTAGTATCAGTGGAGGGGGGTTCAGCTACCCTTTAGAAGCAGTGGAGGGGGGGTTCATCTACCCTTTAGTATCAGTGGAGGGGGGGTTCATCTACCCTTTAGTATCAGTGGAGGGGGGGTTCAGCTACCCTTTAGAAGCAGTGGAGGGGGGTTCATCTACCCTTTAGTAGCAGTGGAGGGGAGGGGGGTTCATCTACCCTTTTGTTTCAGTGGAGGGGGGGTTCATCTTCCCTTTAGTAGCATTGGGAGGGAGGGGGGTTAATCTACCCTTTAGTAGCAGTGGAGGGGAGGGGGGTTCATCTACCCTTTAGTATCAGTGGAGGGGGGGTTCATCTACCCTTTAGTAGCAGTGGAGGGGAGGGGTTCAGCTACTCTTTAGTAGCAGTGGACGGGGGGTTCAGCTACCCTTTAGTAGCAGTGGAGGGGGGTTCATCGACCCTTTAGTAGCAGTGGAGGGGAGGGGTTCATCTACCCTTCGGTAGCAGTGGAGGGGAGGGGGGGTTCATCTACCCTTTAGTAGCAGTGGAGGGGAGGGGGGTTCATCTACCCTTTAGTAGCAGTGGAGGGGAGGGGGGCTTCATCTACCCTTTAGTAGCAGTGGAGGGGGGGTTCGTCTACCCTTTAGTAGCAGTGGAGGGGGGGGTTCATCTCCCCTTTAGTAGCAGTGGAGGGGGGGTTCATCTACCCTTTCGTAGCAGTGGAGGGGGGGGTTCATCTACCCTTGCGTAGCAGTGGAGGGGGGGGGTCATCTACCATTTCGTAGCAGTGGAGGGGGGGGGGTCATCTACCCTTTAGTAGCAGTGGAGGGGAGGGGGGGGTTCATCTACCCTTTAGTAGCAGTGGAGGGGATGGGGGTTCATCTACCCTTTAGTAGCAGTGGAGGGGAGGGGGGTTCATCTACCCTTTAGTAGCAGTGGAGGGGAGGGGGGTTCATCTACCCTTTAGTAGCAGTGGAGGGGAGGAGTTCATCTACCCTTTAGTAGCAGTGGAGGGGGGGTTCATCTACCCTTTAGTTTCAGTGGAGGGGGGGTTCATCTTCCCTTTAGTAGCATTGGAGGGGAGGGGGGTTAATCTACCCTTTAGTAGCAGTGGAGGGGAGGGGGGTTCATCTACCCTTTAGTAGCAGTGGAGGGGGGTTCATCTACCCTTTAGTATTAGTGGAGGGGGGGTTCGTCTACCCTTTAGTAGCAGTGTAGGGGGGGGTTCATCTACCCTTTAGTAGCAGTGGAATGGGGGGTTCATCTACCCTTTCGTAGTAGTGGAGGGGGGGGTCATCTACCCTTTAGTAGCAGTGGAGGGGAGGGGGGGGTTCATCTACCCTTTAGTAGCAGTGGAGGGGATGGGGGTTCATCTACCCTTTAGTAGCAGTGGAGGGGAGGGGGGTTCATCTACCCTTTAGTAGCAGTGGAGGGGAGGGGGGTTCATCTACCCTTTAGTAGCAGTGGAGGGGATGGGTGTTCATCTACCCTTTAGTAGCAGTGGAGGGGGGGGGGTGTTCATCTACCCTTTAGTAGCAGTGGAGGGGAGGGGGGTTCATCTACCCTTTATTAGCAGTGGAGGGGAGGGGGGGTTCATCTACCCTTTAGTAGCAGTAGAAGGGAGGGGTTCATCTACCCTTTAGTAGCAGTGGAGGGGGGGTTCATCTACCCTTTAGTAGCAGTGGAGGGGGGGTTCATCTACCCTTTAGTAGCAGTGGAGGGGAGGGGGGTTCATCTACCCTTTAGTATCAGTGGAGGGGAGGGGGGTTCATCTACCCTTTAGTAGCAGTGGAGGGGGGGTTCATCTACCCTTTAGTAGCAGTGGAGGGGAGGGGGGTTCATCTACCCTTTAGTATCAGTGGAGGGGAGGGGTTCATCTACCCTTTAGTAGCATTGGAGGGGAGGGATTCATCTACCCTTTAGTAGCAGTGGAGGGGAGGGGTTCATCTACCCTTTAGTATCAGTGGAGGGGAGGGGTGTTCATCTACCCTTTAGTAGCAGTGGAGGGGAGGGGTTCATCTACCCTTTAGTATCAGTGGAGGGGAGGGGGGTTCATCTACCCTTTAGTAGCAGTGGAGGGGAGGGGTTCATCTACCCTTTAGTATCAGTGGAGGGGAGGGGGGTTCATCTACCCTTTAGTAGCAGTGGAGGGAAGGGGGGTTCATCTACCCTTTAGTAGCATTGGAGGGGAGGGGGGTTCATCTACCCTTTAGTAGCAGTGGAGGGGAGGGGTTCATCTACCCTTTAGTATCAGTGGAGGGGAGGGGGGTTCATCTACCCTTTAGTAGCAGTGGAGGGAAGGGGGGTTCATCTACCCTTTAGTATCAGTGGAGGGGAGGGGTTCATCTACCCTTTAGTAGCAGTGGAGGGGAGGGGGGTTCATCTACCCTTTAGTAGCAGTGGAGGGGAGGGGTTCATCTACCCTTTAGTAGCAGTGGAGGGGGGTTCATCTACCCTTTAGTAGCAGTGGAGGGGAGGGGTTCATCTACTCTTTAGTAGCAGTGGAGGGGATGGGTGTTCATCTACCCTTTAGTAGCAGTGGAGGGGGGGGTGTTCATCTACCCTTTATTAGCAGTGGAGGGGAGGGGGGGTTCATCTACCCTTTAGTAGCAGTGGAGGGGAGGGGTTCATCTACCCTTTAGTAGCAGTGGAGGGGGGTTCATCTACCCTTTATTAGCAGTGGAGGGGAGGGGGGTTCATCTACCCTTTAGTAGCAGTGGAGGGGAGGGGGGTTCATCTACCCTTTAGTAGCAGTGGAGGGGAGGGGGGTTAATCTACCCTTTAGTAGCAGTGGAGGGGAGGGGGGTTCATCTACCCTTTAGTATCAGTGGAGGGGGGGTTCATCTACCCTTTAGTAGCAGTGGAGGGGGGTTCATCTACCCATTAGTAGCAGTGGAGGGGAGGGGTTCAGCTACTCTTTAGTAGCAGTGGACGGGGGGTTCAGCTACCCTTTAGTAGCAGTGGAGGGGGGTTCATCGACCCTTTAGTAGCAGTGGAGGGGAGGGGTTCATCTACCCTTCGGTAGCAGTGGAGGGGAGGGGGGGTTCATCTACCCTTTAGTAGCAGTGGAGGGGGGGGTGTTCATCTACCCTTTAGTAGCAGTGGAGGGGAGGGGGGTTCATCTACCCTTTAGTAGCAGTGGAGGGGGGGGGGTCATCTACCCTTTCGTAGCAGTGGAGGGGGGGGGGTCATCTACCCTTTAGTAGCAGTGGAGGGGAGGGGGGGGTTCATCTACCCTTTAGTAGCAGTGGAGGGGATGGGGGTTCATCTACCCTTTAGTAGCAGTGGAGGGGATGGGGGTTCATCTACCCTTTAGTAGCAGTGGAGGGGAGGGGGGTTCATCTACCCTTTAGTAGCAGTGGAGGGGAGGGGGGGTTAATCTACCTTTTAGTAGCAGTGGACGGGAGGGGTTCATCTACCCTTTATTAGCAGTGGAGGGGAGGGGGGGGTTCATCTACCCTTTAGTAGCAGTGGAGGGGAGGGGGGTTCATCTACCCTTTAGTAGCAGTGGAGGGGAGGGGGGGTTCATCTACTCTTTAGTAGCAGTGGAGGGGAGGGGGGTTCATCTACCCTTTAGTAGCAGTGGAGGGGGGGTTCATCTACCCTTTAGTAGCAGTGGAGGGGAGGGGGGGTTCATCTACTCTTTAGTAGCAGTGGAGGGGAGGGGGGTTCATCTACCCTTTAGTAGCAGTGGAGGGGGGGTTCATCTACCCTTTATTAGCAGTGGAGGGGAGGGGGGGGTTCATCTACCCTTTAGTAGCAGTGGAGGGGAGGGGGGTTCATCTACCCTTTCGTAGTAGTGGAGGGGGGGTTCATCTACCCTTTAGTAGCAGTGGAGGGGGGGTTCATCTACCCTTTAGTAGCAGTGGAGGGGGGGGGTTCATCTACCCTTTAGTAGCAGTGGAGGGGAGGAGTTCATCTACCCTTTAGTATCAGTGGAGGGGAGGGGTTCATCTACAGTTTAGTAGAAGTGGAGGGGAGGGGTTCATCTACCCTTTAGTAGCAGTGGAGGGGAGGGGTTCATCTACCCTTTAGTTGCAGTGGAGGGGGGGTTCATCTACCCTTTAGTAGCAGTGGAGGGGGGGGGTTCATCTACCCTTTAGTATCAGTGGAGGGGAGGGGGGTTCATCTACCCTTTAGTAGCAGTGGAGGGAAGGGGGGTTCATCTACCCTTTAGTAGCAGTGGAGGGGAGGGGTTCATCTACCCTTTAGTATCAGTGGAGGGGAGGGGGGTTCATCTACCCTTTAGTAGCAGTGGAGGGAAGGGGGGTTCATCTACCCTTTAGTATCAGTGGAGGGGAGGGGTTCATCTACCCTTTAGTAGCAGTGGAGGGGAGGGGTTCATCTACCCTTTAGTAGCAGTGGAGGGGGGTTCATCTACCCTTTATTAGCAGTGGAGGGGAGGGGGGGGTTCATCTACCCTTTAGTAGCAGTGGAGGGGAGGGGTTCATCTACCCTTTAGTAGCAGTGGAGGGGGGTTCATCTACCCTTTATTAGCAGTGGAGGGGAGGGGGGTTCATCTACCCTTTAGTAGCAGTGGAGGGGAGGGGGGTTCATCTACCCTTTAGTAGCAGTGGAGGGGAGGGGGGTTAATCTACCCTTTAGTAGCAGTGGAGGGGAGGGGGGTTCATCTACCCTTTAGTATCAGTGGAGGGGGGGTTCATCTACCCTTTAGTAGCAGTGGAGGGGGGTTCATCTACCCATTAGTAGCAGTGGAGGGGAGGGGTTCAGCTACTCTTTAGTAGCAGTGGACAGGGGGTTCAGCTACCCTTTAGTAGCAGTGGAGGGGGGTTCATCGACCCTTTAGTAGCAGTGGAGGGGAGGGGTTCATCTACCCTTCGGTAGCAGTGGAGGGGAGGGGGGGTTCATCTACCCTTTAGTAGCAGTGGAGGGGGGGTGTTCATCTACCCTTTAGTAGCAGTGGAGGGGAGGGGGGTTCATCTACCCTTTAGTAGCAGTGGAGGGGGGGGTCATCTACCCTTTCGTAGCAGTGGAGGGGGGGGGTCATCTACCCTTTAGTAGCAGTGGAGGGGAGGGGGGGGTTCATCTACCCTTTAGTAGCAGTGGAGGGGATGGGGGTTCATCTACCCTTTAGTAGCAGTGTAGGGGATGGGGGTTCATCTACCCTTTAGTAGCAGTGGAGGGGAGGGGGGTTCATCTACCCTTTAGTAGCAGTGGAGGGGAGGGGGGGTTAATCTACCTTTTAGTAGCAGTGGACGGGAGGGGTTCAGCTACCCTTTATTAGCAGTGGAGGGGAGGGGGGGGTTCATCTACCCTTTAGTAGCAGTGGAGGGGAGGGGGGTTCATCTACCCTTTAGTAGCAGTGGAGGGGAGGGGGGTTCATCTACCCTTTAGTAGCAGTGGAGGGGGGGTTCATCTACCCTTTAGTAGCAGTGGAGGGGAGGGGGGGTTCATCTACTCTTTAGTAGCAGTGGAGGGGAGGGGGGTTCATCTACCCTTTAGTAGCAGTGGAGGGGGGGTTCATCTACCCTTTATTAGCAGTGGAGGGGAGGGGGGGGTTCATCTACCCTTTAGTAGCAGTGGAGGGGAGGGGGGTTCATCTACCCTTTCGTAGTAGTGGAGGGGGGGTTCATCTACCCTTTAGTAGCAGTGGAGGGGGGGTTCATCTAACCTTTAGTAGCAGTGGAGGGGGGGGGTTCATCTACCCTTTAGTAGCAGTGGAGGGGAGGAGTTCATCTACCCTTTAGTATCAGTGGAGGGGAGGGGTTCATCTACAGTTTAGTAGAAGTGGAGGGGAGGGGTTCATCTACCCTTTAGTAGCAGTGGAGGGGAGGGGTTCATCTACCCTTTAGTTGCAGTGGAGGGGGGGTTCATCTACCCTTTAGTAGCAGTGGAGGGGGGGGGTTCATCTACCTTTTAGTAGCAGTGGAGGGGGGGTTCAGCTACCCTTTATTAGCAGTGGAGGGGAGGGGGGGTTCATCTACCCTTTCGTAGTAGTGGAGGGGGGGTTCATCTACCCTTTAGTAGCAGTGGAGGGGGGGTTCATCTAACCTTTAGTAGCAGTGGAGGGGGGGGGTTCATCTACCCTTTAGTAGCAGTGGAGGGGAGGAGTTCATCTACCCTTTAGTATCAGTGGAGGGGAGGGGTTCATCTACAGTTTAGTAGAAGTGGAGGGGAGGGGTTCATCTACCCTTTAGTAGCAGTGGAGGGGAGGGGTTCATCTACCCTTTAGTTGCAGTGGAGGGGGGGTTCATCTACCCTTTAGTAGCAGTGGAGGGGGGGGGTTCATCTACCTTTTAGTAGCAGTGGAGGGGGGGTTCAGCTACCCTTTAGTAGCAGTGGAGGGGAGGGGGGGTTCATCTACCCTTTAGTAGCATTGGAGGGGAGGGGGGGTTCATCTACCCTTTAGTAGCAGTGGAGGGGAGGGGTTCATCTACCCTTTAGTATCAGTGGAGGGGAGGGGGGTTCATCTACCCTTTAGTAGCAGTGGAGGGGAGGGGTTCATCTACCCTTTAGTATCAGTGGAGGGGAGGGGGGTTCATCTACCCTTTAGTAGCAGTGGAGGGAAGGGGGGTTCATCTACCCTTTAGTAGCAGTGGAGGGGAGGGGTTCATCTACCCTTTAGTATCAGTGGAGGGGAGGGGGGTTCATCTACCCTTTAGTAGCAGTGGAGGGAAGGGGGGTTCATCTACCCTTTAGTATCAGTGGAGGGGAGGGGTTCATCTACCCTTTAGTAGCAGTGGAGGGGAGGGGGGTTCATCTACCCTTTAGTAGCAGTGGAGGGGGGTTCATCTACCCTTTATTAGCAGTGGAGGGGAGGGGGGGTTCATCTACCCTTTAGTAGCAGTGGAGGGGAGGGGTTCATCTACCCTTTAGTAGCAGTGGAGGGGGGTTCATCTACCCTTTATTAGCAGTGGAGGGGAGGGGGGTTCATCTACCCTTTAGTAGCAGTGGAGGGGAGGGGGGTTCATCTACCCTTTAGTAGCAGTGGAGGGGAGGGGGGTTAATCTACCCTTTAGTAGCAGTGGAGGGGAGGGGGGTTCATCTACCCTTTAGTATCAGTGGAGGGGGGGTTCATCTACCCTTTAGTAGCAGTGGAGGGGGGTTCATCTACCCATTAGTAGCAGTGGAGGGGAGGGGTTCAGCTACTCTTTAGTAGCAGTGGACGGGGGGTTCAGCTACCCTTTAGTAGCAGTGGAGGGGGGTTCATCGACCCTTTAGTAGCAGTGGAGGGGAGGGGTTCATCTACCCTTCGGTAGCAGTGGAGGGGAGGGGGGGTTCATCTACCCTTTAGTAGCAGTGGAGGGGGGGGTGTTCATCTACCCTTTAGTAGCAGTGGAGGGGAGGGGGGTTCATCTACCCTTTAGTAGCAGTGGAGGGGGGGGGGTCATCTACCCTTTCGTAGCAGTGGAGGGGGGGGGGTCATCTACCCTTTAGTAGCAGTGGAGGGGAGGGGGGGGTTCATCTACCCTTTAGTAGCAGTGGAGGGGATGGGGGTTCATCTACCCTTTAGTAGCAGTGTAGGGGATGGGGGTTCATCTACCCTTTAGTAGCAGTGGAGGGGAGGGGGGTTCATCTACCCTTTAGTAGCAGTGGAGGGGAGGGGGGGTTAATCTACCTTTTAGTAGCAGTGGACGGGAGGGGTTCATCTACCCTTTATTAGCAGTGGAGGGGAGGGGGGGGTTCATCTACCCTTTAGTAGCAGTGGAGGGGAGGGGGGTTCATCTACCCTTTAGTAGCAGTGGAGGGGAGGGGGGGTTCATCTACTCTTTAGTAGCAGTGGAGGGGAGGGGGGTTCATCTACCCTTTAGTAGCAGTGGAGGGGGGGTTCATCTACCCTTTAGTAGCAGTGGAGGGGAGGGGGGGTTCATCTACTCTTTAGTAGCAGTGGAGGGGAGGGGGGTTCATCTACCCTTTAGTAGCAGTGGAGGGGGGGTTCATCTACCCTTTATTAGCAGTGGAGGGGAGGGGGGGGTTCATCTACCCTTTAGTAGCAGTGGAGGGGAGGGGGGTTCATCTACCCTTTCGTAGTAGTGGAGGGGGGGTTCATCTACCCTTTAGTAGCAGTGGAGGGGGGGTTCATCTACCCTTTAGTAGCAGTGGAGGGGGGGGGTTCATCTACCCTTTAGTAGCAGTGGAGGGGAGGAGTTCATCTACCCTTTAGTATCAGTGGAGGGGAGGGGTTCATCTACAGTTTAGTAGAAGTGGAGGGGAGGGGTTCATCTACCCTTTAGTAGCAGTGGAGGGGAGGGGTTCATCTACCCTTTAGTTGCAGTGGAGGGGGGGTTCATCTACCCTTTAGTAGCAGTGGAGGGGGGGGGTTCATCTACCCTTTAGTATCAGTGGAGGGGAGGGGGGTTCATCTACCCTTTAGTAGCAGTGGAGGGAAGGGGGGTTCATCTACCCTTTAGTATCAGTGGAGGGGAGGGGGGTTCATCTACCCTTTAGTAGCAGTGGAGGGGAGGGGGGTTCATCTACCCTTTAGTAGCAGTGGAGGGGAGGGGTTCATCTACCCTTTAGTAGCAGTGGAGGGGGGTTCATCTACCCTTTATTAGCAGTGGAGGGGAGGGGGGGTTCATCTACCCTTTAGTAGCAGTGGAGGGGAGGGGTTCATCTACCCTTTAGTAGCAGTGGAGGGGGGTTCATCTACCCTTTATTAGCAGTGGAGGGGAGGGGGGTTCATCTACCCTTTAGTAGCAGTGGAGGGGAGGGGGGTTCATCTACCCTTTAGTAGCAGTGGAGGGGAGGGGGGTTAATCTACCCTTTAGTAGCAGTGGAGGGGAGGGGGGTTCATCTACCCTTTAGTAGCAGTGGAGGGGGGTTCATCTACCCATTAGTAGCAGTGGAGGGGAGGGGTTCAGCTACTCTTTAGTAGCAGTGGACAGGGGGTTCAGCTACCCTTTAGTAGCAGTGGAGGGGGGTTCATCGACCCTTTAGTAGCAGTGGAGGGGAGGGGTTCATCTACCCTTCGGTAGCAGTGGAGGGGAGGGGGGGTTCATCTACCCTTTAGTAGCAGTGGAGGGGGGGGTGTTCATCTACCCTTTAGTAGCAGTGGAGGGGAGGGGGGTTCATCTACCCTTTAGTAGCAGTGGAGGGGGGGGGTCATCTACCCTTTCGTAGCAGTGGAGGGGGGGGGGTCATCTACCCTTTAGTAGCAGTGGAGGGGAGGGGGGGGTTCATCTACCCTTTAGTAGCAGTGGAGGGGATGGGGGTTCATCTACCCTTTAGTAGCAGTGTAGGGGATGGGGGTTCATCTACCCTTTAGTAGCAGTGGAGGGGAGGGGGGTTCATCTACCCTTTAGTAGCAGTGGAGGGGAGGGTGGGTTCATCTACTCTTTAGTAGCAGTGGAGGGGAGGGGGGTTCATCTACCCTTTAGTAGCAGTGGAGGGGGGGTTCATCTACCCTTTAGTAGCAGTGGAGGGGAGGGGGGTTCATCTACTCTTTAGTAGCAGTGGAGGGGGGGTTCATCTACCCTTTAGTAGCAGTGGAGGGGAGGGGGGGGTTCATCTACCCTTTAGTAGCAGTGGAGGGGGGGTTCATCTACCCTTTATTAGCAGTGGAGGGGAGGGGGGGGTTCATCTACCCTTTAGTAGCAGTGGAGGGGAGGGGGGTTCATCTACCCTTTCGTAGTAGTGGAGGGGGGGTTCATCTACCCTTTAGTAGCAGTGGAGGGGGGGTTCATCTAACCTTTAGTAGCAGTGGAGGGGGGGGGTTCATCTACCCTTTAGTAGCAGTGGAGGGGAGGAGTTCATCTACCCTTTAGTATCAGTGGAGGGGAGGGGTTCATCTACAGTTTAGTAGAAGTGGAGGGGAGGGGTTCATCTACCCTTTAGTAGCAGTGGAGGGGAGGGGTTCATCTACCCTTTAGTTGCAGTGGAGGGGGGGTTCATCTACCCTTTAGTAGCAGTGGAGGGGGGGGTTCATCTACCTTTTAGTAGCAGTGGACGGGAGGGGTTCAGCTACCCTTTATTAGCAGTGGAGGGGAGGGGGGGTTCATCTACCCTTTAGTAGCAGTGGAGGGGAGGGGGGTTCATCTACCCTTTCGTAGTAGTGGAGGGGGGGTTCATCTACCCTTTAATAGCAGTGGAGGTGAGGGAGGGGGGGTTCATCTACCCTTTAGTTGCAGTGGAGGGGAGGGGTTCATCTACCCTTTAGTAGCAGTGGAGGAGGGGGTTCACCTACCCTTTAGTAGCAGTGGAGGGGGGGTTCATCTACCCTTTAGTAGCAGTGGAGGGGGGGGTTCATCTACCCTTTAGTAGCAGTGGAGGGGAGGGGGGGTTCATCTACCCTTTAGTAGCAGTGGAGGGGAGGGGGGGTTTATCTACCCTTAAGTAGCAGTGGAGGGGGGGTTCATCTACCCTTTAGTAGCAGTGGAGGGGAGGGGGGGTTCATCTACCCTTTAGTAGCAGTGGAGGGGAGGAGTTCATCTACCCTTATGTAGCAGTGGAGGGGGGGTTCATCTACCCTTTAGTAGCAGTGGAGGGGAGGGGTTCATCTACCCTTATGTAGCAGTGGAGGGGAGGAGTTCATCTACCCTTATGTAGCAGTGGAGAGGAGGAGTTCATCTACCCTTTAGTAGCAGTGGAGGGGAGGGGTTCATCTACCCTTTAGTAGCAGTGGAGGGGAGGGGGGTTCATCTACCCTTTAGTAGCAGTGGAGGGGAGGGGTTCATCTACCCTTTAGTAGCAGTGGAGGGGAGGAGTTCATCTACCCTTTAGTAGCAGTGGAGGGGAGGAGTTCATCTACCCTTTAGTAGCAGTGGAGGGGGGGTTCATCTACCCTTTAGTAGCAATGGAGGGGAGGAGTTCATCTACCCTTTAGTAGCAGTGGAGGGGGGTTCATCTACCCTTTAGTAGCATTGGAGGGGAGGGGTTCATCTACCCTTTAGTAGCATTGGAGGGGAGGGGTTCATCTACCCTTTAGTAGCATTGGAGGGGGGTTCATCTACCCTTTAGTAGCAGTGGAGGGGGGTTAATCTACCCTTTAGTAGCAGTGGAGGGGGGTTCATCTACCCTTTAGTAGCATTGGAGGGGAGGGGTTCATCTACCCTTTAGTAGCAGTGGAGGGGGGTTCATCTACCCTTTAGTAGCAGTGGAGGGGGGGTTCATCTACCCTTTAGTAGCAGTGGAGGGGGGTTCATCTACAGTTTAGTAGCAGTGGAGGGGAGAGGTTCATCTACCCTTTAGTAGCAGTGGAGGGGGGTTCATCTACCCTTTAGTAGCAGTGGAGGGGAGGGGTTCATCTACCCTTTAGTAGCAGTGGAGGGGGGTTCATCTACCCTTTAGTAGCAGTGGAGGGGGGGGGTTCATCTACCCTTATGTAGCAGTGGAGGGGGGGTTCATCTACCCTTTAGTAGCAGTGGAGGGGGGGGGTTCATCTACCTTTTAGTAGCAGTGGAGGGGGGGTTCAGCTACCCTTTATTAGCAGTGGAGGGGAGGGGGGGTTCATCTACCCTTTCGTAGTAGTGGAGGGGGGGTTCATCTACCCTTTAGTAGCAGTGGAGGGGGGGTTCATCTAACCTTTAGTAGCAGTGGAGGGGGGGGGTTCATCTACCCTTTAGTAGCAGTGGAGGGGAGGAGTTCATCTACCCTTTAGTATCAGTGGAGGGGAGGGGTTCATCTACAGTTTAGTAGAAGTGGAGGGGAGGGGTTCATCTACCCTTTAGTAGCAGTGGAGGGGAGGGGTTCATCTACCCTTTAGTTGCAGTGGACGGGGGGTTCATCTACCCTTTAGTAGCAGTGGAGGGGGGGGGTTCATCTACCTTTTAGTAGCAGTGGAGGGGGGGTTCAGCTACCCTTTAGTAGCAGTGGAGGGGAGGGGGGGTTCATCTACCCTTTAGTAGCATTGGAGGGGAGGGGGGGTTCATCTACCCTTTAGTAGCAGTGGAGGGGAGGGGTTCATCTACCCTTTAGTATCAGTGGAGGGGAGGGGGGTTCATCTACCCTTTAGTAGCAGTGGAGGGGAGGGGTTCATCTACCCTTTAGTATCAGTGGAGGGGAGGGGGGTTCATCTACCCTTTAGTAGCAGTGGAGGGAAGGGGGGTTCATCTACCCTTTAGTAGCAGTGGAGGGGAGGGGTTCATCTACCCTTTAGTATCAGTGGAGGGGAGGGGGGTTCATCTACCCTTTAGTAGCAGTGGAGGGAAGGGGGGTTCATCTACCCTTTAGTATCAGTGGAGGGGAGGGGTTCATCTACCCTTTAGTAGCAGTGGAGGGGAGGGGGGTTCATCTACCCTTTAGTAGCAGTGGAGGGGGGTTCATCTACCCTTTATTAGCAGTGGAGGGGAGGGGGGGTTCATCTACCCTTTAGTAGCAGTGGAGGGGAGGGGTTCATCTACCCTTTAGTAGCAGTGGAGGGGGGTTCATCTACCCTTTATTAGCAGTGGAGGGGAGGGGGGTTCATCTACCCTTTAGTAGCAGTGGAGGGGAGGGGGGTTCATCTACCCTTTAGTAGCAGTGGAGGGGAGGGGGGTTAATCTACCCTTTAGTAGCAGTGGAGGGGAGGGGGGTTCATCTACCCTTTAGTATCAGTGGAGGGGGGGTTCATCTACCCTTTAGTAGCAGTGGAGGGGGGTTCATCTACCCATTAGTAGCAGTGGAGGGGAGGGGTTCAGCTACTCTTTAGTAGCAGTGGACGGGGGGTTCAGCTACCCTTTAGTAGCAGTGGAGGGGGGTTCATCGACCCTTTAGTAGCAGTGGAGGGGAGGGGTTCATCTACCCTTCGGTAGCAGTGGAGGGGAGGGGGGGTTCATCTACCCTTTAGTAGCAGTGGAGGGGGGGGTGTTCATCTACCCTTTAGTAGCAGTGGAGGGGAGGGGGGTTCATCTACCCTTTAGTAGCAGTGGAGGGGGGGGGGTCATCTACCCTTTCGTAGCAGTGGAGGGGGGGGGGTCATCTACCCTTTAGTAGCAGTGGAGGGGAGGGGGGGGTTCATCTACCCTTTAGTAGCAGTGGAGGGGATGGGGGTTCATCTACCCTTTAGTAGCAGTGTAGGGGATGGGGGTTCATCTACCCTTTAGTAGCAGTGGAGGGGAGGGGGGTTCATCTACCCTTTAGTAGCAGTGGAGGGGAGGGGGGGTTAATCTACCTTTTAGTAGCAGTGGACGGGAGGGGTTCATCTACCCTTTATTAGCAGTGGAGGGGAGGGGGGGGTTCATCTACCCTTTAGTAGCAGTGGAGGGGAGGGGGGTTCATCTACCCTTTAGTAGCAGTGGAGGGGAGGGGGGGTTCATCTACTCTTTAGTAGCAGTGGAGGGGAGGGGGGTTCATCTACCCTTTAGTAGCAGTGGAGGGGGGGTTCATCTACCCTTTAGTAGCAGTGGAGGGGAGGGGGGGTTCATCTACTCTTTAGTAGCAGTGGAGGGGAGGGGGGTTCATCTACCCTTTAGTAGCAGTGGAGGGGGGGTTCATCTACCCTTTATTAGCAGTGGAGGGGAGGGGGGGGTTCATCTACCCTTTAGTAGCAGTGGAGGGGAGGGGGGTTCATCTACCCTTTCGTAGTAGTGGAGGGGGGGTTCATCTACCCTTTAGTAGCAGTGGAGGGGGGGTTCATCTACCCTTTAGTAGCAGTGGAGGGGGGGGGTTCATCTACCCTTTAGTAGCAGTGGAGGGGAGGAGTTCATCTACCCTTTAGTATCAGTGGAGGGGAGGGGTTCATCTACAGTTTAGTAGAAGTGGAGGGGAGGGGTTCATCTACCCTTTAGTAGCAGTGGAGGGGAGGGGTTCATCTACCCTTTAGTTGCAGTGGAGGGGGGGTTCATCTACCCTTTAGTAGCAGTGGAGGGGGGGGTTCATCTACCCTTTAGTATCAGTGGAGGGGAGGGGGGTTCATCTACCCTTTAGTAGCAGTGGAGGGAAGGGGGGTTCATCTACCCTTTAGTATCAGTGGAGGGGAGGGGGGTTCATCTACCCTTTAGTAGCAGTGGAGGGGAGGGGGGTTCATCTACCCTTTAGTAGCAGTGGAGGGGAGGGGTTCATCTACCCTTTAGTAGCAGTGGAGGGGGGTTCATCTACCCTTTATTAGCAGTGGAGGGGAGGGGGGGTTCATCTACCCTTTAGTAGCAGTGGAGGGGAGGGGTTCATCTACCCTTTAGTAGCAGTGGAGGGGGGTTCATCTACCCTTTATTAGCAGTGGAGGGGAGGGGGGTTCATCTACCCTTTAGTAGCAGTGGAGGGGAGGGGGGTTCATCTACCCTTTAGTAGCAGTGGAGGGGAGGGGGGTTAATCTACCCTTTAGTAGCAGTGGAGGGGAGGGGGGTTCATCTACCCTTTAGTAGCAGTGGAGGGGGGTTCATCTACCCATTAGTAGCAGTGGAGGGGAGGGGTTCAGCTACTCTTTAGTAGCAGTGGACAGGGGGTTCAGCTACCCTTTAGTAGCAGTGGAGGGGGGTTCATCGACCCTTTAGTAGCAGTGGAGGGGAGGGGTTCATCTACCCTTCGGTAGCAGTGGAGGGGAGGGGGGGTTCATCTACCCTTTAGTAGCAGTGGAGGGGGGGGTGTTCATCTACCCTTTAGTAGCAGTGGAGGGGAGGGGGGTTCATCTACCCTTTAGTAGCAGTGGAGGGGGGGGGTCATCTACCCTTTCGTAGCAGTGGAGGGGGGGGGTCATCTACCCTTTAGTAGCAGTGGAGGGGAGGGGGGGGGTTCATCTACCCTTTAGTAGCAGTGGAGGGGATGGGGGTTCATCTACCCTTTAGTAGCAGTGTAGGGGATGGGGGTTCATCTACCCTTTAGTAGCAGTGGAGGGGAGGGGGGTTCATCTACCCTTTAGTAGCAGTGGAGGGGAGGGTGGGTTCATCTACTCTTTAGTAGCAGTGGAGGGGAGGGGGGTTCATCTACCCTTTAGTAGCAGTGGAGGGGGGGGTTCATCTACCCTTTAGTAGCAGTGGAGGGGAGGGGGGGTTCATCTACTCTTTAGTAGCAGTGGAGGGGGGGTTCATCTACCCTTTATTAGCAGTGGAGGGGAGGGGGGGGTTCATCTACCCTTTAGTAGCAGTGGAGGGGGGGTTCATCTACCCTTTATTAGCAGTGGAGGGGAGGGGGGGGTTCATCTACCCTTTAGTAGCAGTGGAGGGGAGGGGGGTTCATCTACCCTTTCGTAGTAGTGGAGGGGGGGTTCATCTACCCTTTAGTAGCAGTGGAGGGGGGGTTCATCTAACCTTTAGTAGCAGTGGAGGGGGGGGGTTCATCTACCCTTTAGTAGCAGTGGAGGGGAGGAGTTCATCTACCCTTTAGTATCAGTGGAGGGGAGGGGTTCATCTACAGTTTAGTAGAAGTGGAGGGGAGGGGTTCATCTACCCTTTAGTAGCAGTGGAGGGGAGGGGTTCATCTACCCTTTAGTTGCAGTGGAGGGGGGGTTCATCTACCCTTTAGTAGCAGTGGAGGGGGGGGGGTTCATCTACCTTTTAGTAGCAGTGGACGGGAGGGGTTCAGCTACCCTTTATTAGCAGTGGAGGGGAGGGGGGGTTCATCTACCCTTTAGTAGCAGTGGAGGGGAGGGGGGTTCATCTACCCTTTAGTAGTAGTGGAGGGGGGGTTCATCTACCCTTTAGTAGCAGTGGAGGTGAGGGAGGGGGGGTTCATCTACCCTTTAGTAGCAGTGGAGGGGAGGGGTTCATCTACCCTTTAGTAGCAGTGGAGGAGGGGGTTCACCTACCCTTTAGTAGCAGTGGAGGGGAGGGGTTCATCTACCCTGTAGTAGCAGTGGAGGGGGGGGTTCATCTACCCTTTAGTAGCAGTGGAGGGGAGGGGGGGTTCATCTACCCTTTAGTAGCAGTGGAGGGGAGGGGGGTTCATCTACCCTTAAGTAGCAGTGGAGGGGGGGTTCATCTACCCTTTAGTAGCAGTGGAGGGGAGGGGGGGTTCATCTACCCTTTAGTAGCAGTGGAGGGGAGGAGTTCATCTACCCTTATGTAGCAGTGGAGGGGGGGTTCATCTACCCTTTAGTAGCAGTGGAGGGGAGGGGTTCATCTACCCTTATAGTAGCAGTGGAGGGGAGGAGTTCATCTACCCTTATGTAGCAGTGGAGAGGAGGAGTTCATCTACCCTTTAGTAGCAGTGGAGGGGAGGGGTTCATCTACCCTTTAGTAGCAGTGGAGGGGAGGGGGGTTCATCTACCCTTTAGTAGCAGTGGAGGGGAGGGGTTCATCTACTCTTTAGTAGCATTGGAGGGGAGGAGTTCATCTACCCTTTAGTAGCAGTGGAGGGGAGGAGTTCATCTACCCTTTAGTAGCAGTGGAGGGGGGTTCATCTACCCTTTAGTAGCAATGGAGGGGAGGAGTTCATCTACCCTTTAGTAGCAGTGGAGGGGGGTTCATCTACCCTTTAGTAGCATTGGAGGGGAGGGGTTCATCTACCCTTTAGTAGCATTGGAGGGGAGGGGTTCATCTACCCTTTAGTAGCATTGGAGGGGGGTTCATCTACCCTTTAGTAGCAGTGGAGGGGGGTTAATCTACCCTTTAGTAGCAGTGGAGGGGGGTTCATCTACCCTTTAGTAGCATTGGAGGGGAGGGGTTCATCTACCCTTTAGTAGCAGTGGAGGGGGGTTCATCTACCCTTTAGTAGCAGTGGAGGGGGGTTAATCTACCCTTTAGTAGCAGTGGAGGGGGGTTCATCTACAGTTTAGTAGCAGTGGAGGGGAGGGGTTCATCTACCCTTTAGTAGCAGTGGAGGGGGGTTCATCTACCCTTTAGTAGCAGTGGAGGGGAGGGGTTCATCTACCCTTTAGTAGCAGTGGAGGGGGGTTCATCTACCCTTTAGTAGCAGTGGAGGGGGGGGTTCATCTACCCTTATGTAGCAGTGGAGGGGGGGTTCATCTACCCTTTAGTATCAGTGGAGGGGGGTTCAGCTACCCTTTAGAAGCAGTGGAGGGGGGGTTCATCTACCCTTTAGTATCAGTGGAGGGGGGGTTCATCTACCCTTTAGTATCAGTGGATGGGGGGGTTCAGCTACCCTTTAGAAGCAGTGGAGGGGGGTTCATCTACCCTTTAGTAGCAGTGGAGGGGAGGGGGGTTCATCTACCCTTTAGTTGCAGTGGAGGGGGGGGTTCATCTACCCTTTAGTAGCAGTGGAGGGGAGGGGGGTTAATCTACCCTTTAGTAGCAGTGGAGGGGAGGGGGGTTCATCTACCCTTTAGTATCAGTGGAGGGGGGGTTCATCTACCCTTTAGTAGCAGTGGAGGGGAGGGGTTCAGCTACTCTTTAGTAGCAGTGGACGGGGGGTTCAGCTACCCTTTAGTAGCAGTGGAGGGGGGTTCATCTACCCTTTAGTAGCAGTGGAGGGGAGGGGTTCATCTACCCTTCGGTAGCAGTGGAGGGGAGGGGGGGTTCATCTACCCTTTAGTAGCAGTGGAGGGGAGGGGGGTTCATCTACCCTTTAGTAGCAGTGGAGGGGAGGGGGGTTCATCTACCCTTTTGTAGCAGTGGAGGGGAGGGGGGTTCATCTACCCTTTAGTAGCAGTGGAGGGGAGGAGTTCATCTACCCTTTAGTAGCAGTGGAGGGGGGGTTCATCTACCCTTTAGTTTCAGTGGAGGGGGGGTTCATCTTCCCTTTAGTAGCATTGGAGGGGAGGGGGGTTAATCTACCCTTTAGTAGCAGTGGAGGGGAGGGGGGTTCATCTACCCTTTAGTATCAGTGGAGGGGGGGTTCATCTACCCTTTAGTAGCAGTGGAGGGGGGTTCATTTACCCTTTAGTAGCAGTGGAGGGGGGGTTCGTCTACCCTTTAGTAGCAGTGGAGGGGGGGGGTTCATCTACCCTTTAGTAGCAGTGGAGGGGGGGGTTCATCTACCCTTTCGTAGCAGTGGAGGGGGGGGGGTCATCTACCCTTTAGTAGCAGTGGAGGGGAGGGGGGGGTTCATCTACCCTTTAGTAGCAGTGGAGGGGATGGGGGTTCATCTACCCTTTAGTAGCAGTGGAGGGGAGGGGGGTTCATCTACCCTTTAGTAGCAGTGGAGGGGAGGGGGGTTCATCTACCCTTTAGTAGCAGTGGAGGGGATGGGTGTTCATCTACCCTTTAGTAGCAGTGGAGGGGGGGGGGTGTTCATCTACCCTTTAGTAGCAGTGGAGGGGAGGGGGGTTCATCTACCCTTTATTAGCAGTGGAGGGGAGGGGGGGTTCATCTACCCTTTAGTAGCAGTAGAAGGGAGGGGTTCATCTACCCTTTAGTAGCAGTGGAGGGGGGGTTCATCTACCCTTTAGTAGCAGTGGAGGGGGGGGTTCATCTACCGTTTAGTAGCAGTGGAGGGAAGGGGGGTTCATCTACCCTTTAGTATCAGTGGAGGGGAGGGGTTCATCTACCCTTTAGTAGCAGTGGAGGGAAGGGGGGTTCATCTACCCTTTAGTATCAGTGGAGGGGAGGGGGGGTTCATCTACCCTTTAGTAGCAGTGGAGGGGAGGGGGGTTCATCTACCCTTTAGTAGCAGTGGAGGGGAGGGGTTCATCTACCCTTTAGTAGCATTGGAGGAGAGGGATTCATCTACCCTTTAGTAGCAGTGGAGGGGAGGGGTTCATCTACCCTTTAGTATCAGTGGAGGGGAGGGGGGTTCATCTACCCTTTAGTAGCAGTGGAGGGGAGGGGTTCATCTACCCTTTAGTATCAGTGGAGGGGAGGGGGGTTCATCTACCCTTTAGTAGCAGTGGAGGGGAGGGGTTCATCTACCCTTTAGTAGCAGTGGAGGGGAGGGGGGTTCATCTACCCTTTAGTAGCAGTGGAGGGAAGGGGGGTTCATCTACCCTTTAGTAGCAGTGGAGGGGAGGGATTCATCTACCCTTTAGTATCAGTGGAGGGGAGGGGGGTTCATCTACCCTTTAGTAGCAGTGGAGGGAAGGGGGGTTCATCTACCCTTTAGTATCAGTGGAGGGGAGGGGGGGTTCATCTGCCCTTTAGTAGCAGTGGAGGGGAGGGGGGTTCATCTACCCTTTAGTATCAGTGGAGGGGAGGGGTTCATCTACACTTTAGTAGCAGTGGAGGGGAGGGGGGTTCATCTACCCTTTAGTAGCAGTGGAGGGGAGGGGTTCATCTACCCTTTAGTAGCAGTGGAGGGGGGTTCATCTACCCTTTATTAGCAGTGGAGGGGAGGGGGGGTTCATCTACCCTTTAGTAGCAGTGGAGGGGAGGGGTTCATCTACCCTTTAGTAGCAGTGGAGGGGGGGTTCATCTACCCTTTATTAGCAGTGGAGGGGAGGGGTTCATCTACCCTTTAGTAGCAGTGGAGGGGAGGGGTTCATCTACCCTTTAGTAGCAGTGGAGGGGGGTTCATCTACCCTTTATTAGCAGTGGAGGGGAGGGGTTCATCTACCCTTTAGTAGCAGTGGAGGGGAGGGGTTCATCTACCCTTTAGTAGCAGTGGAGGGGGGTTCATCTACCCTTTATTAGCAGTGGAGGGGAGGGGTTCATCTACCCTTTAGTAGCAGTGGAGGGGGGTTCATCTACCCTTTATTAGCAGTGGAGGGGAGGGGTTCATCTACCCTTTAGTAGCAGTGGAGGGGAGGGGTTCATCTACCCTTTAGTAGTGGAGGGGAGGGGTTCATCTACCCTTTAGTAGCAGTGGAAGGGGAGGGGTTCATCTACCCTTTAGTAGCAGTGGAAGGGAGGGGTTCATCTACCCTTTAGTAGCAGTGGAGGGGAGGGGTTCATCTACCCTTTAGTAGCAGTGGAGGGGAGGGGTTCATCTACCCTTTATTAGCAGTGGAGGGGAGGGGTTCATCTACCCTTTATTAGCAGTGGAGGGGGGTTCATCTACCCTTTATTAGCAGTGGAGGGGAGGGGTTCATCTACCCTTTAGTAGCAGTGGAGGGGGGTTCATCTACCCTTTATTAGCAGTGGAGGGGAGGGGTTCATCTACCCTTTAGTAGCAGTGGAGGGGAGGGGTTCATCTACCCTTTAGTAGCAGTGGAGGGGAGGGGTTCATCTACCCTTTAGTAGCAGTGGAGGGGGGTTCATCTACAGTTTAGTAGCAGTTGAGGGGAGGGGGAGTTCATCTACCCTTTAGAAGCAGTGGAGGGGGGGTTCATCTACACTTTAGTAGCAGTGGAGGGGAGGGGTTCATCTACCCTTTATTAGCAGTGGAGGGGAGGGGTTCAGCTACCTTTTAGTATCAGTGGAGGGGGGTTCAGCTACCCTTTAGAAGCAGTGGAGGGGGGGTTTCATCTACCCTTTAGTATCAGTGGAGGGGGGTTCATCTACCCTTTAGTATCAGTGGAGGGGGGGTTCATATACCCTTTAGTATCAGTGGAGGGGGGGTTCAGCTACCCTTTAGAAGCAGTGGAGGGGGGTTCATCTACCCTTTAGTAGCAGTGGAGGGGAGGGGGGTTCATCTACCCTTTAGTTTCAGTGGAGGGGGGTTCATCTTCCCTTTAGTAGCATTGGAGGGGAGGGGGGTTAATCTACCCTTTAGTAGCAGTGGAGGGGAGGGGGGTTCATCTACCCTTTAGAATCAGTGGAGGGGGGGTTCATCTACCCTTTACTAGCAGTGGAGGGGGGTTCATCTACCCATTAGTAGCAGTGGAGGGGAGGGGTTCAGCTACTCTTTAGTAGCAGTGGAGGGGGGTTCATCGACCCTTTAGTAGCAGTGGAGGGGAGGGGTTCATCTACCCTTCGGTAGCAGTGGAGGGGAGGGGGGGTTCATCTACCCTTTAGTAGCAGTGGAGGGGAGGGGGGTTCATCTACCCTTTAGTAGCAGTGGAGGGGAGGGGGGGTTCATCTACCCTTTAGTAGCAGTGGAGGGGGGGTTCGTCTACCCTTTAGTAGCAGTGGAGGGGGGGGTTCATCTACCCTTTAGTAGCAGTAGAGGGGGGGGTTCATCTAACCTTTCGTAGCAGTGGAGCGGGGGGGTCATCTACCCTTTAGTAGCAGTGGAGGGGTGGGGGGGATTCATCTACCCTTTAGTAGCAGTGGAGGGGATGGGGGTTCATCTACCCTTTAGTAGCAGTGGAGGGGATGGGGGTTCATCTACCCTTTAGTAGCAGTGGAGGGGAGGGGGGTTAATCTACCCTTTAGTAGCAGTGGAGGGGAGGGGGGTTCATCTACCCTTTAGTAGCAGTGGAGGGGAGGGGGGGTTCATCTACCCTTTAGTAGCAGTAGAGGGGGGGTTCATCTACCGTTTAGTATCAGTGGAGGGGAGGGGGGTTCATCTACCCTTTAGTAGCAGTGGAGGGGGGGTTCATCTACCGTTTAGTATCAGTGGAGGGGGGGTTCATCTACCGTTTAGTATCAGTGGAGGGGAGGGGTTCATCTACCCTTTAGTAGCAGTGGAGGGGAGGGGGGGTTCATCTACTCTTTAGTAGCAGTGGAGGGGAGGGGGGGTTCATCTACCCTTTAGTAGCAGTGGAGGGGAGGGGTTCATCTACCCTTTAGTAGCAGTGGAGGGGAGGGGGGGTTCATCTACTCTTTAGTAGCAGTGGAGGGGAGGGGGGGTTCATCTACCCTTTAGTAGCAGTGGAGGGGGGGTTTATCTACCGTTTAGTATCAGTGGAGGGGAGGGGGGGTTCATCTACCGTTTAGTAGCAGTGGAGGGAAGGGGGGTTCATCTACCCTTTAGTATCAGTGGAGGGGAGGGGTTCATCTACCCTTTAGTAGCAGTGGAGGGAAGGGGGGTTCATCTACCCTTTAGTATCAGTGGAGGGGAGGGGTTCATCTACCCTTTAGTAGCATTGGAGGGGAGGGATTCATCTACCCTTTAGTAGCAGTGGAGGGGAGGGGTTCATCTACCCTTTAGTATCAGTGGAGGGGAGGGGGGTTCATCTACCCTTTAGTAGCAGTGGAGGGGAGGGGTTCATCTACCCTTTAGTATCAGTGGAGGGGAGGGGGGTTCATCTACCCTTTAGTAGCAGTGGAGGGGAGGGGTTCATCTACCCTTTAGTATCAGTGGAGGGGAGGGGTTCATCTACCCTTTAGTAGCAGTGGAGGGAAGGGGGGTTCATCTACCCTTTAGTAGCAGTGGAGGGGAGGGGTTCATCTACCCTTTAGTATCAGTGGAGGGGAGGGGTTCATCTACCCTTTAGTAGCAGTGGAGGGGAGGGGGGTTCATCTACCCTTTAGTAGCAGTGGAGGGGAGGGGTTCATCTACCCTTTAGTAGCAGTGGAGGGGAGGGGGGTTCATCTACCCTTTAGTAGCAGTGGAGGGGAGGGGTTCATCTACCCTTTAGTAGCAGTGGAGGGGGGTTCATCTACCCTTTATTAGCAGTGGAGGGGAGGGGGGGTTCATCTACCCTTTAGTAGCAGTGGAGGGGAGGGGTTCATCTACCCTTTAGTAGCAGTGGAGGGGGGTTCATCTACCCTTTATTAGCAGTGGAGGGGAGGGGGGTTCATCTACCCTTTAGTAGCAGTGGAGGGGAGGGGGGTTCATCTACCCTTTAGTAGCAGTGGAGGGGAGGGGTTCATCTACCCTTTAGTAGCAGTGGAGGGGGGTTCATCTACAGTTTAGTAGCAGTGGAGGGGAGGGGGAGTTCATCTACCCTTTAGAAGCAGTGGAGGGGGGGTTCATCTACACTTTAGTAGCAGTGGAGGGGAGGGGTTCATCTACCCTTTATTAGCAGTGGAGGGGAGGGGTTCAGCTACCTTTTAGTATCAGTGGAGGGGGGTTCAGCTACCCTTTAGAAGCAGTGGAGGGGGGGTTTCATCTACCCTTTAGTATCAGTGGAGGGGGGTTCATCTACCCTTTAGTATCAGTGGAGGGGGGGTTCATATACCCTTTAGTATCAGTGGAGGGGGGGTTCAGCTACCCTTTAGAAGCAGTGGAGGGGGGTTCATCTACCCTTTAGTAGCAGTGGAGGGGAGGGGGGTTCATCTACCCTTTAGTTTCAGTGGAGGGGGGTTCATCTTCCCTTTAGTAGCATTGGAGGGGAGGGGGGTTAATCTACCCTTTAGTAGCAGTGGAGGGGGGGTTCATCTACCCTTTAGTAGCAGTGGAGGGGGGGTTCATCTACCCTTTAGTAGCAGTGGAGGGGGGGTTCATCTACCCTTTAGTAGCAGTGGAGGGGAGGGGGGTTCATCTACCCTTTAGTAGCAGTGGAGGGGAGGGGGGGTTCATCTACCCATTAGTAGCAGTGGAGGGGAGGGGTTCAGCTACTCTTTAGTAGCAGTGGAGGGGGGTTCATCTACCCTTTAGAATCAGTGGAGGGGAGGGGGGTTCATCTACCCTTTAGAATCAGTGGAGGGGGGGTTCATCTACCCTTTAGAATCAGTGGAGGGGGGGTTCATCTACCCTTTAGAATCAGTGGAGGGGAGGGGGGTTCATCTACCCTTTAGAATCAGTGGAGGGGGGGTTCATCTACCCTTTAGTAGCAGTGGAGGGTGGTTCATCTACCCATTAGTAGCAGTGGAGGGGAGGGGTTCAGCTACTCTTTAGTAGCAGTGGAGGGGGGTTCATCGACCCTTTAGTAGCAGTGGAGGGGAGGGGTTCATCTACCCTTCGGTAGCAGTGGAGGGGAGGGGGGGTTCATCTACCCTTTAGTAGCAGTGGAGGGGAGGGGGGTTCATCTACCCTTTAGTAGCAGTGGAGGGGAGGGGGGGTTCATCTACCCTTTAGTAGCAGTGGAGGGGGGGTTCGTCTACCCTTTAGTAGCAGTGGAGGGGGGGGTTCATCTACCCTTTAGTAGCAGTAGAAGGGGGGGTTCATCTAACCTTTCGTAGCAGTGGAGCGGGGGGGTCATCTACCCTTTAGTAGCAGTGGAGGGGTGGGGGGGATTCATCTACCCTTTAGTAGCAGTGGAGGGGATGGGGGTTCATCTACCCTTTAGTAGCAGTGGAGGGGATGGGGGTTCATCTACCCTTTAGTAGCAGTGGAGGGGAGGGGGGTTCATCTACCCTTTAGTAGCAGTGGAGGGGATGGGTGGTCATCTACCCTTTAGTAGCAGTGGAGGGGGGGGGTGTTCATCTACCCTTTAGTAGCAGTGGAGGGGAGGGGGGGTTCATCTACCCTTTAGTAGCAGTAGAGGGGGGGGTTCATCTACCGTTTAGTATCAGTGGAGGGGAGGGGGGTTCATCTACCCTTTAGTATCAGTGGAGGGGGGGGTTCATCTACCGTTTAGTATCAGTGGAGGGGAGGGGGGGTTCATCTACTCTTTAGTAGCAGTGGAGGGGAGGGGGGGTTCATCTACCGTTTAGTAGCAGTGGAGGGGGGGTTCATCTACCGTTTAGTATCAGTGGAGGGGAGGGGGGGTTCATCTACCGTTTAGTAGCAGTGGAGGGAAGGGGGGTTCATCTACCCTTTAGTAGCAGTGGAGGGGGGGGGTTCATCTACCGTTTAGTAGCAGTGGAGGGGAGGGGGGGTTCATCTACCCTTTAGTAGCAGTGGAGGGGGGGTTCATCTACCCTTTAGTAGCAGTGGAGGGGAGGGGGGGTTCATCTACCCTTTAGTAGCAGTGGAGGGGGGGTTCATCTACCCTTTAGTAGCAGTGGAGGGGGGGTTCATCTACCCTTTAGTAGCAGTGGAGGGGGGGGTTCATCTACCCTTTAGTAGCAGTGGAGGGGAGTTTTTTCATCTACCCTTTAGTAGCAGTGGAGGGAAGGGGTTCATCTACCCTTTAGTAGCAGTGGACGGGGGACGGGGGGGTGGGTCATCTACTCTTTAGTTGCAATGGAGGGGAGGTGGGGGTTCATCTACCCTTCAGTAGCAGTGGAGTGGAGGTGGGGGTTCATCTACCCTTCAGTAGCAGTGGAGGTGGGGGTTTATCTACCCTTCAGTAGCAGTGGAGTGGAGGTGGGGGTTCATCTACCCTTCAGTAGCAGTGGAGGTGGGGATTTATCTACCCTTCAGTAGCAGTGGAGTGGAGGTGGGGGTTCATCTACCCTTCGGTAGCAGTGGAGGGGAGGGGGGGTTCATCTACCCTTTAGTAGCAGTGGAGGGGAGGGGGGTTCATCTACCCTTTAGTAGCAGTGGAGGGGAGGGGGGGTTCATCTACCCTTTAGTAGCAGTGGAGGGGGGGTTCGTCTACCCTTTAGTAGCAGTGGAGGGGGGGTTCATCTACCCTTTAGTAGCAGTAGAGGGGGGGGGTTCATCTAACCTTTCGTAGCAGTGGAGCGGGGGGGTCATCTACCCTTTAGTAGCAGTGGAGGGGTGGGGGGGATTCATCTACCCTTTAGTAGCAGTGGAGGGGATGGGGGTTCATCTACCCTTTAGTAGCAGTGGAGGGGATGGGGGTTCATCTACCCTTTAGTAGCAGTGGAGGGGGGGTTCATCTACCCTTTAGTAGCAGTGGAGGGGGGGTTCATCTACCCTTTAGTAGCAGTGGAGGGGAGGGGGGTTCATCTACCCTTTAGTAGCAGTGGAGGGGAGGGGGGGTTCATCTACCCATTAGTAGCAGTGGAGGGGAGGGGTTCAGCTACTCTTTAGTAGCAGTGGAGGGGGGTTCATCTACCCTTTAGAATCAGTGGAGGGGAGGGGGGTTCATCTACCCTTTAGAATCAGTGGAGGGGGGGTTCATCTACCCTTTAGAATCAGTGGAGGGGGGGTTCATCTACCCTTTAGAATCAGTGGAGGGGAGGGGGGTTCATCTACCCTTTAGAATCAGTGGAGGGGGGGTTCATCTACCCTTTAGTAGCAGTGGAGGGTGGTTCATCTACCCATTAGTAGCAGTGGAGGGGAGGGGTTCAGCTACTCTTTAGTAGCAGTGGAGGGGGGTTCATCGACCCTTTAGTAGCAGTGGAGGGGAGGGGTTCATCTACCCTTCGGTAGCAGTGGAGGGGAGGGGGGGTTCATCTACCCTTTAGTAGCAGTGGAGGGGAGGGGGGTTCATCTACCCTTTAGTAGCAGTGGAGGGGAGGGGGGGTTCATCTACCCTTTAGTAGCAGTGGAGGGGGGGTTCGTCTACCCTTTAGTAGCAGTGGAGGGGGGGGTTCATCTACCCTTTAGTAGCAGTAGAAGGGGGGGTTCATCTAACCTTTCGTAGCAGTGGAGCGGGGGGGTCATCTACCCTTTAGTAGCAGTGGAGGGGTGGGGGGGATTCATCTACCCTTTAGTAGCAGTGGAGGGGATGGGGGTTCATCTACCCTTTAGTAGCAGTGGAGGGGATGGGGGTTCATCTACCCTTTAGTAGCAGTGGAGGGGAGGGGGGTTCATCTACCCTTTAGTAGCAGTGGAGGGGATGGGTGGTCATCTACCCTTTAGTAGCAGTGGAGGGGGGGGGGTGTTCATCTACCCTTTAGTAGCAGTGGAGGGGAGGGGGGGTTCATCTACCCTTTAGTAGCAGTAGAGGGGGGGGTTCATCTACCGTTTAGTATCAGTGGAGGGGAGGGGGGTTCATCTACCCTTTAGTATCAGTGGAGGGGGGGTTCATCTACCGTTTAGTATCAGTGGAGGGGAGGGGGGGTTCATCTACTCTTTAGTAGCAGTGGAGGGGAGGGGGGGTTCATCTACCGTTTAGTAGCAGTGGAGGGGGGGTTCATCTACCGTTTAGTATCAGTGGAGGGGAGGGGGGGTTCATCTACCGTTTAGTAGCAGTGGAGGGAAGGGGGGTTCATCTACCCTTTAGTAGCAGTGGAGGGGGGGGTTCATCTACCGTTTAGTAGCAGTGGAGGGGAGGGGGGGTTCATCTACCCTTTAGTAGCAGTGGAGGGGGGGTTCATCTACCCTTTAGTAGCAGTGGAGGGGAGGGGGGGTTCATCTACCCTTTAGTAGCAGTGGAGGGGGGGTTCATCTACCCTTTAGTAGCAGTAGAGGGGGGGTTCATCTACCCTTTAGTAGCAGTGGAGGGGGGGTTCATCTACCCTTTAGTAGCAGTGGAGGGGAGTTTTTTCATCTACCCTTTAGTAGCAGTGGAGGGAAGGGGTTCATCTACCCTTTAGTAGCAGTGGACGGGGGACGGGGGGGTGGGTCATCTACTCTTTAGTTGCAATGGAGGGGAGGTGGGGGTTCATCTACCCTTCAGTAGCAGTGGAGTGGAGGTGGGGGTTCATCTACCCTTCAGTAGCAGTGGAGGTGGGGGTTTATCTACCCTTCAGTAGCAGTGGAGTGGAGGTGGGGGTTCATCTACCCTTCAGTAGCAGTGGAGGTGGGGATTTATCTACCCTTCAGTAGCAGTGGAGTGGAGGTGGGGGTTCATCTACCCTTCGGTAGCAGTGGAGGGGAGGGGGGGTTCATCTACCCTTTAGTAGCAGTGGAGGGGAGGGGGGTTCATCTACCCTTTAGTAGCAGTGGAGGGGAGGGGGGGTTCATCTACCCTTTAGTAGCAGTGGAGGGGGGGTTCGTCTACCCTTTAGTAGCAGTGGAGGGGGGGTTCATCTACCCTTTAGTAGCAGTAGAGGGGGGGGGGTTCATCTAACCTTTCGTAGCAGTGGAGCGGGGGGGTCATCTACCCTTTAGTAGCAGTGGAGGGGTGGGGGGGATTCATCTACCCTTTAGTAGCAGTGGAGGGGATGGGGGTTCATCTACCCTTTAGTAGCAGTGGAGGGGATGGGGGTTCATCTACCCTTTAGTAGCAGTGGAGGGGAGGGGGGTTCATCTACCCTTTAGTAGCAGTGGAGGGGAGGGGGGTTCATCTACCCTTTAGTAGCAGTGGAGGGGATGGGTGGTCATCTACCCTTTAGTAGCAGTGGAGGGGGGGGGGGTGTTCATCTACCCTTTAGTAGCAGTGGAGGGGAGGGGGGGTTCATCTACCCTTTAGTAGCAGTAGAGGGGGGGTTCATCTACCGTTTAGTATCAGTGGAGGGGAGGGGGGTTCATCTACCCTTTAGTAGCAGTGGAGGGGAGGGGGGTTCATCTACCCTTTAGTAGCAGTGGAGGGGGGGGTTCATCTACCGTTTAGTATCAGTGGAGGGGAGGGGGGGTTCATCTACTCTTTAGTAGCAGTGGAGGGGAGGGGGGGTTCATCTACCGTTTAGTAGCAGTGGAGGGGGGGTTCATCTACCGTTTAGTATCAGTGGAGGGGAGGGGGGGTTCATCTACTCTTTAGTAGCAGTGGAGGGGAGGGGGGGTTCATCTACCCTTTAGTAGCAGTGGAGGGGAGGGGGGGTTCATCTACCCTTTAGTAGCAGTGGAGGGAAGGGGGGTTCATCTACCCTTTAGTAGCAGTGGAGGGGAGGGGGGGTTCATCTACCCTTTAGTAGCAGTGGAGGGGGGGTTCATCTACCCTTTAGTAGCAGTGGAGGGGGGGTTCATCTACCGTTTAGTAGCAGTGGAGGGGAGGGGGGGTTCATCTACCCTTTAGTAGCAGTGGAGGGGGGGTTCATCTACCCTTTAGTAGCAGTGGAGGGGGGGTTCATCTACCCTTTAGTATCAGTGGAGGGGAGGGGGGGTTTATCTACTCTTTAGTAGCAGTGGAGGGGAGGGGGGGTTCATCTACCGTTTAGTAGCAGTGGAGGGGGGGTTCATCTACCGTTTAGTATCAGTGGAGGGGAGGGGGGGTTCATCTACTCTTTAGTAGCAGTGGAGGGGAGGGGGGGTTCATCTACCCTTTAGTAGCAGTGGAGGGGAGGGGGGGTTCATCTACCCTTTAGTAGCAGTGGAGGGAAGGGGGGTTCATCTACCGTTTAGTAGCAGTGGAGGGGAGGGGGGGTTCATCTACCCTTTAGTAGCAGTGGAGGGGGGGTTCATCTACCCTTTAGTAGCAGTGGAGGGGGGGGTTCATCTACCGTTTAGTAGCAGTGGAGGGGAGGGGGGGTTCATCTACCCTTTAGTAGCAGTGGAGGGGGGGTTCATCTACCCTTTAGTAGCAGTGGAGGGGGGGTTCATCTACCCTTTAGTAGCAGTGGAGGGGGGGTTCATCTACCCTTTAGTAGCAGTGGAGGGGAGTTTTTTCATCTACCCTTTAGTAGCAGTGGAGGGAAGGGGTTCATCTACCCTTTAGTAGCAGTGGACGGGGGACGGGGGGGGGGGGGGTCATCTACTCTATAGTTGCAATGGAGGGGAGGTGGGGGTTCATCTACCCTTCAGTAGCAGTGGAGTGGAGGTGGGGGTTCATCTACCCTTCAGTAGCAGTGGAGGTGGGGGTTTATCTACCCTTCAGTAGCAGTGGAGTGGAGGTGGGGGTTCATCTACCCTTCAGTAGCAGTGAAGGTGGGGATTTATCTACCCTTCAGTAGCAGTGGAGTGGAGGTGGGGGTTCATCTACCCTTCAGTAGCAGTGGAGTGGAGGTGGGGGTTCATCTACCCTTCAGTAGCTGTGGAGTGGAGGTGGGGGTTCATCTACCCTTTATTAGCAGTGGAGGGGGGGGGTTCATCTACCCTTTAGTAGCAGTGGAGGGGAGGGGTTCATCTAGCTTTCAGTAGCAGTGGAGTGGAGGTGGGGGTTCATCTACCCTTTAGTAGCAGTGGAGGGGAGGGGGGTTCATCTACCTTTTAGTAGCAGTGGATGGGAGGGTTCATCTACCCTTCAGTAGCTGTGGAGTGGAGGTGGGGGTTCATCTACCCTTTAGTAGCAGTGGAGGGGAGGGGGGTTCATCTACCTTTTAGTAGCAGTGGAGGGGAGGGTTCATCTACCCTTCAGTAGCAGTGGAGGGGAGGTGAGGGTTCATCTACCCTTCAGTAGCAGTGGAGGGGAGGGGGGTCGGGGGGTTCATCTACCCTTTTGGAGCGGTTTCCCCTGTTCTGCTTCCTCAGAAGAGCTGTTGAAGGTAGATGTGGCCGGTGTAAGGAATATAGCCAGGGCTGAGACTAGGGGTGGATCTGTACAGTTATAGGGCTGAGGCTAGGGGTGGATCTGTACAGTTATAGGGATGAGGCTAGGGGTGGATCTGTACAGTTATAGGGCTGAGACTAGGGGTGGATCTGTACAGTTATAGGGCTGAGGCTAGGGGTGGATCTGTACAGTTATAGGGCTGAGACTAGGGGTGGATCTGTACAGTTATAGGGCTGAGACTAGGGGTGGATCTGTACAGTTATAGGGCTGAGACTAGGGGTGGATCTGTACAGTTATAGGGCTGAGACCAGGGGTGGATCTGTACAGTTATAGGGCTGAGGCTAGGGGTGGATCTGTACAGTTATAGGGCTGAGACTAGGGGTGGATCTGTACAGTTATAGGGCTGAGACTAGGGGTGGATCTGTACAGTTATAGGGCTGAGGCTAGGGGTGGATCTGTACAGTTATAGGGCTGAGGCTAGGGGTGGATCTGTACAGTTATAGGGCTGAGGCTAGGGGTGGATCTGTACAGTTATAGGGCTGAGACTAGGGGTGGATCTGTACAGTATAGGGCTGAGGCTAGGGGTGGATCTGTACAGTTATAGGGCTGAGGCTAGGGGTGGATCTGTACAGTTATAGGGCTGAGACTAGGGATGCATCTGTACAGTTAAGACTCAGGATGGGGATGGGGCTGAGTATGAACTGGAGCAGGACGTATGCTGAGGCTGGGGCTAGGGTTGGAGATGGCGCTGAAATGTGTCTGTAATTGCAGCACAACTAGGCCTGGGCCTGAGGATATGTTGGAGCTGGAACTGGAACTGGAGCAGAACTGGGGTTGGGGCTGCAGTCAAAGCTGAAATTTGGGCTCCAAAGTTGGAATAGAGCTGTCTGGTAGCTGGGATGGGGATAAGGCTGGGACAGATACAGAGTCTGAGGCTGGGATGGGGATAAGGCTGGGACTGATACAGAGTCTGGGTCTGGGATGGGGATAAGGCTGGGACTGATACAGAGTCTGGGTCTGGGATGGGGATAAGGCTGGGACTGATACAGAGTCTGGGCTGGGATGGGGATAAGGCTGGGACTGATACAGAGCTGAGTCTGGGGATGGAATGGGGATAAGGTTGGGACTGATACAGAGCTGAGTCTGGGGATGGAATGGGGATAAGGTTGGGACTGATACAGAGTGTGGGACTAGGATGGGGATAAGGCTGGGACAGATACAGAGTCTGGGATGGGGATAAGGCTGGGACTGATACAGAGTCTGGGACTAGGATGGGGATAAGGCTGGGACTGATACAGAGTCTGTGGCTGGGATGGGGATAAGGCTGGGACAGATACATAGTCTGGGGCTGGGATGGGGATAAGGCTGGGACAGATACAGAGTCTGGGACTGGGATGGGGATAAGGCTGGGACAGATACATAGTCTGGGGCTGGGATGGGGAAAAGGCTGGGACTGATACATAGTCTGGGGCTGGGATGGGGAAAAGGCTGGGACTGATACATAGTCTGGGGCTGGGATGGGGATAAGGCTGGGACTGATACAGAGCTGAGTCTGGGGATGGAATGGGGATAAGGTTGGGACTGATACAGAGTGTGGGACTAGGATGGGGATAAGGCTGGGACAGATACAGAGTCTGGGATGGGGATAAGGCTGGGACTGATACAGAGTCTGGGACTAGGATGGGGATAAGGCTGGGACTGATACAGAGTCTGGGGCTGGGATGGGGATAAGGCTGGGACTGATACAGAGTCTGGGGCTGGGATGGGGATAAGGCTGGGACTGATACATAGCTGAGTCTGGGGATGGAATGGGGATAAGGTTGGGACTGATACAGAGTGTGGGACTAGGATGGGGATAAGGCTGGGACAGATACAGAGTCTGGGATGGGGATAAGGCTGGGACTGATACAGAGTCTGGGACTAGGATGGGGATAAGGCTGGGACTGATACAGAGTCTGGGACTAGGATGGGGATAAGGCTGGGACTGATACAGAGTCTGGGACTAGGATGGGGATAAGGCTGGGACTGATACAGAGTCTGGGGCTGGGATGGGGATAAGGCTGGGACTGATACATAGTCTGGGGCTGGGATGGGGAAAAGGCTGGGACTGATACAGAGTCTGTGGCTGGGATGGGGATAAGGCTGGGACAGATACAGAGTCTGGGGCTGGGATGGGGATAAGGCTGGGACTGATACATAGTCTGGGGCTGGGATGGGGATAAGGCTGGGACAGATACATAGTCTGGGGCTGGGATGGGGAAAAGGCTGGGACTGATACAGAGTCTGTGGCTGGGATGGGGATAAGGCTGGGACAGATACAGAGTCTGGGGCTGGGATGGGGATAAGGCTGGGACTGATACAGGGTCTGGGGCTGGGATGGGGATAAGACTGGGACTGATACAAAGTCTGGGGCTGGGATGGGAATAATGCTGGGACTGATACAGAGTCCAGGGCTGGGATGGGGATAAGGCTGGGACTGATACAGAGTCTGGGGCTGGGATGGGGATAAGGCTGGGACTGATAAAGAGCTGAGTCTGGGGATGGAATGGGGATAAGGTTGGGACAGATACAGAGTCTGAGGCTGGGATGGGGATAAGGCTGGGACTGATACAGAGTCTGTGGCTGGGATGGGGATAAGGCTGGGACAGATACATAGTCTGGGGCTGGGATGGGGATAAGGCTGGGACTGATACAGAGTCTGGGGCTGGGATGGGGATAAGGCTGGGACTGATACAGAGTCTGTGTCTGGGATGGGGATAAGGCTGGGACTGATACAGAGTCTGGGTCTGGGATGGGGATAAGGCTGGGACTGATACAGGGTCTGGGGCTGGGATGGGGATAAGACTGGGACTGATACAAAGTCTGGGGCTGGGATGGGAATAATGCTGGGACTGATACAGAGTCCAGGGCTTGGATGGGGATAAGGCTGGGACTGATACAAAGTCTGGGGCTGGGATGGGGATAAGGCTGGGACTGATAAAGAGCTGAGTCTGGGGATGGAATGGGGATAAGGTTGGGACACATACAGAGTCTGAGGCTGGGATGGGGATAAGGCTGGGACAGATACAGAGTCTGGGACTGGGATGTGGATAAGGCTGGGACTGATAAAGAACTTAGTCTGGGGATGGAATGGGGATAAGGCTGGGACAGATACAGAGTCTGAGGCTGGGATGGGGATAAGTCTGGGACTGATACAGAGTCTGTGGCTGGGATGGGGATAAGTCTGGGACTGATACAGAGTCTGTGGCTGGGATGGGGATAAGGCTGGGACAGATACAGAGTCTGGGGCTGGGATGGGGATAAGGCTGGGACAGATACAGAGTCTGTGTCTGGGATGGGGATAAGGCTGGGACTGATAAAGAGCTGAGTCTGGGATGGGGATAAGGCTGGGACAGATACAGAGTCTGGGGCTGGGATGGGGATAACGCTGGGACTGATACAGAGTCTGGGGCTGGGATGGGGATAACGCTGGGACTGATACAGAGTCTGGGGCTGGGCCTGGGATGGGGATAAGGCTGGGACTGATACAGAGTCTAGGCTGGGATGGGGATAAGGCTGGGACTGATACAGAGTCTGGGGCTGGGATGGGGATAAGGCTGGGACAGATACAGAGTCTGGGGCTGGGATGGGGATAAGGCTGGGACTGATACAGAGTCTAGGCTGGGATGGGGATAAGGCTGGGACAGATACAGAGTCTGGGGCTGGGATGGGGATAAGGCTGGGACAGATACTGATACAGGTTTTTGTCAGGCTTTATGAGGCACTGAGGGGGGAGGGAGGAGGGGGAGGGAAGGGTGAGGGAATTCGGGCCGGGACAATACCAGTAACTCTGCAAGGAAACAAAACACAAAGCAGATTTAAGTTCTTTAGAAAACAGCACTAATGTTGCAAACAAACATTATGTTGTCATCCAGAGTCACATTTATATCATGTTGTCATCCAGAGTCACATTTATATTATGTTGTCATCCAGAGTCACATTTATATTATGTTGTCATCCAGAGTCACATTTATATCATGTTGTCATCCAGAGTCACATTTATATCATGTTGTCATCCAGAGTCACATTTATATCATGTTGTCATCCAGAGTCACATTTATATCATGTTGTCATCCAGAGTCACATTTATATCATGTTGTCATCCAGAGTCACATTTATTCATTTCCAATCTGTAGCACATAATATTTAACATACAGCAGGTTTTTAAAATACCAAAGAGTGTGGTCTGCTTCGTGTTTTTATTTTTACCTTGGAAAAATGATTCCGATACTGGTATCGTCCTGGCCCTAGAAGGAATGGGAAGGGGGTTTGGCCAGGGGGTGGGTGAGAGGATGAGTTCTGTTTAAGGTCTACTGAGCATTAAATGGTTCTCCAGACACTAGTGAATAATGAACAGAGGGAAAATGAGAAAAGGAGGGGTAGAAATAGAAGATATGTGGAAATAGAAAAAGAGAAAGTGAGACAGTGTGGGAGTGGCAGACTGAGAAAGAGAGATGGGAGGGGGAGGGGAAGGGGGGGACAGATTATTCCGATGAAGAGTGAGCGAGAGGGAGGGGAGAGCAGAGAGAATGGGCGAAGATGTCTAAACAGAGAGATAACGAAGAGAGTGATTGTCACTTTCATTGTGCACACCTGTCCCCGATTCCCACTGATTAGTATTTGTATATATGTGCCCTTTGGTTTCCATGGTCTGGTCCATTATTGTTACATTGTCCGTTTGTGCGTGTGAGTACCTGTACTGTGTGTTTTGGGATTTCGTGCCCTTGTGGATTGCGCAGGATATTACAGGTCTCGTCCTGTGTGTTAATCATTGTGTGCGTGTGTATTTATTCGAGGTGCTCCTCGCTCTTCGTTTGTGTTTCATCCCTGTGTTTTTGTTACGTGTTTGTTGGGTCTTCGTCCCCGTGCCCTTTACATGGCACGCCGTAATTTGGGACTTAATAAAAAAAGCTATTACGTATTCCTGCGCTTGTCTCCCGAATCTCTTCATACCAACGTGACAGTGATGTAGAAAGGGAGGGTATGAAATGAGTTTGTGACCTTTTAATGTGATCTGATGTCCTTGTCTCCCGCCTATATACAATATGTACTCAATGTGAGCACCGGGCTTATGAAAAACTGTCATATGGTGAGGGTAATGCATACACTTCATGTATACTTCAACCCAGGGAGGCTGGTGGGAGGAGTTATAGGAAGACAGGCTCATTGTAATGGCTGGAAAGGAATTAATGCAACGGTTTCCATACGTTCGATGTGTTTGATACTGTTTCATTTACTCCATTCCAGCCATTGCAATGAGCCCGTCCTTCTATAGCTCATCACACCAGCCACCTCTGCCCTATACTACTCCGACGTATTGACTCGCTAGTGCAGGGATCTCAAACCCTGTTCCTGGAGAGCTACCTTCATGTAGGTTTTCGCTCCGAACCCAGTTGTAACTAACATGGTTCAGCTTATCAACCAGCTAATTATTAGAATCAGGTGTGCTAGATTAGGTTTGCAGTGAAAACTTACAGGACGATGGCTCTCCAGGAGCAGGTTTGGAGTGAAAACCTACAGGACGATGGCTCTCCAGGAACAGGGTTGGAGTGAAAACCTACAGGACGATGGCTCTCCAGGAGCAGGTTTGGAGTGAAAACCTACAGGACGATGGCTCTCCAGGAACAGGGTTGGAGTGAAAACCTACAGGACGATGGCTCTCCAGGAACAGGGTTGGAGTGAAAACCTACAGGACGATGGCTCTCCAGGAACAGGGTTGGAGTGAAAACCTACAGGACGATGGCTCTCCAGGAACAGGGTTGGAGTGAAAGCCTACAGGACGATGGCTCTCCAGGAGCAGGTTTGGAGTGAAAACCTACAGGACGATGGCTCTCCAGGAACAGGGTTGGAGTGAAAGCCTACAGGACAATGGCTCTCCAGGAACAGGGTTGGAGTGAAAACCTACAGGACGATGGCTCTCCAGGAACAGGGTTGGAGTGAAAACCTACAGGACGATGGCTCTCCAGGAACAGGGTTTAAGTGAAAACCTACAGGACGATGGCTCTCCAGGAACAGGGTTGGAGTGAAAACCTACAGGACGATGGCTCTCCAGGAACAGGGTTGGAGTGAAAACCTACAGGACGATGGCTCTCCAGGAACAGGGTTGGAGTGAAAACCTACAGGACGATGGCTCTCCAGGAACAGGGTTGGAGTGAAAACCTACAGGACGATGGCTCTCCAGGAGCAGGTTTGGAGTGAAAACCTACAGGACGATGGCTCTCCAGGAACAGGGTTGGAGTGAAAACCTACAGGACGATGGCTCTCCAGGAACAGGGTTGGAGTGAAAACCTACAGGACGATGGCTCTCCAGGAACAGGGTTGGAGTGAAAGCCTACAGGACGATGGCTCTCCAGGAACAGGGTTGGAGTAAAAACCTACAGGACGATGGCTCTCCAGGAACAGGGTTGGAGTGAAAACCTACAGGACGATGGCTCTCCAGGAACAGGGTTGGAGTGAAAACCTACAGGACGATGGCTCTCCAGGAACAGGGTTGGAGTGAAAACCTACAGGACGATGGATCTCCAGGAACAGGGTTGGAGTGAAAACCTACAGGACGATGGCTCTCCAGGAACAGGGTTGGAGTGAAAACCTACAGGACGATGGCTCTCCAGGAACAGGGTTGGAGTGAAAACCTACAGGACGATGGCTCTCCAGGAACAGGGTTGTAGATGCCTGTTGTAGTGTATGCAGTTATCCTGTTTGGGCTGCAAGCCCGAAATCGGAACGAAAATGACAACAGCTGCAGGGCGCGAAATTCAAAATCTATTTTTTTTTAATATTTAACTTTCACACATTAACAAGTCCAATACAGCATTTGAAAGATAAACATCTTGTCAATCCAGCCAACATGTCCCATTTTTTAAATGTTTTACAGAGAAAACACCACATATATTTATGTTAGCTCACCACCAAATACAAAAGTGGACAGACACGTATGAATATGATTATGATGTATGAATTATGATTCAAGTAGCATGCACAAGCCAACCGAAATAAACTAAAACCAACCTAAAGAACACAGAAAAAACTACCTCAGATGACAGTCATATAACATGTTACACAATAAATCTATGTTTTGTTCATAAAAAGTGCATATTTTAGCTATAAATCAGTTTTACATTGATGCTACCATAAATGCTACCACATAGCTACAGTCTGAATCCAGACGGGAGTAGCCAGAGAAAATACATACACCAACGTCGACTACTAATTACACCTCATAAAACATTTCAGAAAAACATATGGTGGATAGCTAATGAAAGACAGATATCGTGTGAATAAAGCCAATATTTCCGATTTTTGAAGTGTTTTACAGCGAAAACACAATATATCGTTATATTAGCTAACAACATAAGCTAGCATAAGGCAGCACTAGCATAAGTCAAGCGCTAGCCTAGCACAGTTAGCACAGTTAGCATACAACAGTTCGACAGATATATGAAAAAGCATCCCAAATTGGGTCCTTATCTTTGTTGATATTCCATCAGAATGTTGTAACGGGGTCCAATGTCCAGTAGAGTCTTTAGTTGGGTTCCAGAACGAACTATTTCCCTCTTTGGTTAGCAAGCACAATAGCATTGCGGCGCTAATCTGTCTTTCTTCAAAAAATTCTTCCGTCGCATCACATCTAAAGTCCAGAATAAATTGCAATAATATAATTAAAGTATATTGAAAAAACATACTTTAGGATGATTTTGTGACATGTATCAAATAATATCGAAGTCAGAGATCATATTCACCGTTATCGACCTTCTTCCAGTAGCCGAGACCAAATTATGCTTCGCGCCCGGAATTTTTTTTTAACTGCGCAGGTCTCACAAGAAGGTGTGTTATTCAGTCCATGGACGAGATATTCGACTGCTTTCAATTCTCACTTCCGCATTACACCCTGATGAAGGAGTGTGACGTGTTTCTACGGTCCTAAGTCTAATGACCTTTTATAGACAAGGTCTTAAAGAGACACATCGCATTTTGGAAATCTCAATTCGGCTGGGAAAATGGCTGTAAAAATATTTCTGTTCGACTTAGAGAAATAATTCAAACCTTTTTAGAAACTATAGACTGTTATCTATCCAACAGTAGTAAATATATGCATATTGTAAAATAAAAAGTTTCTTAGGAGGCCGTTTGAAAATGTGCACATATTTTCCATTTTTTTCAATATTCACCCTGCAGCCTGAAGAGGATACAAACCCCCATACAGTACATCATTGGACATACTCTCTATTTCAAACTAATGAATACAACAAGCCTCTCGGCTTCACTCCAACACATGAATACCGCAAGCCTCTCGGCTTCACTCCAACACATAAATACCGCAAGCCTCTCGGCTTCACTCCAACACATGAATACCGCAAGCCTCTCGGCTTCACTCCAACACATGAATACCGCAAGCCTCTCGGCTTCACTCCAACACATGAATACCGCAAGCCTCTCGGCTTCACTCCAACACATGAATACCGCAAGCCTCTCGGCTTCACTCCAACACAAGAATACCGCAAGCCTCTCGGCTTCACTCCAACACAAGAATAACGCAAGCCTCTCGGCTTCACTCCAACACATTAATACCGCAAGCCTCTCGGCTTCACTCCAGCACATGAATACCGCAAGCCTCTCGGCTTCACTCCAACACATGAATACCGCAAGCCTCTCGGCTTCACTCCAACACAAGAATACCGCAAGCCTCCCGGCTTCACTCCAACACATGAATACCGCAAGCCTCTCGGCTTCACTCCAACACATGAATAACGCAAGCCTCTCGTTTTCACTTCAACACATGAATACCGCAAGCCTCTCGGCTTCACTCCAACACATGAATACCGCAAGCCTCTCGGCTTCACTCCAACACATGAATACCGCAAGCCTCTCGGCTTCACTCCAACACATGAATACCGCAAGCCTCTCGGCTTCACTCCAACACATGAATACCGCAAGCCTCTCGGCTTCACTCCAACACATGAATACCGCAAGCTTCTTGGCTTCACTCCAACACATGAATACCACAAGCCTCTCGGCTTCACTCCAACACAAGAATAACACAAGCTTCTCGGCTTCACTCCAACACAAGAATACCACAAGCTTCTCAGCTTCACTCCAACATATGAATAACACAAGCTTCTCGGCTTCACTCCAACACAAGAATACCACAAGCTTCTCAGCTTCACTCCAACATATGAATAACACAAGCTTCTCGGCTTCACTCCAACACAAGAATAACACAAGCTTCTTGGCTTCACTCCAACACAAGAATAACACAAGCATCTTGGCTTCACTCCAACACATGAATAACACAAGCTTCTTGGCTTCACTCCAACACATGAATAACACAAGCTTCTTGGCTTCACTCCAACACATGAATAACACAAGCTTCTTGGCTTCACTCAAACATATGAATACCACAAATGACTCTGGTTGGGTAGCCTGGCTAAATGCCTCTTTATTACCCCTTTTCTGAAGAACTGGACGTTCCTTGTGTAAGAATGTGATGTGTCAGGATTGTTCCATACCAGAGACATCATAGAAATCCCAGTTATGCAAACGGCTGCTGCTAGTAGGAGATGGTGGACAACGATAGTCCCTCAATCTCCCCGAGCCACGTCAACATGGCTGTCATTATTTATCTGTGGTGAAATCCAATTCAGTGGCAGGGAAGTGGGAAATCTGTGACCTATTTTTATTTCCCCCCTTATTTTGCATGCTATTTAGGTCACAACGAGACAATGTTTCCAGAGTGAGGACAAGGGCTTACTGTACTGCTGGCTCCCCAGCCCCTATATGTAATTGAAAACATACAAATGGATTAGATGGAGAGGGTTCAGAGCCATTGGTCTGGTCACTGCTGGAGAGGTCACACGTTCAGCTCTTTAATACCAGGGAGGAGAGGAGGGGAGAGAGAAGAGAGATAGAGAGGAGAGATAGAGAGGAGAGATAGAGAGGATGGAGGGGAGAGAGAGGAGAGATAGAGAGGAGGGATGGGAGAGAGAGGAGAGATAGAGAGGAGAGAGAGGAGAGATAGAGAGGAGGGAGGGGAGAGAGGAGAGATAGAGAGGAGGGATGGGAGAGAGAGGAGAGATAGAGAGGAGAGATAGAGAGGAGGGAGGGTAGAGAGAAGAGAGATAGAGAGGAGGGAGGGCAGAGAGAGGAGAGATAGAGAGGAGAGATAGAGAGGAGGGAGGGGGGAGAGAGGAAAGATAGAGAGGAGGGAGGGGAGAGAGAGGAGAGATAGAGAGGAGAGGAGGGGAGAGAGAGGAGAGATAGAGAGGAGGGAGGGGAGAGAGTGGAGAGATAGAGAGGAGGGAGGGGAGAGATAGAGAGGAGGGAGAGAGAGAGAAGAGAGATAGAGAGGAGGGAGGGGAGAGAGAGGAGAGATAGAGAGGAGGGAGGGGAGAGAGAGGAGAGATAGAGAGGAGGCAGGGGAGAGAGAGGAGAGATATAGAGGAGAGAGAGGAGAGATAGAGAGGAGGGAGGGGAGAGAGAGGAGAGATATAGAGGAGGGAGGGGAGAGAGAGGAGCGATAGAGAGGAGGGTGGGGAGAGAGAGGAGAGATAGAGAGGAGGGAGGGGAGAGATAGAGAGGAGGGAGGGGAGAGAGAAGAAAGATAGAGAGGAGGGAGGGGAGAGAGAGGAGAGATAGAGAGGAGGCAGAGGAGAGATAGAGAGGAGGAGGGGAGAGAGAGGAGGGAGGGGACAGAGAGGAGAGATAGAGAGGAGAGGAGGGGAGAGAGAGGAGAGATGGAGAGGAGAGGAGGGGAGAGAGAGAGAGGAGAGATAGAGAGGAAGGAGGGGAGAGAGAGGAGAGATAGCGAGGAGGGAGGGGAGAGAGAGGAGAGAGGGAGGGGCGAGAGAGGAGAGATAGAGGGGAGAGAGAGGAGAGAGAGAGGAGAGAGAGAGGGGAGATAGGGAGGGGAGAGAGAGGAGAGATAGAGAGGAGGGAGGGGAGAGATAGAGAGGAGAGGAGGGGAGAGAGAGGAGAGATAGAGAGGAGAGGAGGGGAGAGAGAGAGAGGAGAGATAGAGAGGAGAGGAGGGGAGAGAGAGGAGAGATAGAGAGGAGGGAGGGGAGAGAGAGGAGAGATAGAAAGGAGAGAGAGGAGAGATAGAGAGGAGAGATAGAGAGGAGGGAGGGAGAGAGGGGAGAGATAGAGAGGAGGGAGGGGAGAGAGAGGAGAGAGGGAGGGGCGAGAGAGGAGAGATAGAGAGGAGAGAGAGGAGAGATAGAGAGGAGGGAGGGGAGAGAGAGGAGAGATAGAGAGGAGGGAGGGGAGAGAGAGGAGAGATAGAGAGGAGGGAGGGGAGAGAGAGGAGAGATAGAGAGGAGAGAGAGGAGAGATAGAGAGGAGAGGAGGGGAGAGAGAGGAGAGATGGAGGGAGGGGAGAGAGAGGAGAGATAGAGAGGAGGGAGGGGGATAGGGACGTGGAGATCCATGGATTTAGGGGGAACATGGTGAGACTGGTTTTCAATTCAAACAGGCACATATTCAACATGCACACATACAAACACAACACACACATATACACACAGAGAAACAGGGGAAAGGCAGTTCACACACACATACACACTCTTATAGCCATTCACTTATGCACACACACAGCAGGGCAGATGCATTATATTTGACAGCACTACAGACTATAGAGTCCTCATTCTGACATAATATTGCGTGAGGAGGACCTGCCTTTTGTCTGGCAGAGAGAGGTCTGGCGTGACACACACGGTGGAGCCAGCCAGCCAGCCAGCCTGGCCATGGTGACACTGGGGACAGGCTCTAGGTCGCCAGTGGTAATGTGTTGGTCTGTGTCACTGCTGGGTTGTGAGATGGCATGTAAAACTGTAAAAGTGCTGAGTCAGTGTCTGTAAATGAGCTGTCCATCATTACTAGAACACATTACTTACTGACACTATATTTAACGTCTTAGGTTACACTGACAAACCTTTTTCTGTACTGTGTTCTAGGAGGGTTTGTTAAAAGGTTGGGTAATGGGAGTTCATATTTGTCCCCCTGGCTGTCTATTATGGCTGTTATTGTTGGAGAAGACAATGAAAGAAAAATATAGGATATTTTGAAGGAAAAGAACAAGAAGTGAAAAGAAAAGATACAAAATGGACCTAACAGAGAGAGGAGAGAAGGGAGAGAGGAGCCACAGAGAGAGGAGAGAAAGGGAGAAAGGAGGGGAGGAAGGGGGAGAAGAGCCACAGCGAGAGGAGAGGAAGGGAGAAAGGAGGGGAGGAAGGGGGAGAGGAGACACAGAAAGATCAGAGGGCAGAAGATGAGAAGTGAGAAGAGAGGAGGAATACAAATGAAAGGAAGAAGGGAGGTGAAGTGGAGAGGAGAAAGGGGAAAATGGGAGAGTACAAAAATGAGAAATGAGAGGAAAAGTGGAAGAGATGAGTGGTGAGTGAGAGAACGAAGGAGGGAGAGTAATCTCTGAAGACAGAGAGAGAGCAAGAGAGAGAGGGAGAGAGAGAAAGAGAGCGAGAGAGAAAGAGAGAGAAAGAGCAAAAGAAAGAGCAATAGAGAGCGAGAGAGAGAGAGAGAGAGAGAGAGAGAGAGAGAGAGAGAGAGAGAGAGAGAGAGAGAGAGAGAGAGAGAGAGAGAGAGAGAGAGAGAGAGAGAGAGAGAGAGAGAGAGAGAGAGGAGAGAGGTGTACTCGGCGAAGCAGTCTGAGACTCGTCGGCACATCCATGACCTAGATTCCTGCTTTTCCCCAGATTCCACTCTCTCATGAATGTTTGATTACGCCGCTGACAATAGCTGTATTCGAGCCATACACTTTCTAAATTACAAACCGACCGGAGCAGTGGAACGCAATCCATTCTAGATGGAGCGAAAAAGGAGGAGAAATTGATTTGAGAATTCTCACCTCCAGCGGAGAGCCAAGGCCCTGGTCCCTCTGGACTCTGGAGGAGAGAAAGCAGACAGTGGAGTGATTTAACAGCCATGCATCTCCTCAGCTGTCTCGCACATACACACTCACATGCACGCACACACAGGGCTGGATCAGAGGGGTAAAAGGAACTGCTGATAAAACACGTCACTGGGGAAGGAACCAGACACATACCAGTTTGTTGGTGAATAGCTTCTCAATGTGAAAAATTGGCACCACTTTAGTGGTGCTTGAGATATTTAAACCTAGACAAATAGCTTGTTGGTGGGGACGCAAGCACGCTCACTCCACACACCCACACACGTATACCATAAGAGTGTCATTTTAGTTTTACGATTGAAACAATCAGTGTGATCAGTGGTCCACCCCTCCCCACTACATTCTACCATTCCTCATGACTCCTCCTCCTCTCCCCCTCTCAGTTCCAAATCACGGCATGGCAAATCTTATAGTGCATCAGCTGTTGTCATGGGCACAGATAAACCTTTAGTGGTGTTGTCATGGTAACCATTCTGGGGAGTCAAGCTTGACTCTGCAGCCGCCGAGAGAAAGAGAGAGAGAGCGCTTAGACACCAGATGACAAAATGGCGGCAAGACTAACAGAGAGGAACGCAGCTGAATCCAATCTATCAGAGGGATGCGACTGAATCCCATCTATCAGAGGGATGCGACTGAATCCCATCTATCAGAGGGACGCGACTGAATCACATCTATTAGAGGGACGCGACTGAATCACATCTATCAGAGGGACGTGACTGAATCACATCTATCAGAGGGACGTGACTGAATCACATCTATTAGAGGGACGCGACTGAATCCCATCTATCAGAGGGACGTGACTGAATCACATCTATCAGAGGGACGCGACTGAATCACATCTATCAGAGGGACGTGACTAAATCACATCTATCAGAGGGACGAGACTGAATCCCATCTATCAGAGGGATGCGACTGAATCACATCTATCAGAGGGACGTGACTGAATCACATCTATCAGAGGGACGAGACTGAATCCCATCTATCAGAGGGACGCGACTGAATCACACCTATTAGAGGGACGCGACTGAATCACATCTATTAGAGGGACGCGACTGAATCACATCTATTAGAGGGATGCGACTGAATCACATCTATCAGAGGGACGCGACTGAATCACATCTATCAGAGGGATGTGACTAAATCACATCTATCAGAGGGACGCGACTGAATCACATCTATCAGAGGGACGCGACTGAATCACATCTATCAGAGGGACGTGACTAAATCACATCTATCAGAGGGACGTGACTAAATCACATCTATCAGAGGGACGCGACTGAATCACATCTATCAGAGGGACGTGACTAAATCACATCTATCAGAGGGACGCGACTGAATCACATCTATCAGAGGGACGCGACTGAATCACATCTATCAGAGGGACGTGACTGAATCACATCTATTAGAGGGACGTGACTAAATCACATCTATCAGAGGGACGCGACTAAATCACATCTATCAGAGGGACGCGACTGAATCACATCTATCAGAGGGACGTGACTGAATCACATCTATTAGAGGGACGCGACTGAATCACATCTATCAGAGGGACGTGACTGAATCACATCTATTAGAGGGACGTGACTGAATCACATCTATCAGAGGGACGCGACTGAATCACATCTATTAGAGGGACGTGACTGAATCACATCTATTAGAGAGACGCGACTGAATCACACCTATTAGAGGGACGCGACTGAATCACATCTATTAGAGGGACGCGACTGAATCACACCTATTAGAGGGACGCGACTGAATCACACCTATTAGAGGGACGCGACTGAATCACATCTATTAGAGGGACGCGACTGAATCACACCTATTAGAGGGACGCGACTGAATCACATCTATTAGAGAGACGTGACTGAATCACATCTATTAGAGGGACGCGACTGAATCACATCTATTAGAGGGACGCGACTGAATCACACCTATTAGAGGGACGCGACTGAATCACATCTATCAGAGGGACGTGACTGAATCACATCTATTAGACGGACGTGACTGAACCACATCTATTAGAGGGACGCGACTGAATCACATCTATTAGAGAGACGTGACTGAATCACATCTATTAGACGGACGTGACTGAACCACATCTATTAGAGGGACGCGACTGAATCACATCTATTAGAGAGACGTGACTGAATCACATCTATTAGACGGACGTGACTGAATCACATCTATTAGAGGGACGAGACTGAATCACACTTATTAGAGGGACGAGACTGAATCACATCTATCAGAGGGACACGACTGAATCACATCTATCAGAGGGATGCGACTGAATCACATCTATCAGAGGGACGTGACTAAATCACATCTATCAGAGGAACGTGACTGAATCACATCTATTAGAGGGACGTGACTGAATCACATCTATTAGAGGGACGAGACTGAATCACATCTATCAGAGGGACTTGACTGAATCACATCTATCAGAGGGACACGACTGAATCACATCTATTAGAGGGATGTGACTGAATCACATCTATCAGAGGGTCGTGACTGAATCACATCTATCAGAGGGACGTGACTGAATCACATCTATTAGAGGGACGTGACTGAATCACATCTATCAGAAGGACGTGACTGAATCACATCTATCAGAGAGACGTGACCGAATCACATCTATCAGAGCGACGTGACTGAATCACATCTATCAGGGCGACGTGACTGAATCACATCTATCAGAGAGACGTGACTGAATCACACCTATCAGAGGGACGTGACTGAATCACATCTATCAGAGGGACGTGACTGAATCACATCTATCAGAGGGACGTGACTGAATCACATCTATCAGAGGGACGTGACTGAATCACATCTATTAGAGGGACGTGACTGAATCACATCTATTAGAGGAACGTGACTGAATCACATCTATTAGAGGGACGTGACTAAATCACATCTATCAGAGGGACGCGACTGAATGACATCTATTAGAGGGACGTGACTGAATCACATCTATTAGAGGGACGAGACTGAATCCCATCTATCAGAGGGACGCGACTGAATCACATCTATTAGAGGGACGCGACTGAATCACATCTATTAGAGGGACGAGACTGAATCACATCTATCAGAGGGACGCGACTGAATCACATCTATTAGAGGGACGCGACTGAATCACATCTATCAGAGGGACGCGACTGAATCACATCTATTAGAGGGACGAGACTGAATCATACCTATTAGAGGGACGCGACTGAATCACATCTATTAGAGAGACGGACTGAATCACATCTATTAGAGAGACGGACTGAATCACATCTATTAGAGGGCAACAAAAGATTCTGGAAAAGAGCAAACAAAGTCACTCTTTTTTTCACACTGTTTTTATTTATTTAGTTCTGTCTCTGGCACACACTGAAAACACACACACACACACACACACACACACACACACACACACACACACACACACACACACACACACACACACACAGCTGTTAATCCCATTCTAGTAACCAGAGAGAACCGGTTCAGAGGTGGTAATCTCCCAAAAAAACAGTTGTTGGCTGTTGTGTGACAGCTGGCTTCAACTGGAACTATCCAGCCAGCCATTACAGGCCCCCATTTTAAAACTACTGCCCAAATCAAGAGAGCAAGACACTTTCTAAACAAACAGCAACAACATTGTGACAGAAACAAACAAAAAATGGTGAATTACCCATTTTGGAAAGACAGGAGGAGCGGTAGAGGGCATTTTGCTTGAGACAGCCAGTTCAGTCTACAACAGATGTCCTACCAATATATGGCGATGTCTATGTGGTTTCCATCGTTTTGGGTTGCTTCGTTACTTCCAGTATGGTTTATTTATCCCTCCCTGAAATAAGACATTTGTGTCAATATTCATAGTTCAGATATTGATTTTGATAATTAACACAAAATTAATAATGAATAATATTTAGCTAAGGAATGAACCCTCTCTGAGATTCACCAGTGGCGAGAAGAAATAGGAAGCTACACTCTTCTTCTCTCCTCTCTGGTCCAGTACTCCTCCTTCTCCTCCCCACCCCATCCCCCTCTCATAGACGCCTAGTCCCCCACCACAGTCTGGCTCGCGCGATAGACCAAATCATTCTGTCTACCGCCTGCCCTCCAGTTGCTACGGAAACGGTGTGTGTGGCGCTGCTGGGCGATTGGTTGCCGGGGCCGAGACGCTTACCAATCAAACCTGTTACTGGGGCGTGGGGCCACGTCTAATGGAGAAGAAAGGGTTTGGGGGAGGGTGGAAGGAGTGAGAGTGGGGGTAGAGAGAGAGTGTGGGGTAAGAAAGAGGGGGTGTAGAGGAAGAAAAAAGGGAGAAAGAGAGAGAGAAGGAAAGAGACAGGGAGAGAGAGAGGGATGAATGGAGAGAGAGAGATGCCGCCTAATGGGGCTGGCTATAGAACACCCTTTCTATGTATTGGCTTTTATGCTATCCATATCTGACCACTGGAGAATGGTGTAGTATGGTATGTGGTCAGAGACAACATTAAGCTACAGTAGCTTTAGAAATGAGAGTGTACTAGTTACCACATAGAGTGAGGTTCAGGTACCAGGCACATCATGGCTGAATGCGGTTCCTGTGTATCTAGTCCTGTCTTGATATTGAGAAACTACACCCTAATGAGACTAACAGGCTTCCCGCAGTCTTACCTTAACAAGCTGTCCCTCACCTCAGCCTTTCACTGTCTCTCGCCATAGGAGTGTGAATTAGCTTCTTAGGGGGTTGGTGTTGCTCATTGACAAGCTACCGTGGTTCTGTTCAGAAGGCTAAGGCTAAACAGAGCTTCAGACTAATAGTCTCCTGGTAGTGACGCCTATAGTGATGCGATTGACTGATGATGTGTCATTAATTCCTCTGTGCTTTCATCATCTTTACCTATCCTCTACCAAGGACAGAACTACACAGTCCATTCTCTGCATCTGTCTCCCACACCTCCATACCAGTCAGTGACACTGCTGTACCAGGAAGGTTCACGGTTTGATGCTGATGTCATGGGCAGTGGGAACAGTGCTGTCCTGTTACAGTCCAGACTCTTCGTCTTTGTCTCAGGACTGATGACATCGTGTTGGAGACCAGTCCAGCTACAGTGCAGTGTGCTGCGCCAGACACGTTCCCCAACCATCTCTCTCTGTTTCACAGACACACAACAGAGACTGAACCATTCAGTGCACCAACTCAAGGAGCTCAATAGAGCACAACCAGACCCGTCCAGTTGGATATGCCATAACCCAGTATAACTGTAGAATTGTACTGCTTCAACCCCAAAACAATTCACAATAGCTGATAAACATATGTGAACTAGCTGGTGAGAGTTTGCAATCATACAGTGACAACTTCCCTGATAACTAATAGCCAAATGTTAGTGGAGTGAAAAGACAGTGTCACTGACTGGTACGGAGGTGTGGGAGACAGATGCAGACAACCAAAATGTCAAACTCTCCAGACATTCAACTTTATTGACTGAAACATTTCAGTTCGCATACTTACAGTACCATGGTAAAACCAGCTAATCAGATATCTGTGATATTAGTTAGTGAATCATTCCACCAATTAAGTGCCTTTTGAGTAGTGTAACTTAGTGAAGAAAACTGACTTGTTGGAATGATGGTGCCACGTTGAAAGTCACTGAGCTCTTCAGTAAGACAGTCTACTGCTAATGTTTGTCTATGGAGATTGCATGGCTGTATGCTTGATTTTATACACCTGTCAGCAGGGGATGCGGCTGAAATAGCCGAATCCACTAATCTGAAGGGGTTAAAAGAGATCCTGGTAATTAGATGATGAATGCTGCACAAGAGAACAAAGACAGACAATATTGATTCGCATAGCATGGGATGAGAAAACACCCAACATGAAGTGAGTGAAAGAAGGGAGAGAAAGAAAGAGAGAGAGATAAAGAATGAATGATGGATAGAGGAGTCCCAGACCATAAACACATCTTCATCTATTAATGTATCATAATAACATCTCCTTCAACACTATTGCAGTGTATACTGTACATAACACATTGATACGTAACACAGACATATCATATATCGGACATACATTTCCATCACTGTTCATTCTCACACCTTCGCCGAGTACACCTCCCTCCCCTCTCTCTCTCTCTCTCTCTCTCTCTCTCTCTCTCTCTCTCTCTCTCTCTCTCTCTCTCTCTCTCTCTCTCTCTCTCTCTCTCTCTCTCTCTCTCTCTCTCTCTCTCTCTCTCTCTCTCTCTCTCTCTCTCTCTCTCTCTCTCTCTCTCTCTCTCTCTCTCTCTCTCTCTCTCTCTCTCTCTCTCTCTCTCTCTCTGTCTCTCTGTCTCTCTCTCTCTCAATTTTCAATTCAATTCAAGGGGCTTTATTGGCATGGGAAACATGTGTTAACATTGCCAAAGCAAGTGAGGTAGATATTATACAAAAGTGAAATAAACAATACAAATTAATATATCTCTCTCTCTCTGTCTCTATGCTTTTAGAATGTTCAGGAACATTGTGTTGCTACGGGCAACCAGCAGAGCACAACTGGGGAGGGTGCTGGCTGGCTGGTGGAGGCTTCATCCACTTAGACGCACCCCCACAGCTCTGCGCTAATTATGGTTGAATAATACATCAAATCAAATTGTATTGGTCACGTGCACATATTTTGCAGATGTTATAGCAAGTGCTATTGTGGAAAAATAGTGAAGACATCAAAACTATGAAATAGCACATACAGAATCATGTAGTAACCAAAAAAGTGTTCAACAAATCAAAATATATTTTATATTTGAGATTCTTCAAGTATCCACCCTTTGCCTCGACTACAGCTTTGCACATTCTTGGCATTCTCTCAACCAGCTTCACCTGGAATGCTTTTTCAACAGTCTTGAAGGAGTTCCCACATATGCTGAGCACTTGTTGGCTGCTTTTCCTTCACTCTGCTGTCCAACTCATCCCAAACCATCTCAAATGGTTTGAGGTCGGGTGATTGTCGAGGCTGAATTTCTTAATGTTGAAGAGGTGCAGTTACGCCTTCTTCGCCAATATATCTGTGAATTAACCATTTCAGGTTGACAGTGATGTGCACCCCGAGAAACTTTTCACCCTCTCCACTACGGCCCCGTCAATGTGGATAGGGCTGTACTTAGGGCTGTGGCGGTCACAAAATGTAGTCAGTTGGTGATTGTCAAGCAAATAACTGTCGGTCTCACGGTAATTGAACGTTAATTAACATAAACATATTTAGCATCTCCTGGCTTCTACACATAGCCCACAAGCCACTGATGCAGACCTTTGGAACATCTACATTTTAAAAAGTATAATAAATACATGTAATATAGCCTACACCGTCACAATAAATCCATTTTTTAACATTTTAGACAGGTCTAAAGAAGCATGATGTGAAGAAAATGTAATCTATTTCAGAAGAACAGAATAACATACTCTGAGTTGTCCTTATGTTAGGACCTGATCTGGCTATGCCAAATGGCTGTGGGCTACACTAGTTAATTTAGCAGACAAGATTTGCTTAGAATTCCGTGGCATTATTTCATAGTATGAAGAATACAATTGAACAAAGCTGAATAAAATAGGAAGGATATTTTCTCCAAATGATTTGAGATTTGAGGGAGTGTGATCATGCGACTACTATGTGTTGAGCGGTTAACAAAGAAATAGGTATTCCTATATGCTTAATGTAGAGTTATTAATGTAACTTTAGTTGTTCTACAAACATTGGGCTATGTGTTTAGATTTGGAATAGATTGTAAGGCTGCATGATGGGACTCTAGTGATGATTTGGAAAAAATAGCTTGAAAGGCATGAGCTTTGCATTGTTTTTTGCGCAGGCTGTACACACTACATCCGTCACTCATTCACAATTTGACAAGCATTTGATAATCCCTATGTCAATCTACTATCCCCCATAGTACAGAAGATGACCAATTCTGTGCGAGAAATAAATATTCTAAACATAGTCTGGAACAGTTGTGGGATGTGATAGATCCCAAATTAATACAACCACTAGGATCCCAAACACTTTTTTAAGCAATGTGTCTGACACAACAGATCAGAATGTCTAGCATAAAATGTTGATAAACTATTAGGCTATTTCTTCACAATATAAGCGCAGCAATGCACACATGGTAGTAGGCTATAAGTGGGAATGTTCCATTAGCGGAACACACTATTATCAAAAGTGACCGCAAATGCAATTATGCATGTAACGCTTTTATTAATAAAGGAACATTTATGGTGAAAATGATCTTTCCCAAACTTGAAACTCACATGCTGCTTATGTATGCATGTTAGGCTCTACACCCCCTGTAAAGCGGATTAATTTGCTTAAATTTAAGAAGTTATTTGGCCACTTTAGTTGTGATACAAACCTTATCAAAATACATAAGCCTATGGGCTAGGCTACATGAGATGTGTAACTACTATTTGAAAAAGTGGTTCATTTTCATGCCAGCCAGGTAGGCTATAATCATGTTGTAAATATAAGCAATGTGCTTAATATTAGGAAAGTTGAGAAATAAATATAGTAGGCATAGCTTAGAGAAAGCTAAGTACCAGGCAGTTAGCTGAGTGCTAATCAGTTAGCAAGTTTGGGAGGCTACTAATGACCAGCAGCAGCATTAGAGCCTGGAGAAACCTAATTACAGTGACTAAATGTTTATGTGGAATTTGACTGCCTTCATGACTCGTGACCGCCTGTGTGGTCACGAGTCATGTAATATGGTCACCGAAATATGGTCACCGAAAACAGCCCTAAGTGTGCTCTCTCTGCTGTCTCCTGAAGTCCACGATCAGCTCCTTCATTTTGTTGACATTGAGGGATGGGCTATTTTCTTAGCACCACTTCGTCAGGGCTCTCACCTCCTCCCTATAGGGTGTCTCATCGCTGTTGGTAATCAGGCCTACCACTGTTGTGTCGTCAGCAAACTTGATGATTGAGTTGGAGACGTGCGTGGCCACGCAGTAATGGGTGAAGGTGGACTACAGGAGGGGGCCGAGAACGCACCCTTGTGGGGCCCTCGTGTTGAGGATCAGTGTGGCGGAGGTGTTGTTGCCTACCTTCACCACCTGAGGTCGGGCCGTCAGGAAGTCTAGGACCTAGTTGCACAGTGCAGGGTTCAGATCCAGTGCCCTGAGCTTAGTGATGAGCTTGGAGGGTACTATGGTGTTGAAGGCTGAACTGTAGTTGATGAACAGCGTTATCTGTGCTGGGGAGGTTTTCAAATTGTAGTAGGTCTAGGGTGTCGGGTAAGGTAGAGGTGATACCCCTGCTACCTTATATACAGAGTCATTGAACACTGGTCACTTTTATAATGTTTACATACTGTTTTATCAACTTTATATGTATATACTGTATTCTAGTCATAGTTCACCCTATATAACTACTGCTGTCTATGTTTTCTATTCACATGCTGTCCATAGCTTGGTGTGGCAGGTAGCCTAGTGGTTAGAGCATTGGGCCAGTAACCGAAAGGTTACCCGAAAGGTTACTGGCCTTCCTATTTGGATAAAATCCGAACTGACAAGGTAAAAATCTGTCGTTCTGCCCCTGAACAAGTCAGTTAACCCACTGTTCCCCAGTAGGCTGTCATTGTAAATAAGAATTGGTTTGTAACTGACTTGCCTAGTTAAATATAGAAAAAAATACTGTCGATACACGCCATTATTTGTGTATATACATTACCAGTTAAAAGTTTGGAGACACCTACTTATTCAAGGGTTTTTCTTTATTTTTACTATTTTCTACATAGTAAAATAACAAAAAACTATGAAATAACACATATGGAATCAAGTAGTAACCAAATAAATATATATTTTTAAAAGATAGCCCTATTTGGTAAAAGACCAAGTCTTTTACCAAATGGCAAAAACAGCTCAAATAAGCAAAGAGAAATGACTGTCCATAATTACTTTAAGACATGCAGATCAGTCAATACGGAAAATATCAAGAACTTTGAAAGTTTCTTCAAGTGCAGTCGCAAAAACCATCAAGCGCTATGATGAAACTGCCTCTCATAAGCACCGCCACAGGAAAGGAAGTCTTCAATATAGCCCTTAAAGTCTTTATTGAAGACTCATCTCTTCAGTAGGTCCTATGATTGAGTGTAGTCTGGCTCAGGGGTGTGAAGGTGAACGGAAAGGCACTGGAGCCATGAACCACCCTTGCTGTCTCTGCCTGGCCGGTTCCCCTCTCTCCACTGGGATTCTCTGCATTTAACCCTATTACGGGGGCTGAGTCACTGGCTTACTGGTGGTCTTCCATGCCGTCCCTAGGAGGAGTGCGTCACTTGAGTGGGTTGAGTCTCTGACGTGATCTTCCTGTCCGGGTTGGCGCCCCCCTGGGGTTTGTGCCGTAGGGGAGATCTTCGTGGGCTATACTTGGCCTTGTCTCAGGGTAGTAAGTTGGTGGTTGAAGATATCCCTCTAGTGGTTTGGGGGCTGTGCTTTGGCAAAGGGGGTGGGGTTATATCCTGCCTGGTTGGCCCTGTCCGGGGGTATAGTTGGACGGGGCCACAGTGTCTCCTGACCCCTCCTTTCTCAGCCTCCAGTAAATATGCTGCAATAGTTTATCTGTCGGGGGGCTAGGGTCAGTCTGTTATATCTGGAGTATTTCTCTTTTTTTATCTGGTGTCCTGTGTGAATTTAACTTCATTAGCATACTGGTTATTGTCTGGAATTTCGGATGACTGATGTGCCAAAAGTAAACTGCCTGTTACTCAGGCCCAGAAGCTAGGATATGCATATACTTGGTGGCATTGGATAGAACATCCTCTGACGTTTCTAAAACTGTTAATGTAATGTCTGTGAGTATAACAGAACTGATATGGCAGGCGAAAACCAGAGGAAAATCCATCCAGAATTTTTTGCTGTTGAGGTCACAGCTTATTATAATGGTTGCCTATGGGATATACAAATAGATAGGACCCAGATTGCAGTTCCTATGGCTTCCACTAGATGTCAACAGTTTTCGAAAGGGTTTCAGGCTTGTTTTTTGAAAAATGAAGAAGTAGTTTGAAGAACTCCAACGTGAATGAGGTGCGCGCACTTCGTTATTTATCTTCCCTATTCAACATACTATTCTCCGTCTTAAATATGATCATTTATTTAAATATTAGAGTACCTGAGGTTTAATTAGAAACATTGTTTGACTTGTTTGGACAAGATTTACTGGTAACTTTTTGGATTTGTTTGTATGCATGTTGAAAGAGTGGATTACTGAGATCATTGGCGCCAACGAAACAGACTTTTTTGGATATAAGAAGGACTTTATCGAACAAAACAACCATTCATTGTGTAGCTGGAACCTTTGAGATTGCAAATAGAGGAAGATCTTCAAAGGTAAGTGATTTATTTAATCTCTATTTGTGATTTTGTGACGCCTGTGCTGGTTGAAAAAGTATTTTGGTGTGGGGCGCTGTCCTCAAATAACCGCATGGTATGCTTTCGCCGTAAAGCCTTTTTGAAATCTGATAACGCGGTTGGATGAAAAGCGTGCCCAAAGTAAAATGCCTGCTACTCAGGGCCAGAAGCTAGGATATACATATAATTATTAGGATAGAAAACACTCAAAAGTTTCTAAAACTGTTAAAATAATGTCTGTGAGCATAACAGAACTGAAATGGCAGGCGAAAACCTGTGACAAATCCATCCAGGAAGTGGGATTTTTTTATGTTTGTAGATTTGTTTCAGAAATTGTTTCAGGCTTGTATTCGGAAAATTGAGGGAGTAAGACCACTCTGAATGAGTGGACACTGCAGTGTCCCAGAGCTTTTTCATGCGCACGACCGAGAGCGCGCCTTTCTTGTTTTCCTTTTATATTGACGAAGCTTTTGTCCGGTTGAAATATTATTGATTATTATGACAATCTGAGGATTCATTATAAACATTGTTTGACACGTTTCTACGAACTTTACTGATACTTTTTGGATTTTTCGTCTGCCTGTTGTGACTGCCTTTGAGCCTGTGGATTACTGAACAAAACACGCGAACAAAACAGAGGTTTTTGGATATAAAGAGGGACTTTATTGAACAAAACAAACATTTATTGAGTAAATGGGAGTCTTGTGAGTGCAACCATATGAAGACCAACAAAGGTTGGGTGCCAGGGGGGTAGAGTGGGAGCAGTCATGACAGTACCCCCCCCCCCCCTCCAGGGGCGCCACCCGGCATCTCACCTGGGTGAACTGGCCGAGACATGGGCGCTGGGCAAGCTGGCTGGGGGTAAGCTCCCCATGAACCGGCAGGAGCGTGGGAGCCTGGCGAGCCGGCCCAAGGCAAGGACGCTTGTTGATCCCACTGCGGCGAGGGAGCCCGATGATCCCTGTCGGTCCCGCTGCGGGGAGGGATCCCGATGATCCGGTGGAGCATGACATGGGATGGAAACCTGCCGAGTCAACCGAGGCAAGGAAACCTCTCGAGCCAGTCAGGGCGTGGAAGCCCGACTAGCTGGCTTAGGCACCCCCGGTTCCATCGGCGGCGGAATCCACCCCGACGTCATCAACAAAACAAAAAACTCCTGGGCAGGAGTGCGTGATGCAGGGCAGCCTGGCACCCTAGAGCGCCAGGGGGGAAGAGCGGTAGCAGGTGTGACAGTTGGGTCATTGTCCTGATGAAAAACAAATGACAGTCCCACTAAGTGCAAACCAGATGTGATGGCGTATCGCTGCAGAATGCTGTGGTAGCCATGCTGGTTAAGAGTGCCTTGAATTCTAAATAAATTACAGACAGTGTCACCAGAAAAGCACCCCTACACCATCACACCTCCACCTCCATGCTTCACGGTGGGAACCACACATGCAGAGATCATCCGTTCACCTACTCTGCATCTCACAAAGACATCTCAATCTCAAATTTGGACTCATCAGACCAAGGGACAGATTTACACCAGCCTAATGTCATTTGCTCTTATTTCTTGGCTGAAGCAAGTCTCGTCTTCTTATTGGTGTCCATTAGTAGTGGTTTCTTTGCAGCATTTCGACCATGAAGGCCTGATTCACGCAGTCTCCTCTGAACAGCCTTTCTTTGGGCTGCAATCTGAGGGGCAGTTAACTCTAATGACCTTATCCTCTCAATCAATAAATCAAATGTATTTATAAAGCCCTTTTACATCAGCCGATGTCACAAAGTGCTATACAGAAACCCAGCCTAACACCCCAAACAGCAAGCAATGCAGATGTAGAAGCACGTGGAAAAACTCCCTAGAAAGGCAGGAACCTAGGAAGAAACCTAGAGAGGAACCAGGCTCTGAGAGGTGGTCAGTCCTCTTCTGGCTGTGCTGGATGGAGATTATAACAGTACATGGCCAAGATGTTCAAACTTTCATAGATGACCAGCAGGGTCAAATAATAATAATCATAGTGGTTATAGAGGGTGCAACAGGTCAGCACCTCAGGAGTAAATATCAGCTGGCTTTTCATAGCCGATCATTCAGATTTCGAGACAGCAGGTGCGGTAGAGAGAGAGAAAGTCGAAAACAGCAGGTCAGAGACAAGGTAGTATGTCCGGTGAACAGGTCAGGGTTCCATAGCCGCAGGCAGAACAGTTGAAACTGGAGCAGCAGCACAAACAGGTGGGCTGGGGACAGCAAGGAGTCATCAGGCCAGATAGTCCTGAGGCATGGTCCTAGGGTTCAGTTCCTTCAAGAGAAAGAGAAAGAGAGAGAGAGATAAAGAGGGAGAGAGTGAAAGAGTGAGAAATTGCCAGTGTAATTGCCAGTGAGGGAGAGAGAAACATCCAGTGAAATTGCAGGGCGCCAAATTCAAAACAACAGAAATCCCATAAATAAAATTCATCAAACATACAAGTATTATAAACCATTTTAAAGATGAACTTCTTGTAAATCCAACCACAGTGTCCGATTTCAAAAAGGCTTTACTGCGAAAGCACACCATGCGATTATGTTAGGTCAGCGCCTAGTCACAGAAAACCGTACAGCCATTTTCCAGCCAAGGAGAGGGCTCACAAAAGTCAGAAATAGCGTTAAAATTAATCACTTACCTTTGATGATCTTCATCTGATGGCACTGCCAGGTCTCCATGTTAGACAACAAATGTTTGTTTTGTTCGATAAAGTTCATCTTTATGTCCAAATACCTCCTTTTTGTTCACGCGTTTAGTCCAGTAAGCCAAATGCACAAGGCGCAGGCACTAGGTCCAGACGAAAAGTAATAAATGTTCCATTACAGTTTGTAGAAACATGTCAAACGATGTATAGAATCAATCTTTAGGATGTTTTTATCATAAATCTTCAATAATATTCCAACCGGACAATTCCTTTGTCTTTAGAAATAACAGGGAACGGATCTCGTGCTCACGGCCGCGCGCGTGAAACTAAAGGCTTTCAGCCAGACCCCTGGTTCAAACAGCTCTTATTCGCTCCCCTTTCATAGTAGAATCCTGAAACAACGTTCTAAAGACTGTTGGCATCTAGTGTAAGCCTTAGGAAGTGCAATCTGACCACATAGACACAGTATATTGGATAGGCAATCACTTGAAAAACTACAAACCTCAGATTTCCCACTTCCTGGTTGGATTTTTCTCAAGGTTTTCGCCTGCCATATGAGTTTTGTTATACTCACAAGTATCATTCAAACAGCTTAAGAAACTTCAGAGTGTTCTATCTGACGCTGTTCCTGTCTCATTCTATGTCCGTTCCCTATTAAATGTTTGACTCCCCGTACTTGCTTCTCCTCTCCAGCGTCATCCCTTGACACCAACACACCTCCAGAATGTGTAAGGGCTATTTGACCAGGAATGAGAGCGATGGAGTGCTTCATCAGATGAACTGGCTTCCACAATCACCCAGCCTCAAGCCAATTGAGATGGTTTGGGATAAGTTGGACCGCAGAGTGAAGGAAATACAGCCAACAAGTGCTCAGCATATGTGGGAACTCCTTCAAGACTGTTGGAAAAGCATTCCTCATGAAGCTGGTTGGGAGAAAGCCAAGATTGTGCGGAGCTGTCATCAAAGCAAAGGGTGACTACTTTGAAGAATCTAAAATCTAAAATATATTTTAATTTGTTTTACACTTTTTTGGTTACTACATGATTCTATATGTGTTACTTCATAGTTTTGAGGTCTTCACTACTATTCTACAACGTAGAAAATAGTAAAAATAAAGAAAAACCCTTGAATGAGTAGATGTGTCCAAACTTTTGACTGATACTGTATTCCGGACTCTGACATTGCTTGTTATGATATTTCTCATGTCTTTATTTTTTTGCTAGGTATTACTGCACTGTTGGAGTTAGAAACACAAACATTTTGCTGCACTTGGGATAACATCTTCAAATCTATGTCAACAAGATTTGACAAACGCACGCATGCCCATGCCCACATACACATGCACGCACACGCACGCACAACCACACACACACACACGCACACATGGACAGACACACGGTTGCATCTCCTGATCATATATGGACATTAACCAACTGACACATTTTGTCGAGCCAACAGATGCCAAACCGATAGATGAACTATGAAGTAAAACAATTGAAGTAAAAAAATTATAATCTAAAAGTTTTATCAAATATTTTAGGGTGTTAACTGTACTGTACAATGGTAACTGCTAACATGTCAACCTGATTGATGGATCATTAACAAATGACCTTTCAGGGTGTAGAAAGATGACAATCTTCAATCCTACCCTACTTTAAGACAGGCAAAACAAAGGACACCCTGCATGTCTGATAACTGTTCCCGTTGTTAGGCCTGGGGACATGAGGACCTTTTGGGCCACATCAGAGGCTGTGTATGAAGTGACCGTCTGTAAGTGAACAGCCCTGTCCTCAGGCACAGTGAGAGTGAAGCCAGGGTTTGTTGGGGGTAGATCCGTGTAGGATAACATCAAGTAGGACCAGAATGTGCTGGTGGCTACTATTTAGGTTTCTATTTCTCCAAATTCCATCCTATGAGAATGTATTGGTAATATTAGCCCTTTGAAGAATTGCTCATATTATATGATATTGCTATTAGTGATGGGGGGGGGGGGAATCAATACAGCTACATATCGCAATATTATTTTGAAAGATATTATATTGATTTGTATTATTTAGCATTAGCTAGCGCTAGTCAGCTGTAACTGTGTCAAAACTCCTGTATTTTTCATCCTATAGCTTGTTTTCCATCTTCTTTTTAAATAGTGGGCCAACATGTTTTCAGCACTTATTTCCATGGCTAACCAAAACTAATTTACTCGTGCTTTCTCTTGTCTCTCTGGAGCAGACATATAGTAAGCAATATATTTGGAACATAAAATCGCAATAAAATAGCACTATTGATCGCCATACATATAGAATTGTGAGAATCACAATATACATTGTATCGGCACCTAAGTACTGTGATAATATGGTATTGTGATGTCCCTGGCAGTTTCCAGCTCTAATTGTACTGTCTGTTCCCTACAGTCGGTTCTCTGTAGGCTGCATTTACACAGGCAACCCAATTCTGATATTTGTTTCACTAATTGATCTTTTGACCAATGAGATCAGCTCTGAAAACGATCTGATGTGAGAAGTAGAAACAATACCAGAATTGGGCTGCCTGTGTAAATATGTACATTAGTTTGGTCAGAACACAACATATGATACATGTGTTTTTGAATGCAGAACAGTACCTTCCGGTCAACCGAATGTCCTCATAAGAGAATCAACACTTCTGCTTCAATAATTTCAAACCAGTTACCTCTGTCTCGGCTCAAAGCAGTTACAAAATCAGATGAAACAGATGAAACTATAATAACAGTTTGGCCAAAATAACATTACTACATCACTTTTTCATTGTAAGAGCAGTGTCGAAAGCCCAACATGCAGCTGTTTTGGAGCTTAAAGACATCACAAAACACGATCCATGTGAGTCCATGGCCTTAAACAATGATTTGGAGCTTGCGCCCCACATTAGGCCAGTACTAGAGAAGGAGTGTAAGAGAATGTGCAGATGGTATTTCTTATCATCTGGCAAAGGAATGGGCCAGAAATATAATAACAACTAAAAGAGCCCAGCCATCGGGTTGGCTATGCATGCAGAGCAGCCAATCAGGATAATCCAATATAGCGTCAAGCTATAACCAAGTGTTGTTTGTTTTTCATTGCTCGTGTAATTACTCCCCACCTCCCTGTCGACAGCCAGGATATCTTGGGAGAGGGCCGGGAGGAGAGGACGGGAGGCCAGGATTGAAAGGTGGAAGGAGAGGAAGGAGGAGAAGAGGAGGACAGAGAAGAATAATGGAGGAGAGTAATGGAGGAAAGGAACAGAAAGAGGAGGAGGAGGACGAAGACTAGGGGGGAGGAATTAAGAGGATTGCTGAAGCGTTGCCATTATCCCCCTGCTCTGCTCTCATCCTCTGTGGTGGACTGACTGTTGGATGTGACAGGCTGGCCAGATGTTCAGTTGACTGGGAGATATTACAGCTGATGAGGTTATGGGGAACTATTGGAGGGAGTCCACAAATCAACAGTGTTTGGAGTTCAGGGACTGGGCCGGGGGAGTTAGGGGAGGGAAGGGAGGGAGGCTTCATGTGCAGATTGGACCTGTTAATAAAACCATCCAAGTTACCTTCTGCACTCTCCCCAGACTCAGGCCCTCAGCTGTATGCATCAGGCCCTGCCAAAGCAGGGTGGGGGTGTGAAGAGCCTCAGAGAGTAATGTCATTTCTTCACCGATAGGCTGGCCCTCTTCCACACGTGTTTTTGTTTGTTTAATATAATACAAATCAGATTTACTGCCACTCAAACTGAAGAAGTGAATGGTGTTACAGTAGAGCAAACATGATAGTCACTGTGAGTTGGTAGAGAATCTATTCATGGTCAAGGCTTGGAAAGTTAAATAAAGGTTAAATAAAAAAATGAAAAATAATTTCAAAAGCAGCACATGGAATGGGAGGGATGTCCCACTGAACATGAGTGGGCCTACAATACAGCAAGGACAAATGATATACAGTATGAAGAGTAGGTTTTCTGAATACATAGAAAGTCAAACTACACTGAATAAAAAGTCCTTCGCCAAGTTCCAAGTAGAAAATGACCAAACCTGTGCTAACACACCAAAACACTGCCGGACTTCATAAACACAGAGTCAATTATGAGCTCATTGAGCTCATCAGTGATGAATGCCATACAGTCTGTGCTAAGATGATAGGGATGTACATACTCTGGATGAATAACAGTGACATGCATAGTTACTGGTTCAACAGGGCTAGGAAAACTGGAACCAAGAGCCTGGGAAAAGGGACTGTGTAATGTTACTTCTGCAAGTCTGGGCCCAAGCTATTTCACCCTCCTGGAAAATCAGATGGTGTTATGATAACTCCCCTCATCCCATGAAAAACAATGAGCACTTTCTTTCATTCAGAGACGGAGGGCAGAATGGAGGTAGAGATAAGTGGAGAATTTCTCTCTTCTTCATGTATGCCAATAATATGTCTCACTTGAAGGACTTAAAGAGAGAGATGAGCCTGAAACCAGAAAAGGAGAGAAAGGGGAATTCAGGAGAAAGCAAGAGAGTAGATAAACATTGTTTGTTTGTTTGCCAATGGGGTATCCTGAAGTCAGGAGAGACTGACCGCATGCCAGATGGAAGAGGGAGAGAAAGTCTTGGAAAGTGTAATGTAATGTAATGCATAACACATGAAAGTCAAGAGACGGGAAATGCGTCTTTACAAGCAGAGCATTCCATCATTTTGCGTGTGTGAAAAAAATCCTGCTTTTCTCCAGCACTCCTCATGTGAGTGGCCTCGAGTGGCTGTGGCCCTCAAAACAGTTTGGTTGGATCTAAACACTTGTGTGTGTAACCCATAAAGGAATTTAATGTATAGGCTCCATAAAGGAAGCCCACCTCTCTTATGAGTATTGACAGCCAGCAAACCATCTGTGAAATGTAATTTCTAAAACTTCGTTCTGCAGGCATACACATGGGATGGATACATTGTGAGTGTCTGAGAGAAGGAGAGAGAGAGAGGGGTGCGGAGAAGGGCTGGAATGAAAAGTGTCTTGTCAACAAAGCAAAATATGTGAGGCTTTGTCAGACGCCATAAAACAATAGGGAGGGACAGGCGGCAGGGATTGGGTGGAGGGTTTGTTGTAACATTGTTGTCTGGTGGATTGCTACAGTACAGTATAGTAAACTCAGTAAACTCAGTCTCAGCACTTCTAGATAGAGGAACCTTGGTTTGAGGTTGAGGGCCTGTTGGTTTTGAAGCAATGGGAATGGGATAGTGGGTATGGAGGTATGGTATGTTGAGGCTGGGACTGGGATAGTGGGTACGGAGGTATGGTATGTTGAGGTTGGAACTGGGATAGTGGGTACGGAGGTATGGTATGTTGAGGTTGGGACTGGGATAGTGGGTATGGAGGTATGGTATGTTGAGGTTGGAACTGGGATAGTGGGTACGGAGGTATGGTATGTTGAGGTTGGGACTGGGATAGTGGGTATGGAGGTATGGTATGTTGAGACTGGGAGTTTGTGGTATGTTATTAATGTGTGTCTTGGCATGTGAGGGGTGTGTCTGCCAGTGTGTTAGGCTGTGGGACAATGGGTGATGTTTGGTATGTGGGGGCTGTCTGTGAACGGGGGAATTGGTGTTGAGGGGGCTGTGAGGCAGTGGACTGGGGATGATACGTTATATGTGGGACAGTTTGGCACTGTACTTTGTGGATTGTGTGTCGGTGAGTGTTTTATATGCCTGGTATATGAGGGCTTTGTGTGAGTGAGTGTATAGACATTTGTTGTGTGTGAGAGTGTGTGTGTTGGAGGGTAAATCAAATCAAATTTTATTAGTCACATACACATGGTTAGCAGATGTTAATGCGAGTGTAGCGAAATGCTTGTGCTTCTAGTTCCGACAATGCAGTAATAACAACAAGTAATCTAACCTAACAATTCCACAACTACTACCTCATACACGCAAGTGTAAAGGGATAAAGAATATGTACATAAAGATATATGAATGAGTGATGGTACAGAACGGCATAGGCAAGATGCAGTAGATGGTATAGAGTACGGTATATACATATGAGATGAGTACTGTAGGGTATGTAAACATAAAGTGGCATAGTTTAAAGTGGCTAGTGGTACATGTATTACATAAAGATGGCAAGATGCAGTAGATGATATAGAGTACAGTATATACATATACATATGAGATGGGTAATGTAGGGTATGTAAACATTATATTAAGTGGCATTGTTTAAAGTAGCTAGTGGTACATTTTTACATAATTTCCATCAATTCCCATTTTTAAAGTGGCTGGAGTTGAGTCAGTATGTTGGCAGCGGCCGCTAAATGTTAGTGGTGGCTGTTTAACAGTCTGATGGCCTTGAGATAGAAGCTGTTTTTCAGTCTCTCGGTCCCTGCTTTGATGCACCTGTACTGACCTCGCCTTCTGGATGATAGCGGGATGAACAGGCAGTGGCTTGGGTGGTTGTTGTCCTTGATGATCTTTATGGCCTTCCTGTGACATCGGGTGGTGTAGGTGTCCTGGAGGGCAGGTAGTTTGCCCCCGGTGATGCGTTGTGCAGACCTCACTACCCTCTGGAGAGCCTTACGGTTGTGGGCGGAGCAGTTGCCGTACCAGGCGGTGATACAGCCCGACAGGATGCTCTCGATTGTGCATCTGTAGAAGTTTGTGAGTGCTTTTGGTGACAAGCCGAATTTCTTCAGCCTCCTGAGGTTGAAGAGGCGCTGCTGCGCCTTCTTCACAACGCTGTCTGTGTGGGTGGACCAATTCAGTTTGTCCGTGATGTGTACACCGAGGAACTTAAAACTTTCCACCTTCTCCACTACTGACCCGTCGATGTGGATAGGGGGGTGCTCCCTCTGCTGTTTCCTGAAGTCCACAATCATCTCCTTTGTTTTGTTGACGTTGAGTGTGAGGTTATTTTCCTGACACCACACTCCGAGGGCCCTCACCTCCTCCCTGTAGGCCGTCTCGTCGTTGTTGGTAATCAAGCCTACCACTGTAGTGTCATCCGCAAACTTGATGATTGAGTTGGAGGCGTGCATGGCCACGCAGTCGTGGGTGAACAGGGAGTACAGGAGAGGGCTCAGAACGCACCCTTGTGGGGCCCCAGTGTTGAGGATCAGCGGGGTGGAGATGTTGTTACCTACCCTCACCACCTGGGGGCGGCCTGTCAGGAAGTCCAGGACCCAGTTGCACAGGGCGGGGTCGAGACCCAGGGTCTCGAGCTTGATGACGAGTTTGGAGGGTACTATGGTGTTAAATGCTGAGCTGTAGTCGATGAACAGCATTCTCACATAGGTATTCCTCTTGTCCAGATGGGTTAGGGCAGTGTGCAGTGTGGTTGCGATTGCGTCGTCTGTGGACCTATTGGGTCGGTAAGCAAATTGGAGTGGGTCTAGGGTGTCCGGTAGGGTGGAGGTGATATGGTCCTTGACTAGTCTCTCAAAGCACTTCATGATGACGGAAGTGAGTGCTACGGGGCGGTAGTCGTTTAGCTCAGTTACCTTAGCTTTCTTGGGATCAGGAACAATGGTGGCCCTCTTGAAGCATGTGGGAACAGCAGACTGGGATAAGGATTGATTGAATATGTCCGTAAACACACCAGCCAGCTGGTCTGCGCATGCTCTGAGGACGCGGCTGGGAATGCCGTCTGGGCCTGCAGCCTTGCGAGGGTTAACACGTTTAAATGTTTTACTCACCTCGGCTGCAGTGAAGGAGAGCCCGCAGGTTTTGGTAGCGGGCCGTGTCAGTGGCACTGTATTGTCCTCAAAGCGGGCAAAACAGTTATTTAGCCTGTCTGGGAGCAAGACATCCTGGTCCGCGACGGGGCTGGTTTTCTTTTTGTAATCCGTGATAGACTGTAGACCCTGCCACATACCTCTTGTGTCTGAGCTGTTGAACTGCGACTCTATTTTGTCTCTGTACTGGGACTTAGCCTGTTTGATAGCCTTGCGGAGAGAATAGCTACACTGTGTGTATTCGGTCATGTTTCCGGTCACCTTGCCCTGGTTAAAAGCAGTGGTTTGCGCTTTCAGTTTCACGCGAATGCTGCCGTCAATCCACGGTTTCTGGTTTGGGAATGTTTTAATCGTTGCTGTGGGTACGACATCGTCAATGCACTTCCTAATGAACTCGCTCACCGAATCAGCATATTCTTCAATGTTGTTGTTGGACGCAATGCGGAACATATTCCAATCCGCGTGATCGAAGCAGTCTTGAAGCGTGGAATCAGATTGGTCGGACCAGCGTTGAACAGACCTGAGCGCGGGAGCATGTTGTTTTAGTTTCTGTTTGTAGGCTGGAATCAACAAAATGGAGTCGTGGTCAGCTTTTCCGAAAGGAGGGCGGGAGAGGGCCTTATATGCGTCGCGGAAGTTAGTATAACAATGATCCACGGTTTTACCAGCCCTGGTAGCACAATCGATATGCTGATAGAATTTAGGGAGTTTTGTTTTTAGATTAGCCTTGTTAAAATCCCCAGCTACGATGAATGCAGCCTCAGGGTGTGTGGTTTCCAGTTTACAAAGAGTCAGATAGAGTTTGTTCAGGGCCATCGATGTGTCTGCTTGGGGGGGAATATATACGGCTGTGATTATGATCGAAGAGAATTCCCTTGGTAGATAATACGGTCGACATTTGATTGTGAGGAGTTCTAGATCAGGTGAACAGAATGACTTGAGTTCCTGTGTGTTGTTATGATGATCACACCACGTCTCGTTAATCATAAGGCATACCCCCCCGCCCCTCTTCTTACCAGAAAGATGTTTGTTTCTGTCGGCGCGATGCGTGAAGAAACCAGCTGGCTGCACCGACTCCGTTAGCGTCTCTTGAGTTAGCCATGTTTCCGTGAAGCAGAGCACGTTGCAATCCCTGATGTCTCTCTGGAATGTTACCCGTGCTCGGATTTCATCAACCTTATTGTCAAGAGACTGGACATTGGCGAGTAATATGCTAGGGAGTGGAGCGCGATGTGCCCGTCTCCGAAGCCTGACCAGGAGACCGCTACCTTTGCCCCTTTTACGGCGTCGCGTAGGGTCGCCGGCTGGGATCAGATCCATTGTATTGGGTGGAAGGCAAAACACTGGATCTGTTTCGGGAAAGTCATATTCCTGGTAGGAACGATGGTTAGTTGACGTTAATCGTATATTCAGTAGTTCCTCCCGACTGTATGTAATGAAACCTAAGATCACCTGGGGTACCAATGTAAGAAATAACACATAAAAAAACAAAATACTGCATATTTTCCAAAGAACGCGAAGCGAGGCGGCCATCTCGGTCGGCGCCGGAAGTGGGAAGAGTGTGTGAGAGTGTGAGAGTGTGTGTGTGTGTGTGTGTGTGCGTGCGTGCGTGCGTGCGTGCGTGATATGTGACTCCAGTGGGGAGGATATTTTAACATCTCTCCTCGTATTTCTCCATGGCTTTATCTCCCTCTATGAAACTGCAACATTTTAAGGAGGCCAGCGAAAGGAGGTAAATATGAGATATGCTCCATATTTTTCTCATGTCTGGTGTAAGAAGGTCTGAGACAGCATAGAGCTCCACACCCTAAAACCCCCTCCTCCTCCTGACTCACATCACATCTCAGAGAGAAAGCATCTAACTTATAACCACCAAGGCCTTCTGGGATGTGATGCAATATGGTTTCACTCAGGACAACCACCCACTACTCTCCCAAACCTACCCCATTCCTCCCTCATCCCCCATACCCCACGTACTCACCCAGAGCCCCCCCCCCCTCCCTCTCTTCCTCCTCTCTCTCCCCTCCTCACAAAAAAATGTCCGCCAGGCAAAATCAGCTCAGGCATGCAGGGGTCAGAGGGGAAAGAGGGATCAACAGAAAAATGCAAAAAGAAAGGTCGCATTTCAAGCCATCATCCATCATTTTTATACTTCTGGTTGCAGACTGCACCTTTTTATGGTGGTGGTGGGGGGGGGGGGGGGGGGGGGGTTTAAATAAACTGGTCTGATGGAAGAGGAGCCCTCAGGAAGGAATGGAGGGAGGAAAGGGGAAGAAAGGAAGAGAGAGGAGAAGTGACAGTGAGGCCCAGATTGCCAGAGGTATCATTGGCATTCAATTTCACCTGATGAAATCCATTTGGCTGGATTAGTTTCACACTCCAAATCACGCCCTGAGGTGAGGGCATCCTCTGATCATGGGTCTGCTGCAGTACGGAGCATGGAGAGGAATCTCTGTCTGTCTGTCTGTCTGTCTGTCTGTCTGTCTGTCTGTCTGTCTGTCTGTCTGCAGACACAACCTCTGGAAGACTACTCCCATCCACAAGAGCCATCTTTTTTAACCATTGAAGAAACCCATAAACTCGCAGTAGATCAGGGATTGGTAACTCCAGTCATCAGGGGCCGGAGTGTTGTCACACCATCCCTAGTAAACACAGCTGATTAAACTAATTGCATTCTAAACTGAAGATTAGTTGATTATTGGTGTCAGGTGTGTTAGCTGGGGCAAAAGTGTGACACAAATCAGGCCCTGAGGACTGGAGTTGCCCATCCCTGCAGTAGATATATCCATACTGTATTTGAGTGCTATACTGTATTGGATTGAGTTTGCCCAAAATAATGTGCTTGTTCTGATAAATAAGAGTGTGTGTTGTTTCTACAGAGTAATGAAGGAGGGTCTTCTCCATGTGATGACTACGTTCTTGCCTGTCTGTCCGTCTGGTTGGTATGAATGCCAGTGAGCTGCCAATCTGAATTTGCTTGGCTACCCAGACTCCTTGCAGAAAAGCTACGCCACGTCCAATGACATTAGGTTCTTCGCCATAATGAGTCTGGATTTGAGTACCTCCCCAACCCTTCACCGAATGCAAACACATTTGGGGACATCTGATTGGTCCAGAAACAGATAGGTTGGGCCAGAGCCAGATTAAAGCTGGTTAAAGCTGCAGTTTGTAAATTCACCATTGGCTTTGAAAAAGACGATCCAATCCCTGATGACTTTGTTTTGTACAATGCCCCTCATCACCACAAATGACTTATGGCAGTCTCAGACCTTTTAATTTATTCATTTTGTTTACCTTTATTTAACTAGGCAAGTCAGATTTAACTTCATATGGCTGCAATCCCGGTAACGAGATCGATATGACAACAGCCAGTGAAAGTCCAGGGCACCAAATTCAAACAACAGAAATCTCATAATTAAAATTCCTCAAACATACATGTGTTTTATACCATTTTAAAGGTAATCTGGTTGTTAATCCCACCAAAGTGTCCGATTTCAAATAGTCTTTTCAGCAAAGCACCACAAACGATTATGTTAGGTCACCACCAACTCAAAGAAAAATTCTGCCATTTTTCCAGCCAAAGAGAGGAGCCACAAATAGCACAAATAGAGATAAAATTAATCACTAACCTTTGATGATCTTCATCAGGTGACACTCATAGGACTTCATATTACACAATACATATATGTCTTGTTCGATTAAGTTCATATTTATATCCAAAAACCTCAGTTTACATTGGCGCCATGTTCAGAAATGCCTCCAAAATATCCAGAGAAATTGCAGAGAGCCACGTCAAATAACAGAAATACTCATAAACTTTGATGAAAGATACATGTTTTACATAGAATTAAAGATACACTTGTTCTTAATGCAACCGCTGTGTCAGATTTCAAAAGCTTTACGGCAAAAGCACAATATTCAATAATCTGAAAACAGCGTTCAGCCACAAAAGCAAGCCACACAGTTACCCGCCCAAATTGTGCAGTCCACAAAACTCATAAAAAGCATTATAAATCTTCACTTACCTTTGCTGATCTTCATCGGAATGCACTCCCAGGACTCCCACTTCCACAAGAAATGTTTTTTTCGGTAATGTCCATCATCTATGTCCATAATAGCTATTTTTGTCGCGTGTTTGGTATACAAATCCAACTTCAGGAAAGCACGTTCACTAATACCTGACGAAATGTCAAAAAGTTCCGTAACAGTCCGTAGAAACATGTCAAACGATGTATTGAATAAATCTTCAGAATGTTGTTAACATACATCTTGAATAACGTTCCAACAGGAGAATTACATTGACTTCAGTAGAGCGATGGAACGGAGCTGCCTCTCACGTGAACGCGCGTGGTCAAAGTGTGGTCACCTCATGGCAGTGCTTACTCATTCCTGTCTCCTTCGGCCCACCTTCACATTAGAGTCATCAGACAAAGTTCTATTGACTGTTGACATCTAGTGGAAGCCGTAGGAAGTGAAAACTCATCCATATCTCACTGTAATTTCAATGGGAGCCTGGTTGAAAATCTACCAGCCTCAGAAAAAATCCAAACAGGAAGTGGAACTTCTCAGGTTTCTGCCTGCCATATGAGTTCTGTTATACTCACAGACATAATTCAAACAGTTTTAGAAACTTCAGAGTGTTTTCTATCCAATACTAATAATAATATGCATATATTAGCAACTATGACTGAGGAGCAGGCCGTTAACTCTGGGCACCTCTGTGCACCTTTCATCCAAGCTACTCAATACTGCCCCTGCAGCCATAAGAAATGTGCAAATTCTTATTTTTAATGACGGCCTAGGAACAGTGGGTTAACTGCCTTGTTCAGGGGCAGAACAACAGATTTTGTACCTTGTCAGCTCGGGGATTAGATCTGGCAACCTTTCGGTTACTAGTCCAATGCTCTAACCACTAGGCTACGCTGTCGCTCCAAAAAACTATGTTACGAAAGACAGAGCAGCGGAAGAATTTACTGTGAGTTGTCAAGCTAAATCTGAGTGACAATAAACGACAGCAATTGGACTTAGCCAAATTGGAGAGGATATTAAATCTAGGATGCAAAAGCATTTTATAAGTTTTTTTTGTGGTTGTGCGTCTCTCTGTGTGTGCGTCTCTCTCTCTCTGTGTGTGTGTGTGTGTGTGTGTGTGTGTGTGTGTGTGTGTGTGTGTGTGTGTGTGTGTGTGTGTGTGTGTGTGTGTGTGTGTGTGTGTGTGTGTGTGTGTGTGTGTGTGTGTGTGTGTGTGTGTGTGTGTGTCAGTGGGGAGGACCATCCTCCTTAGTGAAATTTCATAAAAATAAAAATATTGAAACCCCTCAAAAACCTTTTTAGATAAAACTATACTAAATATACAGTTCAAGTCGGAAGTGTACATACGCCTTAGCCAAATACATTTAAACTCAGTTTTTCACAATTCCTGAATAATAGTAGTAGTAGAATAATAGTAGAGAGAATTATATATTTTAGCTTTTATTTCATACTTCACATTCCCAGTGGGTCAGAAGTTTACATACACTCAATTAGTGTTTGGTAGCACTGCCTTTAAATTGTTTAACTTGGGTCAAACGTTTCGGGTAGCCTTCCACAAGCTTCCCACAATAGGTTGGGTGAATTTTGGCCCATTCCTCCTGACCAAGCTGGTGTAACTGAGTCATGTTTGTAGGCCTCCTTGCTCTCACACGCTTTTTCAGTTCTGCCCACAAATTTTCTATAGGATTGAGGTTAGGGCTTTGTAATGGCCACTCCAATACCTTGACTTAGTTGTCCTTAAGCCATTTTTCCACAACTTTGGAAGTATGCTTGGGGTCATTGTCCATTTGGAAGACCCATTTGCGACCAAGCTTTAACTTCCTGACTGATGTCTTGAGATGTTGCTTCAATATATCCACGTAATTTTCCATCCTCATGATGCCATCTATTTTGTGAAGTGCACCAGTCCCTCCTGCAGCAAAACACCCTCACAACATGATGCTGCCATCCCCGTGCTTCACGGTTGGGACGGTGTTCTTCGGCTTGCAAGCGTCCCCCTTTTTCCTCCAAACATAACAATGGTAATTATTGCCAAACAGTTCTTTTTTTTGTTTCATCAGACCAGAGGACATTTCTCCAAAAAGTATGATCTTGGTCCCCATGTGCAGTTGCAAACCATAGTCTGGCTTTTTTATGGCGGTTATGGAGCAGCGGCTTCTTCCTTGCTGAGCTGCCTTTTAGGTTATGTCAATATAGAACTTGTTTTACTGTGGATATAGATACTTTTGTACCTGTTTCCTCAAGCATCTTCACAAGGTCCTTTGCTGTTGTTCTAGGATTGATTTGCACTTTTCGCAGCAAAGTACGTTCATCTCTAGGAGACAGAACGCGTCTCCTTCCTGAGCGGTATGACAGCTGCGTGGTCCCATGGTGTTTATACTCGTGTACTATTGTATGTACAGATGAACGTGGTACTTTCAGGCATTTGGAAATTGCTCCCAAGGATGAACCAGACTTGTGGAGGTCTACAATGTATTTTCTGAGGTCAAGCAAAGAGGCACGGAGTTTGAAAGTAGGCCTTGAAATACATCCACAGGTACACCTCCAATTGACTCAAATGATGTCAATTAGCCTATCAGAAGCTTCTATAGCCATGACATAATTTTCTGGAATTTTCCAAGCTGTTTAAAGGCACAGTCAACTTAGTGTATGTACATTTCTGACCCACTGGAATTGTGATACAGTGAATTATAAGAGAAATAATCTGTGTATAAACAATTGTTGGAAAAATGACTTGTGTCATGCACAAAGTAGATGTCCTAACCGACTTGCCAAAACTATTGTTTGTTAATTAACAAGAAATTTGTGGAGTGGTTGAAAAACGAGTTTTAATGACTCCAACCTAAGTGTACGTAAACTTCCGACTTCAACTGTACATGGTAATTATGACCACTTCCGGGAGGACAACCTATGAATTGACATAGGATTAGGATCAGAGAATGAGCCAAGCAGATGTGAGTACATTTTTATAAGCCAACAGTTGCATAGGCCTGCATGATGCAAACATGCATAAAGCAAGTTATAATCTCTATCAGTTGTTGTCTCTGTGTCTGGGTAGAGGATACCCCTTCTAATCTAGTCTAAATATAATTCAAATGAACAAGTATAAGGTTGCTGCAGTTTGACAGGGTTTTCACCCAGTTTTTTAAAATCAAAAGACCTGATTAGGAAAAATTGGTCCCATCATAGCCCTTTAAAACCTTTTTACAACTGATTAATCACTGTCAGACCTTATAGGGTCCAGAGGTTTCCTGGTTAGGTTAACAGATAAGGATAAACTCCACGCCCAGGGGGGTAAAAACTGCCCCCCCCCCCCCCCCCCCCCACTCTGGGAGCTATGGAGTCTCCAGTCTGCTTGCAGTTGTAGGTATGTGGATGATCAGGGCTTTATTGAGGAATGTTTCTTGGGCGACTTTTATTTATTTTTATTTTTATTTTATTTAACCTTTATTTAACCAGGTAGGCCAGTTGAGAACAAGTTCTCATTTACAACTGCGATCATTTACAACTGCGGCCAAGATAAAGCAAAGCAGTGTGACAAAAACAACAAGACAGAGTTACACATGGGATAAACAAACATATAGTCAATAACACAATAGAATAGTCTTTATACAGTGTGTGCAAATGATCTAAGGAGTTAAGGCAATAAATAGGCCATAGTGTCAAGTAATTACAATTTAGCAATTAACACTGGAGTGATAGATGTGCAGATGCGTACGTGCAAGTAAAAATACTGGTGTGTAAAGAGCAGAAAAAAACAAAAACAAATATGGGATGAGGTAGGTAGTTGGTTGGATGGGCTATTAACAGATGGGCTGTGTACATAAAGTTAGTGAGGGAGTCATAAGTCTCCAACTTCAGTGATTTTTGCAATTCGTTCCAGTCATTGGCAGCAGAGAACTGGAAGGAAAGGCGGCCTAAGGAGGTGTTGGCTTTGGGGATGACCAGTGAAATATACCTGCTGGAGCGCGTGCTACTGGTGGGTGTTGGTATGGTGACCAGTGAGCTGAGATCAGGCTGAGCTTTACCTAGCAAAGACTTATAGATGACCTGGAGCCAGTGGGTTTAGTGACAAATATGTAGCGAGGACCAGCCAACGAGAGCATACAGGTCGCTGTGGTGGGTAGTATATGGGGCTTTGGTGACAAAACGGGTGGCACTGTGATAGACTGCATCCAATTTGCTGAGTAGAGTGTTGGAGGCTATTTTGTAAATGACATCGCCAAAGTCAAGGATCAGTAGGATAGTCAGTTTTACGAGGGTATGTTAGGCAGCAAGATTGAAGGAGGCTTTGTTGCGAAATAGGAAGCCGATTCTAGATTTAATTTTGGATTGGAGATGCTTAATATGAGTCTGGAAGGAGAGTTTACAGTCTAACCAGACACCTAGGTATTTATAGTTGTCCACATATTCTAGGTCAGAACTGTCCACAATAGTGATGCTAGTCGGGCGGGTGGGTGCAGGCACCGATTGGTTGAAGAGCATGTGTTTCGTTTTACTAGCATGTAAGAGCAGTTGGAGGCCACGGAAGTAGTGTTGTATGGCATTGAAGCTCGTTTGGAGGTTTGTTAACACAGTGTCCCAAGAAGAGCCAGATGTATACAGAATGGTGTCATCTGCGTAGAGGTAGATCAAAGAATCACCCGCAGCAAGAGCGATATCATTGATATATACAAAGAAAAGAGTCGGCACAAGAACTGAACCCTGTGGCACCCCCATAGAGAATGCCAGAGGTCCAGACAAGGCCCTCCGATTTGACACACTGAACTCTAAGAAGTAGTTAGTGAACCAGGCGAGGCAATCATTAGAGAAACCAAGGCTGTTGAGTCTGCCGATAAGAATACGGTGATTGACAGAGTTGAAAGCCTTGGCCAGGTCGATGAAGACGGCTGCACGGTACTGTCTTTTATCGATGGCAGTTATGATATCGGTTATGATATCGTTTGATGTGTGAAGTGGGCAAGATAAAGGGGAAAGATAAAGGTACTATAAATGTTTTTATTAAAATAATTACTCTTTGACATTTTTTGAAAGACATTTTAACATCTCTGTGCATTCCGCGCCTATACCGTGAGTCTCCCATCCTCCTCAATTGTTCAAGTTAACCAGCCTCCACTGATATGTGCGTGTGTCCACACCTGCAGGCGCAGTCATGTCTACTCCTAAACTCAGCAAAAAAAGAAACGTCCCTTTTTCAGGACACTGTCTTTCAAAGATAATTCCTAAAAATCCAAATAACTTCACAGATCTTTATGGTAAAGGGTTTAAACACTGTTTCCCATGCTTGTTCAATGAACCATAAACAATTCATGAACTTTCACCTGTGGAACGGTCGTTAAGACACTAACAGCTTACAGACGGTAGGCAATTAAGGTCACAGTTATGAAAACTTAGGACACTAAAGAGGCCTTTCTACTGACTCTGAAAAACACCAAAAGAAAGATGCCATGGGTCCCTGCTCATCTGCGTGAATGTGCCTTAGGCATGCTGCAAAGAGGCATGAGGACTGCAGATGTGGCCAGGGCAATAAATTGCAATGTCCGTACTGTGAGACGCCTAAGACAGCGCTACAGGGAGACAGGACGGACAGTTGATCGTGTAACACCTGCACAGGATCGGTACATCCGAACATCACACCTGCAGGACAGGTAGAAGATGGTAACAACAACTGGTTGTCCCTCCATCAGTGCTCAGACTGTCCGCAATAGGCTGAGAGAGGCTGGACTGAGGGCTTATAGGCCTGTCATAAGGCAGGTCCTCACCAGACATCACCATCGCCTATGGGCACATACCCACCTTCGCTGGACCAGACAGGACTGGCAAAAAGTGCTCTTCACTGAGGAGTCACGGTTTTGTCTCACCAGGGAGGATGGTCGGATTCGCGTTTATCGTCGAAGGAATAAGCGTTACACTGAGGCCTGTACTCTGGAGCAGGATCGATTTGGAGGTGGAGGATCCGTCATGGTCTGGGGCGGTGTGTCACAGCGTCATTGGACTGAGCTTGCTGTCATTGCAGGCAATCACAACGCTGTGCGTTACAGGGAAGACATCCTCCTCCCTCATGTGGTACCCTTCCTGCAGGCTCATCCTGACATGACCCTCCAGCATGACAATGCCACCAGCCATACTGCTCGGTCTGTGCATGATTTCCTGCAAGACAGGAATGTCAGTGTTCTGCCATGGCCAGCGAAGAGCCCGGATCTCAATCCCATTGAGCACGTCTAGGACCTGTTGGATCGGAGAGTGAGGGCTAGGGCCATTCCCCCCCAGAAATGTCCGGGAACTTGCAGGTGCCTACGTGGAAGAGTGGGGTAACATCTCACAGCAAGAACTGGCAAATCTGGTGCAGTCCATGAGGAGGCGATGCACTGCAGTACTTGCAGCTGGTGGCCACACCAGATACTGACTGTTACTTTTGATTTTGACCCCCCCCTTTGTTCAGGGGCAAATTATTCAATTTCTGTTAGTCACATGTCTGTGGAACTTGTTCAGTTTATGTCTCAGCTGTTGAATCTTGTGTTTATACAAATATTTACACATGTTGAGTTTGCTGAAAATTTACGCAGTTGACAGCGAGAGGACGTTTCTTTCTTTGCCGTGTTTAATTATCAGTCATTTAAATCTACAGTGGGTGGGTTGCTATGGCAGCCACAGACAGGCTCTGCATTGTCCGATCATTGTGGGAGCACACCCCAGCTATTTCATTAACCTTTAAAAGACTTGGTATTTATTTTAGTGGCACCACTATGAATATAAATGTGTCATTTTGAAAAGGGAAATGGTCAGGTAATAAAAAGTCTATGGACCTTTTCACAAGTCCCCCCCCCCCCCCCACTCTCTCCCTCCCTTCCCTCTCCATCTTCCCTCTCTGCTTTTGGACTGCTGGAATGAATAATGGAAAATAACTGTTGAATAAACTCGTCCCCTAAAGACACACAACACACACACACACACACACTGTATTGAAAAACAAGAGGTGCAGTTAACTCTAATGAACTTATCCTCTGCAGCAGAGGTAATCCTGGGTCTTCCTTTACTGTGGTGGTCCTCATGAGAGCCAGTTTCGGTTCTTGAAATTTTCTGGATTGACTGACCTTCATGTCTTAAAGTAATGATGGAATGTTGTTTCTATTTTCGCTTATTTGAGCTGTTCTTGCCATAATATGGACTTAGTCTTTTACCAAATAGGGCTATCTTCTGCATATGAACCCTACCTTGTCACAACACAACGGATTGGCTCAAACGCATTAAGGAAACAAATTCCACAAATTAACAAGGCACACCTGATAATTGAAATGCATTCCAGGTGACTACCTCATGATGCTGGTTGAGAGAATGCCAAGAGTGGGCAAAACTGTTATCAAGGCAAAGGGTGGCTAGTTTGAAGAATTTCAAATATAAAATATTTTTTTGTTTAACAATTTTTTTGTTACTACATGATTCCATATGTGTTATTTTATAGTTTTGATGCCTTCACTATTATTCTACAAGTACTGTATTTATTTTCTCAATGACCATTATAGAGCTCAAAGCTCAGTTTTACAGTCAAGGAATCTGAAATACGGTGCATGTGAAATTACACATTGGCCATTGCAAGTGCGCTAGGCCTCATTGCAAGTTCACTAGACATTACATTTACTGTTAGATTAATACATGGCTACTAGCAGTAGTTATATTTAGAGTTAGCTTATGTGTTTTCACTTCCTCAGGTGGTGAATTAGCACCAATTGAATTTGGGCTATACATAATATTAGTACACAAAGTCAAATTCATCTCTATTGAACAAAAAAAAAAATCGGAAAATTCTGGAGTTCTATTTTGAAAGGAAAGTATAACAAAAATAGCCTAATTGTCAACTCAAAATTCATAACATTCACTGGATTAGGTTGCATATCAAAATGTTTTAAATCGTGCATTCCTGCTTGGACATGTTAGATGTAACAACTTATTTATTGAACACCATCTCAGTAGTCTATTACACTTCTTATTATAGTTTTTTCCAACTACTTACACACGTTTTCAAAACTGTCTCCTTTTTTCATAATTCTACACACAATTCCCAAAACTGCACACACAAATGCAAAATGCCTCACATCTCCTTCAAAATGTAACACTGCATTCAAAATGCCATAAACACATGTCAGAATGAAGCGTTTGCATCAAATGGCAAACACTGTTTTCATAATAGTACATTTTTGGATATACCATGTAAACACTGTTGTTCTAAATCTAAAGCTCTTTGGTCTTTCATAGGCTTATATCTACATTTCAATACAATGTTCTACAGTGAAAGTAATCTGCTGAGAGGGGTAACAAGTACACTGTAAACACCAATGCAATGTAGAAACAGAAAATATTTATTAGGCCAAACATTACTGTTGTATAAAGTAGCATACAACAAAACCATAAACATATGTAAACCAAAAGTATATTCTTTAGAATACAGTAAAGAACACAATTGTGTGTGTGGGGTTCCGGGGGGGCAGTCCAGGAATTGGTAGGGGGGGGGGCAGTCACCAGTGCTAAGCTACGCTTCATGTCTTCTCTGGCCTGGGTCTGGCCATAATACTTCGTCCACATCACAAGATACGTTTTCTCTTACCAAACATCGAGGGAAGTATCTCCTAGCATGGCGTATCCAACCTTGGACAGAGGCAACCTCTATGTCCCCATATGTGTCCTCCATTGCCTGGAGAAGCGGCATGCGGGCATAGGGTTGGCGATCATACACTTTCCAGCGCCAGGCTGAGAAGAATTCCTCTATGGGATTTAGAAAAGGTGAATATGGAGGTAGGTACAAAACTACAAATTGTGGATGGGTGGCAAACCAGTTTTGGACCAGAACAGCCTGGTGAAAACTAACATTGTCCCATAAAACCACAAATCTAGCAGGCTCCTGATCTGGATCAGGGACAAGCATTGTGTAAATTGCATCCAGAAAAGGGAGCATATGGCCGGTGTTGTACGGACCCAGTGTGGCATTGTGATGGAGGACCCCGTTTTGATGATGGCAACACACATAGTGGGGCAAAAAAGTATTTAGTCAGCCACCAATTGTGCAAGTTCTCCCACTTAAAAAGATGAGAGACCTGTAATTTTCATCATAGGTACACTTCAGCTACGACAGACAAAATGAGAAGAAAAAAAATCCAGAAAATCACATTGTAGGATTTATTATGAATTTATTTGCAAATTATGGTGTAAAATAAGTATTTGGTCAATAACAAAAGTTTCTCAATACTTTGTTATATACCCTTTGTTGGCAATGACAGAGGTCAAACGTTTTCTGTAAGTCTTCACAACGTTTTCACACACTGTTGCTGGTATTTTGGCCCATTCCTCCATGCAGATCTCCTCTAGAGCAGTGATGTTTTGGGGCTGTTGCTGGGCAACACGGACTTTCAACTCCCTCCAAAGATTTTCTATGGGGTTGAGATCTGGAGACTGGCTAGGCCACTCCAGGACCTTGAAATGCTTCTTACGAAGCCACTCCTTCGTTGCCCGGGCGGTGTGTTTGGGATCATTGTCATGCTGAAAGACCCAGCCACATTTCATCTTCAATGCCCTTGCTGATGGAAGGAGGTTTTCACTCAAAATCTCACGATACATGGCCCCATTCATTCTTTCCTTTACACGGATCAGTCGTCCTTGTCCCTTTGCAGAAAAACAGCCCCAAAGCATGATGTTTCCACCCCCATGCTTCACAGTAGGTATGGTGTTCTTTGGATGCAACTCAGCATTCTTTGTCCTCCAAACACGACGAGTTGAGTTTTTACCAAAAAGTTCTATTTTGGTTTCATCTGACCATATGACATTCTCCCAATCTTCTTCTGGATCATCCAAATGCTCTCTAGCAAACTTCTGACGGGCCTGGACATGTACTGGCTTAAGCAGGGGGACACGTCTGGCACTGCAGTATTTGAGTCCCTGGCGGCGTAGTGTGTTACTGATGGTAGGCTTTGTTACTTTGGTCCCAGCTCTCTGCAGGTCATTCACTAGGTCCCCCCGTGTGGTTCTGGGATTTTTGCTCACCGTTCTTGTGATCATTTTGACCCCACGGGGTGAGATCTTGCGTGGAGCCCCAGATCGAGGGAGATTATCAGTGGTCTTGTATGTCTTCCATTTCCTAATAATTGCTCCCACAGTTGATTTCTTCAAACCAAGCTGCTTACCTATTGCAGATTCAGTCTTCCCAGCCTGGTGCAGGTCTACAATTTTGTTTCTGGTGTCCTTTGGCAGCTCTTTGGTCTTGGCCATAGTGGAGTTTGGAGTGTGACTGTTTGAGGTTGTGGACAGGTGTCTTTTATACTGATAACAAGTTCAAACAGGTGCCATTAATACAGGTAACGAGTGGAGGACAGAGGAGCCTCTTAAAGAAGAAGTTACAGGTCTGTGAGAGCCAGAAATCTTGCTTGGTTGTAGGTGACCAAATACTTATTTTCCACCATAATTTGCAAATAAATTCATTAAAAATCCTACAATGTGATTTTCTGGATTTTCTTTTCTCATTTTGTCTGTCATAGTTGAAGTGTACCTATGATGAAAATTACAGGCCTCTCTCATCTTTTTAAGTGGGAGAACTTGCACAATTGGTGGCTGACTAAATACATTTTTTTGCCCCACTGTAGTTATATTACCCCCACGCTGTCCAGGGACATTGGTAATTGGCCTCTTTCCTATTACATTTCTTCCGCGGCGCCTGGTTTTGGTGAGGTATAAGCCAACCTCATCCACATAAATAAATTCATGGCGAATTACATGGGCATCCAGCTCCAATACTCTCTGTAACAGACAAAAGGATGTACAGATGAGTAAATATGGTATGTCTGAAGTACTGGAAGTAGTGTTGCATACATACCTCTACAAAGTCATGCCGCATATTCTTGACTCTGTCAGAGTTTCTCTCAAATGGCACTTTGTAAAGTTGTTTCATCGTCACTCGGTGCCATTAGAGGATGCGTTGTATGGTCAACAGGCTTACAGCATTGATGTTGTTAAATATGGTGTCATAATTAAAGATATGCTCTCTTATCTCTCGAATCCTAATTGCATTGTTGGCCAAAACCATATTTATAATTGCAGTCTCTTGTACATCTGTAAACAATTATGTCCTCCATGATGTCTTTGCCTTTCCACTCTGTACAGAATTCAAACACAGTATGTCTTCAGCATACCTTCTTTCAGCATACCACTGCTGGCTTGCTTCTGAAGCTAAGCAGGGTTGGTCCTGGTCAGTCCCTGGATGGGAGACCAGATGCTGCTGGAAGTGGTGTTGGAGGGCCAGTAGGAGGCACTCTTTCCTCTGGTCTAAAAAAAAATATCCCAATGCCCCAGGGCAGTGATTGGGTACTGCCCTGTGTAGGGTGCCGTCTTTCGGATGGGACGTTAAACGGGTGTCCTGACTCTCTGAGGTCATTAAAGATCCCATGGCACTTATCGTAAGAGTAGGGGTGTTAACCCCGGTGTCCTGGCTAAATTCCCAATCTGGCCCTCAAAACCATCATGGTCACCTAATAATCCCCAGTTTACAATTGGCTCATTCATCCCCCTCCTCTCCCCTGTAACTATTCCCCAGGTTGTTGCTGCAAATGAGAACGTGTTCTCAGTCAACTTACCTGGTAAAATAACGGTAAAATAAAATAAAGAAAAAGAAAAAGAAAATAAATAGGAACTGTAAACAATGTACAACATTTTTTAGTACAGCATGATAACCAACCTCATTCATTCAATGCAGTGCAGTAAATGGATGGCTTGGAGTTACAAATATTTATGCAATACTATGCAGTCAATCAATCAACCAAGTTTATTTTATATAGCCCTTCGTACATCAGCTAATATCTCGAAGTGCTGTACAGAAACCCAGCCTAAAACCCCAAACAGCAAGCAATGCAGGTGTAGAAGCACGGTGGCTAGGAAAAACTCTCTAGAAAGGCCAAACGTATTCAGTCATACGTATTTTACAGTACATTACTGTAATGCTAAAATAGTCATTAGATAGTTGCATACCTGTTCTCATTTCTGAAGGTTCGAATTATGGACGCCACTGTAAATCGACTCAAGTTGGGCTGGACTCTCAGTCCAGCCTCTATCATGGTCAAACCGTGGTTGATCACATGATCAACAAGTGTTGCCTAATCTCATCAGAGATGGCTCTCCTTCCTTCTCTTCTTTGCCCTCGTCCTCTTCTTCCTCTTCCTCTCCCTCCTACTCCTCTTGCTCTCTGTCCATTGTTGGCATCCATTGTTCAAAACAGGTAATCTGACCTTTGACCTATTTATAGGCCTATACTACAGTAAAGCAGTGATTGGTTAGTGATTAGTTAAGCTATTAGTGTTTGCACATGTGAGGAGTGTGTGTGTGACCTGGTGAATAAGTGTAGCATTTTGATTGGTTGTGTTTGGAAAAGGAAAGCAAGTCACTTCCTGTTAGATTATTGTGTTTTAGGTAGAGAATTGTGTGTAGTGTTTTGAAAAAAGTGTTTTATGCAATTGACAACTGAGTCAAAGGCTGAGAAATAGCTTATGGTTTTGGATATTTGGTGTGTAGTTTTGCACTTTGAGTGAGAGGTTTCAAAAATCGTGTGACATGAAAAGATTTTGTGTGTAAGCAGTTGGAAAAAACTGTAATGAAGCATTTTGAATGACTTGATAATGACTTTATAAGATGACAATCGTATTCTCTTGTGTGATGCTGAGAATTATTTTGGGGGTGCCACCAAAACATACACAGGTGCCAACAACAGAAAAAGTTAGTGGCTCCAGCGCCACGAGGGGAAATGTCAGTCTGGATTCCTGCAATGGAATACACTAACAGGTATTGTGAGTAGCCTATATCCTAAAGGCCTCTACACACTTCCGTTCCAAAATGTAAGCCACACAAAAGTATGTAGAACTATGTGTGAAAATGACACTGTCACTGCGTTTGAGTGATGTGTGTAGGACCATTAAGGCTTCCATGATGATGCATTTCCCATCCATCATCCCTCTCAGTGTATTCACTGCCTATTACCATAGGCCTATTGAGGTTGAACTTTTATAAGAGCGACAACTTCAGGGTTAAGGCAGTAGAAAGCTATGCAAGCCATATAGGGAAGTAGTCTCATAGCTCCAGGACGAACATTACATGAGGAGGACAAAAGGTCCGGTTCACCACAGTGCCTTTGGGGCGATAGGGGAATGGAAAAGGAGCTCTTTGTGTGATGCTATTGGCTTGTTAAAAGGAGCATTCTCCAGATGCCTGGGCGGTAAGTGAGGCCTCTGTTGCCACTGGTAATTCAATTGTGCCACATGATTTCTTGGTGAGTAATCCACAAATGGATCTCAGCAGAGGCTTGGCACCCCAGGCCTAATGAGGGTCTGGGTCCCAGAGGGCCAGAGGGGGCGGGAGGAGGGAGGGAGAGAAAGGTGAGTATAAGGGCAGGGAGAGCAAGAGAGAGCAAGAGCGAGAGCGAGAGCGAGAGCGAGAGCGAGAGAGAGAGAGAGAGAGAGAGAGAGAGAGAGAGAGAGAGAGAGAGGGACCAAGGGAGAATAAGGTGACAAAGGACATGGAATGGAACCACACCAGTCTACCAACACTTTCACAAAGGGCCTAAACATGCATGATGACAGTGGCCGCACAGAATGGTTTTATTAGAACACATTGTGTATGATGCAACCGATCTGAATGGAGGATCTGACTGATGAGGCACGGGATCCAAATAGGCATGCGATAAATGTGATCAGCTGATGAAAAACAGAGACACACACAGAGACAGACACTGTACAAGTTCAACAAAGCAGTGAAAACTGGAACAATGTGCGCTGGAACTCGGAGGGGTTTACAGTGATGAATATCTGGACTTCACTACATTAAAGAAAGAAGACTTTCCTTCATCCACCAAATCCTCAGCAGTGGGAAGTGTAGCAACAACCAATGCTATACACTGTGTTCATAGAGAAACTTGTGGCACAAACTATAGTATCTGGAATAACTGTCTTATAGTGTTCATCTTGATTTTAAAACTCATACTATACTAGTGTATAGCTCTGCATACATCATGTGAGAGCTAGAAGGTGTGACATCTCTGTCTGAAGGTGTTGTATAGGGTGTGTTCCTACATTCGCTCTGGCTATCTGCTCCGATTTCAGAGCACTCTCGTCTGAGTGTACCACAGCGCAGAATAACTGATGAATTTACCAACACGCAATGCCCTTTGAATATGACCGGTGTCAGTAAACGTAGGCAAAAAATATCATTAAATTGTTGACAGCAGCACAGTTACAGTCCCTAACGCTCTAGATAACATGAAAACAGCCTAACCAGCTCTGCTAGGGTGAGTACAATGGTCAGAGTGAGGTGTTCTAGTAAACCTTAGCCAGTTAGCTTGGGTGCTTGACTGCTGTTAGGGCAGAATGATCGGATCAACCCTACTCCTCGGCCAGAGCGTCCAGTGTGCGCTCTGAATGCCCAGAGAGTCAACAAGTTCTGAATTTACAAAAGACCCAGAGCGCACTCTGACACACTGGAGGTTATTTACAAACACACTCTTAGTATCATTAGTAGTGACCAGAGAATTCTTTGACAACAGTCATCGAATATGACAGTCAGTTCCATTGTTGAGCAGTGGCTCCACAGCAACAGTGTCAGGATTCAAGAATCAGGACCATTCTGAAGCGATCACTCTCAAGTCCATACGGTGGGAGATGAACAGAGGAGCGGAACAGGGGTGGGTGGTGCTAATTTGTACACACCGTTAAAGGAAAATGAAAGATGTTACAGGAAAATGAGTGATGTTACAGGAAAATGAGTGATGTTACAGGAAAATGAGTGATGTTACAGGAAAATGAGTGATGTTACAGGAAAATGAGTGATGTTACAGGAAAACGAATGATGCCAAACAGCTCGAGGGAGGGAAAAGAAAGGCACAGTTTCCATGGTAACCACTCTCCCACAAAGAGTTGGTCTCTCCAGCGGCTTTCTGTTTGATGTTTTTTTCAGTCCTCTTTGTTTTTTGGTACCTGGTGAAAATCAACCACCAACAAGCTTGGTAAATTAGCATAGTGAGGATTGCATTTATTGAAGTTTAAAGAGAGTAGGGTAGAAGAGCTGTCTAGATTCAAGACAGTATATCTAAACACACACAGACAGAAATATACACACAAACCAAAATACACACTCAGACTCTAATGTATACAATACTAGAAAAACAGAAAGGAAAGTCAGCCTAATAGAATTCCAGACAGTGTCTGATGCACCACTAGAGAAAATGGAGAAACAGGTAGGCAGAAATCTAAAGCTAAAGGCAGAGACAGAGCGAGAGAGCGAGCGAAAGAGGGAGCGAGAGACTAGGACACAGCCTTTCCTGCCCTATATTTCATATTTAATCTGGTCTGCTGGAGGATTTCTTGGCCCAGTCCAGTGTAATCTTGTAGAGGGGCAGATGGCATTCAGGTTGTCTCAATCAGATCTCCTGGATGAGGCAGTGTTGCAGTACAGTTCTCCAGGGGCATGTTCATCAGCATGAAAACAACCGGTTTTCCTTTAACCTTTAGGTGTTCATCCATGGTTGGTCTCCGGGTACACAGGTTTCCCCAGACTCCAGGAGTCACCAGAGTAAAAAGCATGGGTTGTAGATTAATCACAAAACACACCCACCTGGAAAACATAAGTGTTATTGGCTAAATATAAAGTGAAAGCAAGTGAATCCTTGTTCATTTTCTCACTTTCAAATGATAAATTGATTTGCCGTAAAGGTGAGCTTGAAAAACGTTTCCTCATTAGATGAGTGATCATGCTAATGCCAAGCTCATTTTCCTCTGGGTGTTACATGGAATAACACCCTAACACCAGCCTCTTTACACTTACACTTACACACACACACTTACACACACTTACACACACACACACACACACACACACACACACACACACACACACACACACACACACACACACACAAATACCTAAAGAGATAAGAAAGTTGTCACTGGTATTCCAATCGATCCAGCAGATGTGTGAATGATGTGGGGGGCCACTGGCCTCTCTCTGAGCCAACCGAAGAGCTCTTGATGTTAGAGTAAGTGGACCCGCAGAACATGTTCTCTCCATCAGCATCTCATTCACTCTACTTTAGTCAGGTGAGGTGATCCTGGCTGTGAGCACAGACTCATTCAGCTGCTGAGACATGACAGAAACCAACGGGACAAAGTAGAGTTCCTGCCTCTCTAACTTGAATCTATATGTATAGAGTATAAGGTGGTCTCTCCTTAACACAGAAAGTCTGGGGCACAATACATATATCATGGCTGGCACATTGTTTGGAGTAACCTCACAGGCAACAAGAGCTTCTGATAACATTCCTCCTAGGGTGTTGTCACACTTGGTCCCTTTCAGACAATTTTCGGTTCGCTGAATTCTTTGTGCAGTGTGAACACTCCAAAGGAACTCAGACCCCTCAAAAGAGCCCCCAAAGTGAACCGAACTGAGACCATCTCGAGAGGTGGTTTGAGTTCGATATACTTGCATTCCGCGGTCCGGTTCCCTTTTTTAGGGCAACGTGAACACAAAACTCCCCAGGTTCACTTGTCATTATTCCAGCACTACACACTAGACTACTGCAACACAGTTTCCCCTGCCATAACCCCTCACACTAGACTTCTGCAACACAGTTTCCCTTGCCATAACCCCTCACACTAGACTACTGCAACACCGTTTCCCCTGCCATAACCCCTCACACTAGACTACTGCAACACAGTTTCCCCTGCCATAACCCCTCACATTGGTGCCACAAAAGAGAGAAGATGAAAAGTGTGTGCTGTTTTTGGATATTGATTAGTGATTGTCAAGGATACACAGAGATTCCAAAATATGCATGGAGTTTTTAACTCATATTATTTGTTTGCAATATGTTGATCTATAGGCTAAGAGAGATTCATAAGCTGTTTATTCGATTGTGGGGTTTGAATAAAGCTTGCCAGCTTGTAGTCCTAAAAAACAAATGATTTACCTCTGGTTCTCTGAGCCATTCTTATGAGTAGAACGAATGAGGAAAGAATAGAGTTTTGGAATAAACACCGAAAAGAAGCTCGGAGGTTAACACAGGCTTATAAGATGTTATACTTTTTTATATGGGATAATAACAGTCAGTTAACATGACCTTTTATGAATTATGAAGCCTTTATGTGTGTTGTTTTTTAAATGACATAAATGCTTAAAAATGTAATTTTCCCATAGGCTTTGATCAACGAACCATGGCAGAGTTAGTGCCTACAAAAATATACCATTACTATTACTCCCTATAGTGTGAGAAGACAACAACATATTTGGTAAGAATGACAACATAAGGTACAAAATCTATGCTAGCTCTTAAAGGGGCAGTAATCCGCCAGGTTGCAACCAGTGAAACAAGGCTAGACAGAGACTGTCCGCTCCACACTGCAGTTCCACAGCAACACTCTCATACTCACTGTCTGGCTGAGATGGGGGCGTGTGTGGTCCTCTGATGAGAGCAGGGAATGAAACAGTGTGTGAGACATGAATGGATCTGCTGGTGTCCCAGAGCAGGAGATAGGAGTCTGGGGAAGGTAATGAATGAAGAAGAATGGAGCAGGGAGGAGGGATGGGATGTTCAGAATGGAGGGACAGAGAGAGGAACTTGAACAGGACTAAGGTCCCTGGACAGGTCGGTGGGAGAAGGCTGTCTACTCAACTCGCATACAGGACAGGACAGGACAGGGCAGGGCAGGGCAGGGCAGGGCAGGGCAGGGCAGGGCAGGGCAGGGCAGGGCAGGGCAGGACAGGACAGGACAGGACAGGACAGGACAGGACAGGACAGGACAGGACAGGACAGGACAGGACAGGACAGGACAGGACAGGACAGGACAGGACAGGACAGGACAGGACAGGACAGGACAGGACAGGACAGGACAGGACAGGACAGGACAGGACAGGACAGGACAGGACAGGACAGGACAGGACAGGACAGGACAGGACAGGACAGGACAGGACAGACAGACAGACAGACAGACAGACAGACAGACAGACAGACAGACAGACAGACAGACAGACAGACAGACAGACAGACAGACAGACAGACAGACAGACAGACAGACAGACAGACAGACAGACAGACAGACAGGACAGACAGGACAGACAGGACAGACAGGACAGACAGACACACACACTTTCAAACATTCTCATAAAAAACATATGAGAATAAGATGTCTAGCCTACATGTTTGCTTACAATAAGAACACACAAACCTGCTGGGAACCATACATCTGAATGGAGGGGTAGTTATCATTGCTTTCGACCATCCCCTGCCCTCCCCTCCCAACTCAAACTCACATTTCTCTCCAACACCACTTAGCAGAAACAAATTGGCCAGCTCCTTCGCTGAATTTTGGGAAACTCAAAGTTTGTTCGGAAAAGGTCCGAAGCATCTCAAGAGCCCTTCAGGAGTCCTGCTCAAAGCCAACAGAGACCTTATTCAATTGGACAGACTGTCTCTCTACCATGTAGTCTAGTGAGTGGTAACTTGACATATCTCAGATTGCACACATTTTTCATCAAGACAATCGTTAATAGTAAAGTGTCTGTGTGTGTAGCAGAGAACACACTCCCACATGTACATCACTGTGCACGCACGCACACACACTCACAGATGTGTGAATTTGGAGGTCTAGTCAGTCTCCAAGCCCTGGTTACACATTCCATAGTGCTCCACCTCCTCCCCCAATGGGAGTCTTTTGTGCCTGTTGAAAGGCACTGGGGTTACAGGGTTTCTTGTGCCCAGTATAATACTCTCTCTCAAGACAATGACCTCATCGTGATCTCCCCCTCTCTTTGTGTGTGTGTGTGTGTGTGTGTGTGTGTGTGTGTGTGTGTGTGTGTGTGTGTGTGTGTGTGTGTGTGTGTCACAGAGAGAAAGGGGGACAGAGATGCTGAGAAAATGGAGAGGCAGAGCACTTTTGAAGAGTTGGAGGAAAGACCGTACTATACTACGTTTACTTATGTTTAAAATCTTGCAAGCAAATCCATCAACCATCCAAATAAATGGTTATTTTCTTTTAAAGGTGCAGCCAAACTAAAAACAACTCCGCATTTTGGGTGTGGCCAACAACAGATAGGGAGTGCAGGTTGAGCAGCAGAGTAGATAGGATAGGATAATCTAGGCTCTCACTGGATGGTACAGTAGGCTATATTACAGTCTTACATTTGTTTTATTACAATCCATCTCTACCATCTTTCTTATGGTGTTATTCATTACTGTAATAGGAGTCCTCTGAACTTAGTCTAATCTGTCATTCATCTACAGTAGCCTACATTGCCTACATTCCATACAGTCAGTAACTACTTCTTAAACAGTCTGCTGTACTTACCATTAACAACTGTGGTACCAATGCCTTAAGAATTGAGACTATAGTAATGTAAAACACACATACAATCAAGCCAAGGGAGCAGTCATTCCCTACAGGAAATTCCTACAGAGCACTTCTGCTGACTAAAGGGCTCAAAGAGTGAATAGTTTAAGAGAATGTTTGATTTAATTTAATTAACCCACTATTATGGGTAACCTGCATGGAACATTATTGCATATTCTACTCTGCAGTACTTCACAGAATAGTGTTGCATAGATACCATGCTGAAATCCCCTATAAGGTCTAAAGACTGTAATACAGTCCGCTGAACATAGAGAGCATATACATTACATTCTTAAAGGTTATATCCAGCCCTTTTAGCAATCTTTATAGCTGAAGTAATACATCTCACATTTTCTCTACAAGAGTTCGAAGTAAGACAATCAAAAAAAGAAAAGGTCTGAACAGAGCTCTCCATCCATTGCCAGTGAACTTGTCTCGCTGTTAAGATACAAGCGAAATGGGAGAGAGACATGCACTACCCAGAGTTAGCAAGACAAATCAATAACCATGTATTTCCCAGTCACTCGCCATCTCCCCCTCCACTCCTTCCCCAGAAACACACCCACCAGACAATTCCTATTGTGTCAGGGCGGCCGCAAGTGATATCACAGAGATTATGGGATGGTGTATGCATGACTGTGTGCGCGAGTGGAAGAGACATGTGTATGTGTATTCTTCATGTCTATAACGGCCATTTCTTGACAAGGGCTATGATAGCATCCATGTTAGAAAACAAGAGGGTAAAAATAACAGGCCCTGCAGGTGTTCTGTGTGACCTAAATTAACCACTCTGCCTCATATACACACACACCACAACTGCTATCATAATCAAACACAAGCCAAGCCCATACACTCTCAGGTCAACCAATATAAAATGGGGGAACTAGAGACAAAATACCTCAGATATCAAATGGACTATCATGGGTTCATATGCATCCCTTTCTGCGGAAAAACTATACAATTAAAGAAGCATTTTTCCAATGAAGGATTTCTGCTGTCGCTCCATCCTACTAGTAAACAAATGAAAGATGGTATCGGCACAAATACCCATTACAGCTTTGGACATAGAGAAAATTGTGATCTATAGTCACGGGGTAAACTGTGAATCATAAATACCAATTCAGAATTAGCTCCAGTAGTTTTGACAGATAAACAATGGTACTACATCAACCATTGGGAAGAAGTAGAAAAGTGTCATGATCTGAATTTGAGGTAAATGGAACAACACTGCCACACGGTGGCTTACTTTAAAATAAACATCCTAAGCATTTTAATACCTTTATTTAACTAGGCAAGTCAGTTAAGAACACATTCTTATTTACAATGACGGCCTACCCCGGCCGATGCTGGGGTCACTCTATGGTACCTAGCCATACCAGGCAGAAATCAATACAACTACATAAATACATAAGAAAAAACTGTTAAACAAAGGATAATGGTTGGTTCGGTTTAAATGCCAATGTCCCCTAATTATACAGTAGTTCTCACATTTGTAGCACCGGCAATTGAACTGCTACGTTCTCCCTTTACAGGCAAGCTGGTCGGCCTCCCTACTCAGTTCTCGGTGCTTTGCGAGGCCTCGCTCACATTGGACTCTACACATGCCTCATCACGCCAAATGACCAGGCAGTGGTTACCCTGGACACCTATGCAGCTGGCTATCAGTGAGAAGAAAAAAACTTGCTCTCTTGACATTTTTGAATTGTTGAATGTCTGATTTGTGGCCTACTAGGACTGTAGACTATGAAGGCCTAATTACCGAGATGGCGGGACATTGCTTGGTATGTCTTTGCTGCAAAAAAATACGTTTATTACAGCTATATGGCTCACCGGGCAGCGAACTCTTCTTGTAAACTTAGTCTGGTAGTGGTCCCTGTTCAATCTCTACAAGTCATGTGGTTTGTAGGATTTGACACGTTTAGGCTACAACTATGATTAATATGCTAGTTGCTTAGGGTTTACTGATGTACTTACCTTTTTTACACGGTAATCAAACTTTATATTTTCCCGCGAAAGGAAATTAAACTTTCATCCTCAATAAATTGTCAACCTTCCATGTGGTGCGTAAAAACAGAATGATGACACCGGTCTAATTTACGACGTTACCTTGGCAAGGTGTGTGCCAACATAATGGCAAAGATGCTGCCCTGAACATTCAGCTCTTGATGAGTTCACATTTCAGCAGCAATCATATTCTAGAAACCCAGCGAAAGCTGGGAGTCAAACTCCACTTTAGCTTTTTTTTTTCTACAAGTGTGCCTATTAGGAACATGATCTTTTTTTGGAAATCCAACTCACATTGACTATTCATTTACATGATACTCTTTTTAATGACAATGATCATTTGAAAAATAGAGAAAAATATAATTGCCTAAAATGAACAGCTTTAAACATATTGTTTAAAGTGTAAATATATGTATTAACATGAAATACATAGATAACTTGAGACATGCAACATATCAATCAATTCATTATAAACAGGTAATTCCTTTAGCAACTACAAGCTAGTAAGCGACCTTACAACTTAAAACAGTACACCTGCTGTACAACAGTTTGCATAAGTGATTGCACTGACATGCAAAACAATGCTCAGAGAAATAACATTCACATGAAAAGCAGTAATTGTAGAGATCTATACACTAAATCGTTATGCTTTGAGTCTTGGCCACGGTTTACACTGATCAAGACAATTATGACAATAAAATAGCAGAATAGTATGAAGCGATAGTGCAGAATGAAGCTAGTCTATACTGTATTGTTAAATAAATCAAGCAGACAAAGCCCTCATTTCCTCTTGGCTCTCTGCAACTCCATACTCAGAGCTATTGTGCAGTCTATATGTCCATACTAAGCAGGCTGTGGGATCTCATTAATTATTTTACATCAGAAATAACATGACAACAGGCCATACCTCCTCAGACATCCAAGCCCAATACTCTGGCACCATGACACCTGAAACATTTTGCAGGCTCTTTATTGCATCATTTTCATATTCTCTTTTGACGATTGACAATAAATGAGACCCTTACCCATCCAGAATAATATTAGACGTGCACTGATCGAATAATAGATTATTGTAGCAGAGACAGGAAATAAAGCGGAAACGTGGCCCCTGGAGGTCACAGAAGAACTGATATGTTCATGTCAATTACTTAGCAGGGCAGGGATGAAAACAGACAGAATGGCAAATGCACAACTCAGATCTGTGACAAAACGTTTGGATATCTTGTTCACACTATCACTTGTCTGTCAAGGTCATATGTATCTAGGGTTGGGAGTGAATCCAAAATGAATGCTCTCTATAAAGGCCAAAATATGTTCCCTTATGAATATTCACTTGCATAAGATAGACGAGTTAGTAAATCACTTGAGGGGGAAAAAAATATATATAAAAAAATGTTTAAATCAATATATTCACCATTCAATAAATCACACGAAGAATTTAATCTCATGAAAGGTGATAAGCAGCGTTACAGTTTTATGGCTATTCTTCAGCCTAAAGTGAAGTAATAATTCCCACCACTCAGAACTTTGAAGAAGTTCACTAGCAACAATTTACATGTACTTAATGGCATTTCAGAAGATAGAGGGAGAGCAGCAGCTTTCAAGAAATAACCAAAAAGACTGAGTAAATCAGCATTGAAACCTATATGCACAAACTGACAGCTGATGGTGCCTTGGCTCTAACCTTATTGTCTTGGATTGCCATTGCTATGCTAGCCTTCAGCAACATGGTCCAAACCAAAGGGACATTCCCCTACGAACAAACGTGACACGGTGACGGCATGGACAGAGGTAAAACACGTTAAGCATGGTTCGTCTGCCGAGAACTGGCTTTAATGGCGGGATAGAAACAGTACGCCACAGCAATCAGTTCCAGTTCTCCCAGTTCTCCTCCAGCTGAAAAATAAAACAGTTCATTGAGTTCAACATAATTGAACTAACTAGGCATGTTCTTTTTTGTTACAGTTTGGGGTTAGAAGAAATGCAACAGGAACATTTGTATTTATTGCCCACCTCTCCTGTAGCCTCAACTCTAGAGAGCACCATCTGGACCTCGTCTTCTGTCATGTCCAGGTCAAAGTCCTTCTCCCAGTCCTCACTGACATCTGTGCTGGACCCTGCAGGGGTCAGGGTGAAGCACAGGGTCAGATGGGACCACTTAACACTCTTCTAGAATACTATTCTTGCACTGGCTCTATGCACACTCACTGAACTTTACCCACACATACTACACTGACACTCCAACACACACACACATGCATATTGATGACACACACACACACACACACACGGCTATTCTGTTTATCCTGATTGCCTAGTCACTTTTACTCCTACCTACATGTAAATATTACCTCAACTACGTCGTACCCCTGCACATTGACTCTGTATCAGTACTTCTTATGTATTCCCTGGTTGTTGTTGTTTTATTGTGTTACCGTTTCCATTTTTTCCCCTTCTTATTTACTAATTATAACTGTTTCTTACTTTTAACTCTGCATTGTTGGGAAAGGGCTCATATGTAAGCATTTCATGGTAAATCTACACGTTGTATTCGGCGCATGTGCCAAATAAAAATGTGTTTGATTTTGATTTGATGAACAGCTTAGACCCTATTCAATCAAACCCTGTTACCACAGTCACACCAATGACTGAATAGAATGTCCTTTTACCTTTCTTGCCATTGTTTGAAGGTGTAGACTTCCCACTATCAGAGTTGAGCTCAAACACCCTCAGGTCCTGGGGCCCCTCTGTCTCTGGTCTGATGGTGGTAGCTGGGGCCTGGACTGTGGTAGCTGGTGCCTGGACTGTGGTAGCTGGTGCCTGGACTGTGGTAGCTGGGGCCTGGACTGTGGTAGCTGGGGCCTGGACTGTTATTCTCTCAGCTGTAGCCTTCTCTGTGGGCTCAGGCTGGGCTGGGGCCTCTAACTGAACCCTCTTCTCCTCCTCCTGCTGCCCCTCTGGCTTTCTCTCCTCCAGGCTGGACTTGTTGAATTTCTGGGACAGCTCCACGACTACAGGCTGTGGCCTGGCTGGTCTCACCTCCACCTGGGTGGGCAGGCTGCCGCTGTCGCTGCTCAGGGAGAGGGGAGAGGAGCGCTCCCCGCTCGGAGACGGGATGGGGCTGAGTGGGGTCGTCGCCATTGTGACTGGTGTAAGTGGGGACAGTTGGGTAGTAGGGTCGTCCAATGGGGGCGTGAAGTCCAGGCGAGATGAAGACGTGGCGCCAAGGAAGTCATCTGGGGTAGAAATAAGGGAGAAAACAGTGAGTCACGAGACAGACCTGTACTAGTCTGACTGACTTCTTTCAGGTCACATCTCACAGAAGACATTTCCCCATTGTGAAATTCCCTATCCAACATACCTTCATCCTCCTCCTCCCAGCCCAGAGCCTCTGTGTGGGTAGTTTGCTCTGCTCTCTGCTTCAAGGCCAGTCGCCTGGCCTCCTCCTGGTGGTCAGTCACATTAGTAACCCATCAGCAAAACACTACCAGCTTGTTAGTGTGTCTATTTATCGGATAAGGTGATGATATGAAGTGGGAAATTCTCTAATAAACATAGCTTACCTGTGAAATAGTTGCACCGAATACATTGTCTGATACCTCCATTTTGTCAGCATGCAGCACACAAAATATCATAAAAACACGTGTACTTTCCAGAAAGGGAGGGAGAGGATTGTAATGAGCTTTGGAAGAGGGGACCTGGGCTTTGTTAGGACACACGGGAAAGCGTCCGAATCAAAATCAAATAGTGGGAGATTTGGTTCTGGGTGTCAAGATTAGTTTTCCAAGTGTCTACTATGCTACCAAAGCTCTGAGGTAGAGCCCTGCACAGGCATTAATTGTAAGCCAAAGCCCTACCCATGCACGCTACGTTCAACCCTTACTCTACCCAGGCCCGATTGACTCTGCCAAATATAAGGCCCTCTCGGCCCGAAGTCAAAAATAACTTCCTCCGTTAGTAAATTCATTAGCTGCTCACGGAGCTCTGAGTATCCATAGCAATGGCTCCGCTTGGGCTGCTCTGCTCACTGACGAGACAGAGAGCAGTTAGCTGTTCGCTACTATTCGTCACTCTAAACTGACAACACTCAAGGAATATTATTATTTCTGTGAAATAATCTCTCCTGTCTTGTTTTTGATGAGGTTGAAGCACTTCTGACAATGTTATGATCTTAGTCAGATATCACTGTACTGCGCAGCACAAGCAAATGGCTCAGCTTCAAAATGTTAGTGATTAATTTATTTGTATTTTATTTAACCTTCATTTAACTAGGCAAGTTGGTTAAAAACAAATTCTTATTTACAATGACGGCCTACCCCGACCAAACCCTAACTCGGACGAAGCTGGACCAATTCTGCGCCGCTCTATGAGATTCCCAATCACGGCCAGTTGTGACACAGCCTGGAATCGAACCAGGGTCTGTAGTGACGCCTCTATTACTGAGATGCAGTGCCTTTCTGCCCCTGAGCAAGGCAGTTAACCCACTGTTCCCTGGGCAGAGGGGTTGGGTTAAATGCAGAAGACACATTTCAGTTGAATACATTCAGTTGAATACATTCAGTTGAACAACTGACTAGGTAACCCCCTTTGCCTTTCCATTTAAACCTCTGCGCCACTCGGGAGCCTCTAAATCCTCTTTCGTGATACCCAAGCCCTGCCCGTACCCTAGTTATTGATGAAAAAACAGCCACTACCCGGCCCTAACCCTACGTATAATATCGGGCTCTACTCTGGCCAGCAGGGGCGCAGTTTACATTCTAACATGTGATTCTGATAGAAGAGGTTGCATGATGGTTCATGAGAGCTATACATGCCAGTAACAAAACAAAAAAAAGTGAGTGAATTACCTGGTCCAACTGAAAGACTTTGTAGAAATACCGCTGCCAGAATTCAGAATGAGCTACAGCTGCTGGCACCTATGGATGAAAATACTTACTCTTACACACAGAGCATTTAAAAAAGTTATTAACTTCTATGAAATAAGGTCTGAACAAGTAGGGTTGGGCGATGTCAACCTTTGTCCTATCGTGATTATGTACTCATAAAACATTGTGATGTATGCTGGTATTGGCCAACAAAAAAATAAACAAATATAAAATATGACTAAAGATAATGCTGAAAGCCTGGGAAGACGCTAAGTGCAGGCAAATATTTTCTAATATTCCTTTCTGGTGGAGTTTCAGCATGGAACAGGTGTGTGTGTGTGACTCGTGCACATGATGGAGCAAAGTGACAGTCAACTGAAGATGAACGGGCTGTCTTACTGCAGTAAGAGTTAGGTTATAAATCATTGGGTGGATAAGAAATCCAAGGCTTAAAAACAAAGGTGTCCATGTATGCCGATGAATCAAGTTTTATATTAAGTCTGCAAGCTAGATCCTTGCAATGTCTCATTGAAGATCTAGATAACTTTTCTGGACTCTGGACTAAAACCTAATTATGATAAGTGTACAATATATATATATATTTTTTAAAATATAACTTTTACATTACCCTGCAGTTTACCAATAAAATGGGCTGACGGTGAAGTAGACATAGTTGGTATGCATATCACAAAATATATAAATGAGCTCTCTACAATGAATTTCAATAGAAAACTTATAACAATAGACAAGATCCTGCAACCATGGAGAGGTAAATACCTGTCTATTTATGGAAAAATTGCCCTGATTAACTCCTTAGTCATATCTCAGTTTACTCACTTATGGCGTTGCCTACTCCTGATGATTTGTTTTTCAAATCATATGAGCAAAAAATATTTTGCTTTATCTGGGTTGCTAAACCAGACAAGATAAAGCGTGCCTAACTATACAATGAATATAAACTAGGTGGGTTGAGATTACTAAATCGAAAAGCACTAAACCTCTCTCTAAAAGCTTCACTTATCCAAAGCGTCTACCCCCAACCCATAAGACTGCTGAACAATTAATCAATTGGCCACCCAGACTATTTACATTGACGACGCCCCCCCCCCCCCCCCCCCCCTTTGTTTTTAACACTGCTGCTACTTGCTGTTTATTATCTATGCATAGTCACTTTACGACTACCTACAAATTACCTCAACTAACCTGTACCCCCGCACACGGACTCGGGACCGGTAACCCTGTATATAGCCTTGTTATTGTTATTTTATTGTGTTCATTTTTTGTTGAAAAATGTTGAATATTTGGAGCATATAGTCATCGCAGCTCAGCAGATTTTTTTGTGAGGATACAGAATCAATAGACCATTTGTTTTGGTATTGCCCTCAAGTAGCCTGTTTCTGGTCTCAGGTTCAGGAATGGCTGAAAATGCATAACATTAACCTAAAATTTACCCTAGAAATAGAATTGTTGGGAGAACTGGTCAGTCAATTACTAATAGTTTCATTGAAAGTATTTATCTTTAACTCACAATTTGTGGATTCTATTCAATTAGATAGATTCAAATTGTATGTTAAACATCACAGCACAGTTGAAAGATATATGGTGCATAGAAATCCGAAGAGGGTGGCCAGCAGAGATAGGTGGGATGGGCTGAGGGAAGCTGAGGGTTGGGATGTGGAATTGGAGACAAGTGGGAGTGGAGTTGCTGGGCGGGGGATAGAACGACGGACAAAGATAAAAAATAAAGTCAAAATAAAACAACAAAAAGTATGTTTGAATGACACTGGGTGGGCAATGTTTTTATATCTAATGCTTGTTTGCCTAAGGCTGATGCCGTGCAGGTGTTTGTACTCGTGTACACATGCATATACACACACTCTCATTCAAACGCACACACATGTAAATAGTGCCATAAATGCACTCAAATGTATTCAGTTGGCCTTGCTGTTATGATTTTTGTTGTCCTTGATGTATTTTGTTTTGGCTTGGGGGGGTCTTGGGGGTGGGTAATATAATTTTTATTTTCTGGGGGGGGGTTGAGGGGCAGCTCTCAGGGAACTGTGGGGGAGGGATCTTGGAGGGCTGGTGGCCTGGCGGTTGGGAGCTTGGGCCGGTGGCTGATAGGTTGCTGGTTCGGGGCCCCGTTTTGGACCTTGTGGGAGACCTGTCGACGTGCTTTGTGAAGGGCGTTGACCCTGGTTGCTTCTGTGGGCCCCGCACAGATAATTTCTTTCTTAATAAGCTTAAACTTTTCATTCCATTTTTTATAGTCCACTGATATTGTTTGTTCTCTCTCATTATTAGTCCACTGGCTACCTTATGTTTTTAGACTATTCAAACAACTTTGAGATGGAACTCTGTCAGATTAATGAATTGTTTGATCGAGAAAGCTTGCATGCATAAAACGATAAAAGCGTACTAGCCCAAAGTCATATTCATAATGAATGGCGAGACAAGGCTACCCTATGTTTTTGAAAACAGCTAAACACTATATAGTTAAGGTGTCCGTTATAAATGTTTTATAGATTTAGGCTATAAGGCCCACGCATCTGACAAAGTGAGAGAAACAATTCTTTCTGACTGGACATTTTGCAAAGCTTTGGTGAAATTCCTCACTCTGTCTAGCCTACATTCCTTTCTTGCATTCTGAAGGCCTATATAGCATATTTATTGAATTACTCAGAATGTCATTCATGCGCTGCCCGAGTCAGTTAGGCCTACTGTGCGGCACCAGTCAGGTTCAAATAGGATAAACCATTGTCTGTCACATCACGATGTTGTCACCATTGACAACGGCTGTCAATCATTATTAATAAATTAACATATTGTAATTTGGCCCAACCCTATTAGAAAGTGTACCATTCTGGTGTAAAGGGCCCTGATAGAGGGGGTGTTGACCAGGAGGTCGGAGATCTCTCCTTTCCTCTCCTCCAGGCTGAAGCTGGAGAGCCACGCATCAAACTGCTCTAGGGAACCTGGGACAGAACACAGGACACACAATTAAAAACACAAAAACAATATTTTCATGACCGTTTAACAACTGCATGAAAATAAGTGGCACAGAAGTCCAAACTACCCATGTCTTGTCCTGCCAAGTTATTTGCATTCATTGTAATAGGAGTTGATTTTGACCATGATTTATAAAGTATTGGAGTGCAGCTGAGGACAGTTAGGGTAGAGTAGAATGAGTAATTATATGGTCTTAAGTCCCTTTGTCATTGCCATTCTGATGGCTTTTTTATGTTTTGAGGGAATGAAGCCGGGTTAGTGACGTTACATGGCACATGACCTTTTTCTTTAATGAAAATAGTGAAGACAGATAGAAAAGAAGCATGTGTACTGCCTCACCATCAGGCTCATTGCAGTATGTAGCAGGGTCAGCCTGCAGACTGTAGAGACGAGCCTAGGGAACAAAACACACACTGTAACTCAAATGATCATGTGACATAACATGTGTTCTGATATCTAGTATTGCAACAAAAAGAGACCGTATTTTGTTTGTTTAGTATATTGATAACGTTATGCTAATGCTAACAATAGCCTAATATATTCAATATGCTGTAAACTATTGTCTTTTAACAGTTACATATCAATATATACACTACCGTTCAAAAGTTTGGGGTCACTTAGAAATGTCCTTGTTATTGAAAGAAAAGCACATTTTTTGTCAATTAAAATAACATCAAGTTGACCCGAAATACAGTGTAGACATTGTTAATGTTGTAAATCACTATTGTAGTTGAAAACGGCAGATTTTTTATGGAATATCTACATAGGCCCATTATCAGCAACCATCACTCCAGTGTTCCAATGGCACGTTGTGTTAGCTAATCAAAGTTCATCATTTTAAAAGGCTTATTGATCATTAGAAAACCCGTTTGCAATGATGTTAGCACAGCTGAAAACAGTAGTTCTGATTAAAGAAGCAATAAAACTGGCCTTCTTTAGACTAGTTGAGTATCTGGAGCATCAGCATTTGTGCGTTCGATTACAGGCTCAAAAGAATATATATATATATTTTGATATAAAAATACATTTTGATTTCTTTGATCTGCGTATTTTAGGGCTAAAGCTAAATCCTGTGGATTAACCATCCTCTACTCTGGAGCTCAGTAACACTTGTAAACCTGACCACTCTTACATGTTTGAACAGATTGGGGAAAAATTATAACACATGATGTTAACACATCCTTTCTGAGAAACATTCTGGTATATTAGCAGTAAATGTAAAACAGCATGGCAACTAGTCCTTAATTTTTTTAATCACACTGTCATAGTGATAAGCTGAACACAGTATTAACATACTCACCTTGGTGCTGTCATACACCTCTGTGGTGCCTGCTGGAGTTGCCACTAGCGTGATGACATCACAGTCGATGGTCATGTCCTGGGGAGGAGCGAGGGTGTCTGTTATCACTCCTAAGAAACTGGACAGGCTCTTCTTCACCTTCTCTGTGGTATCAGAGGAGCCCTCCACCTGAAACAAAGTGGGACAGGTGACATACCAGTCAGGACGTATGCCTATAAATAACCAAGTGGTAATTCATTCGAACTTATCTAATATGGGTCACTATGACCTATAGCTAACAAAATGGCTACACAGCCTGAGTTGACCCTTGTATTTATTTGTTGCATTGTCTCTGCACTCACAGGGCCCTATACACGCCAACACTCACTCCATCATTTGCTCACACACATATACATTTATACTGACTCTACACACACCAACTCACATACAATCATCATATACACTGCTGCTACTCTGTTTACCATATCTTCTGATGCTTGGTCACCTTACCCCTATATATATCTACCTCTGTCACTCCAGTATCCCTGCACATTATAAATATGGTACTGGAACTGACCCTGTATATAGTATGTTTGTTTACTTTCTCATGTTCTAGTTATTTCTATTTCTCGTGTGGTTCTGCTCTACCTTATGTTACCTTTAGTGTTACATTTTTATTGATTACTGCATTGTTGGGTTTAGAACTAGCAAGAAAGACATTTCACTTTACTTGCACGTGACATTAAAACATGAAACTAGTAAAGAACCAAATGGCCTACCGCTAGTTTGCTTCTAACGGCACTTGCTGTGGCCACGATGGAACACGCAGCGTCATGTTGCACCACGTTGGAGAACTCTGTCAGGTCACGCTTTATAAATTCATATGCCTCTGATGACTGCAAAAACAATAAAATGTTGGAGTTACATTGACAAGTGCAAACAGAGTACAGTAATATGTCTGCATTATCAGTGTACTTGGATGCCACAAGGATATTGATTTTCACCTTGTTTTATAATGAGTCATATTGAAGACATTAAATTAGCCTTTTTGATGCACAGAACATAACACAATAGTTTGCGGCTCATTATGATACTGGAGAGATCATCTGGGGATCCGTGCAGGCTAGCATGGATGTCTACCTTATCTTTGACGGCCTGGAAGCTTTGTTGAAGCCAGCCTCCCCACCAACCTTCACAGCTTTCTCTGAAGTAAAGAGACATAGTGATGACAGAGTATTAAAACGTGATCAACAGGTACTAATGGTGAAACGCATATCTTACATTTTAGCTATATAACTATTTAGCTAGGCCATTAACGACCAGGTCAGGCAGGATGACAGTGCGCATACACTCTGGTATGATGGCGCCGACAGAGATGTTCGGCTCGCTTCGCGTTCTTAGGAAACTATGTCGTATTTGATAACAATCTAGCCAGCTTAGCTGAATTGCTAACCAACACCAGTGAATTTGCATTAGCTGTTAGCTTGCTAGCTAGATAGCGAACAAAGCTACGGTGGAAACCATGGAACTGTATTTGTCCCAATCACTGTTAATATTTACAACACACTATTAATACGTCTGTCTCCGCGATTAGGCAGCAAACAGTTTGCTAGCCACTGCCAGCTAGCCATCGAGCTAAACAGCTGGTGCAATATTTTTGGTAAACAAAACCCGATTGACTCGAGAACAGACAAAGCAACTGATTGCATCCTTTTGAAATAGATGAATGTGGCAATAGCTAAATATGAAGGGAGGAATATATTACATGAAAGAAAAACATGCTGAGAGTGGGATATATTACGAGGGTTAATTTATAAAACAAAAACTATTTTGCGACTTCACACTCACCCTTCAGCCATCTTCAGACCATGACATCACCAATATTTACTGAACTCTGACCCCATTGAATGAGGAAGAAGCTTGTAAAAGGCAGTTTTTCAATTTGTATCTGCTTCTAGTAAATACAGTTTGAGGATAGATAGCTGATGTAAAATATATTGTTATTATTTTCCAAATTAATTCTGTTAGCTATTAGCTAGCTACGCTCTTGGACATTTCTTTAGGACTACGGTATCTGCAAAGGATCAAGCTTCGCGTTATTGCTGGTGCAATAACTTTATGAAAACTAAATCTAACATTGCGTTCAAATTCTCCTTATAAATGTATCATAATTGAACACCAACCTTGCACCCACTTGTATTTATTATCAAATCCAGCTAAAATGAGAGTTATCAAAATATTTCAGAATAAGCTTTTAGGGCTGAGCCAGTTGTTATAGGTTTGCATATTTGGCTAATTATGCCCTTTCAAAGTTTGTATCACACATTTTAATGGGATGCACATTATGTAATTACTTTTTAAAAGGTTTCTGAAAATGTTCATGGTCTATAGCCTATCATTTTTAAATAGTTTGAGCTTGTTCAGTATTATAAATAATGTAAAGTGTGGCTTGCCAGTCAATAGCACTCTCTCCTAGAGAGAGGTCTGAAAATGTATCTATTTTGTTGTAGGTAGGTAATGAAGCAACACATTATAAGATTTAACTCACCTAGCCACATGATTAGTAATCAAATCCGCCCGCATGTGACTCGATCTTTAATGGGTCTACATTAATTCCCAGACCAGTGGGTTGTTGACCCTATCCCAGCTGTGTTTTCTCCCTCATCAGTATGCAGGGTGAAGGGATCCCGACTTTACTGAACTGATAGTAAAAAGGTCAGGCTGCAGGCTTCTGGAAGAGAGCTCTCCCCTAATTGAAGATCCCCTGTATCCAGATGCAGCACAATGTGTGCGTATGTTCTCCAATATGTCTCTCCTATCCAGACCCTCAATCCCCTTAATTGGCTCCTTCAGTTCCCTAATTAACGCTGTCGATCCTGTCTACTGCTGAGCCCAGGGTAACACACACCCTTCCATTGATTAGCGTTCCCTCCTGTTAACTCATCCATCTGTGTCTATGGGGTGGGGGCCATCAGCTATCATGATCATGACTACTGCATACAATAATGGAAATTCTGACTACGCAGTCTTTACTCTCCACTCATTTGAAAAAACGTGAGACTTTTATTTTCTTTGATGCTGCAGTGTATTGTGTCGCTTTCAGGTATTTTTCTTTCTACTGAAAAAGCTGTTGAATTTTGGAATGTTTTTGCCCCTAATATTTATATTTTGTTTTTGACTGTCATTTTTAATGGACAAGCTGTTCATGGTAACGTAGAAATATGCCTGCAGTCATTGAACATGACAAAACCTTCACATTTAAAGCCCTTTTACATTCACACATCCAATGTTATATGTGTTTGATGTGGATTGCCCTAAACGTGGTTGCATATTCACAGCATATGCTCCCAACATACTGTATATACTTCAGGCAGCACATAACAGGTCAGCATATGGTAAAAGCACTATGATGACAACAGTGGCTGGTCATAATGGCGCAGAAAGGCACTGTCAGTATTGTATGATTTAAGATGCATATCAATTGCACACCACACAGACACACACCCTCACACCCTCACACACTCCCGCACCCTCTCCATCCTGCTGCTGCTGCTCCGTGGGTTAACACCATCTGCTAACGATCAGGAAACACCAGCTTTGCACAAGTCAATGTCCCTAATTATCCACCTAAAGGAGGGAGAACACCAAAGGGAGGCCGACCCCACTAATCCCCACAATGTGTTCTGCTTCCCATTCCCACCTGTGCCCAAATAAAGGGGGGCCTAGTGGGAGGACCCAGGATCCAAGTGTCAGGGGACCAGGGACCAGGTGATGCCGGAGCGCCTGTCCCCACCACAGAAGGCCCCTCCCCGGGCTAGGCTGGCAGCTGCCTCCCCCCACTGGGACGTCCCACAGCTGACAGTCCCAGAGTACTGACAGGGGTTCTTTACAGTGTCAATAGCCCCATAAATTAGAGCTAACCGCCTTTGTGGCGGGCGATGTGTCAGGCCTTTTGGCCCAACAGCGCTTGTTACCATGATGAAATGTAGATTGAATGGAGGGGGCCTGTGTCCCAGGCACGAGAGCTTGGCCTCCCCCGGTCTTTGTGTCCCGTGCATGGCTATTGTCCAGCTCTATTCAGAGCTCTCATGGAGAAGGGGGTTGAAGGGGGACTGAGGAGTTACATCTCTTTATTTCTCCCCTGATCTCGACCTCATCCGTCAGCCATGGGAGGATAAGCATGTATTTTACACGCTTGATTTGTTGCTAAGTGAGGGTGAGCCATTGTTGTGGGTTTGAGTAAATACACGTCTGTGTCATCCATCCCACATATGTCATTGTTCTGAAGTGTTTGGTATAGTTTGTCAATCATTGACTATAAAGTTTTAAAATATCATTGATTTCATGAAGATAGATCTTTCTTGATCTTTTAAACACTGAAAAACAAAAACGTTGATATCCTCTGTTTTGATCTGTTGTTTTTCAAAACACTTGAAATTGCAATAGTGCCATATGAGACTTGGTGTGTATTCTTACGTTGAAACATCCTAAGTAAAAACAGCACATATTTACTTTTATTATTCTGATGTGTCCTAGGTATGAATACAGGGACAGTGACAAATACTCTGGCCCATAGATGAGAGGGCCACAGCTCTGTCCCCTGCCTGCGCCAGACAAAAGTGACGCGCCGTCCTGGCGCCCGCACTGCCCTTTCATCTCCCACACCCTGTTGAGGTGAAGATGGATGATCCCAGAGCTCAGAGTGCCATATTCAGCCTCCCTCTGCAGCATTGCATTGTCTGGCCCTTCTCTCTCTCTTTAGCTCAGGGTAGACTTCTCATCTCCAACCCCTCCCCTACCCTGCTCAGCACCGCTAACTACTGCACCCCCCTGGGTGTACCATCGAGAGACCCTAAAATACATGCTGTCCACAGTGATGGTAAACTGATGGGGATATCGTTCTTTGTGTTTTACTGTTGTAGTGCTACGTAGCCTGTTTCAAAATGAGAAAGATAAAAGACATGCCGAAACACATGCAAATAAAATGTAAACAGATGTAAATAGATTTACATCTATTTATGTCTCAAGTAAAACAGCAGAAAAATATATTTTTTTAAAGGTTTAATTTAGGAAAATAAGACACCTGCAGAAGGACACAGCACTTTCCATCTTTGTCATTTGTTTCAGTAACACTGAATTTCCAATATTGAATAGCAATAGCAGATATTATCGCTGTTACATTAAAAAAAGAGCTTCAAGAACAACAGTATGAAAAGCAAAGCATAACCAAATTATCTGGCTTAAATTATCTAAGTGTTTCTGTGTGTGCATTTAAATGTTTTCAATATAATCAAGGAATGTAATTTAGAAAAATAGCAGCGGCATACTCAATAGAAGATATATACAAAATATGTACAGGTCCTGGGGGTTACCAATGTTTTTTTACAGTTCAACCAACAATTTATCTCAGTCCTCAGTCCACTACTTAGTCCTGGGGTGGGCACTGGGCCTCAACTACAGAGCTCAGTCCTGGGTGTCACCTGCTCACTTGCCCATGGAAAAGCTATGCAGGGTGGATGCAGTGGTTGGTAGAGGCTGGCAGAGCGAGCAGGGACAGGGCATACCAGGAAAGTGCCTGTAGGAGCTGGCTAGGTGGAGAGGGTCTTTCAGCAGGCTCTGTACGGGTGCATGGTGGAAGCCCAGGTAGCTTGCAGAGGGTGGTGAATGTGGGGCTGGAGCCGGGAGAGGCGAAGGGTGGTGGAGAGCCGAGGCCGTGCTACCCACCAGGGAGTGCAGGGACTGGGCCAGGGGGTGTAGGGGGAGGTGAGCTGTGGGGGCCGGAGGGTTGATCCGACGGTGGCTAGTGCGACTCTGGGAACCACCACCTCCATACACGTCCCCCACCAGCTTCTTCATCTCCTCCAGGGAGCTGGACAGCATGAGGATGTAGTTACGGGCCAACATCAGTGTGGAGATCTTGGAGAGCTTGCGGACGGAGGGCCCCTGGGCATAGGGCATGACCTCTCTCAGGCCGTCCATGGCCTGGTTCAGGTCGTGCATCCTCTTCCTCTCCCTGCCGTTCACCTTCAGCCTCAGGTCCTGCACGTCACCCTCTTTGAGGTCAACCCGGGTCTTGCTCTTGCCTCCCCCAGCACAGCGGTCAGTCCTGCCCTGCCCAGCGGCCCTGGCTGCCCCCTCCTCCCGGCAGTAGGCTTGGAACATCTTGTTGGAGAAGAAGCTGCCCATGGAGTCATCCACCACCAGATCTGGAGATGAGGAGCGGCTGGAGTTGGAGCCAGCGTCAGAGTCCATCTCAACAGATGATGTTTAGAAAATAAATGTAAAACACGAAAGTGGAAAAAAACCACTAAAACCACAAAGCAACTGAGGTTAGAGCCAAAGATGTTCGTGAAAAGTTCTTGAAAAGAAAAAACACAAAGCTGGATCTTTCTTCACTCTCTGTTGTCTGAGTACGAAAGCTCACAGTTCCCTGAGGGCCGATGCTCTCTCACTGTCACTTCTGTCAGTGTTCAGTAGATAGCTAGATACAGCAGGCGCAGGCTGTGTCTGGTTCTCGTCGGGGGTCTGTCCCCCTGCAGTCCTACAGGAGTGAATTTATACCCCCAACCCCAACAAAGGAACAATGAGGCGCATAATGAGACATTTAGACTCGCAGCCAATTGCAGAAGGGACACAATTTCACCCCTTGCAGCCCCCCCCCCCCCCCCCCCCCCCCCCCCCCCCCCCGCCCTTACAGCCCCCACCTCCCTACACCCACACCCACGTTTAACTCCCCATCATCTCTTTACCTTCTTCTGATCATCTCATACACAGTAGCCCTTCCCTGCAATTAAATGACCTAGTGGCCTCGTGGGTGGAATGTTATTCAAGTTTTTCATAATTAATTAACATTATTTTTTAAAAGATGCAGAAAATCCGGTGTTTCTATGTCAAACGGCTTTGTTATATTTCAGTCTTCTGTGATGTATATAAAGTGTCAAATTGGAATGCAACCTCAAAATGAAAGACTATAATAACCATGAGTGTGAGGTGTATACTTTTGTTCCAAAGTAGATTTGTTTGACTACCAAGAAACACTCTGTGTGACCCTGATTTGGCCCATAGCAGTAAAGGTTTTTAACTAGAGCAAGCAGGTATTCACACGTACGTGTTAAGGCATACACAACACTGTGTTAACTTAACACAAGACATCTCACAGTCCATCTGACAACCCACACATTAGACTGACTCATAATGGTCTTCACGTGTTCGTGTGAAGATATAAAGGACACAGTTTGTCATCAGGGGTCTACATTTGCAAGTATGTGAAGACGTTAATGTAATGGTTATGGTGTGATAAACTATGTTTAAATGACTAATGATTATTCCCCCATTAGAGTCAGCGGGACACTGAAATATGTGTTGAATTCTGACATTCACCCAAGCAATGCGTAATGTAGTCAACATTAAAATGTATGTGCTGCCAGTGCTGGACATTGATCACAGTGATGGACATTTAGTACATGTAATGTTTGATCTGTTGCATTTCATTTGGAGGGAAATGTAACCATATATTTAAAAAATACCTCCATCTCAATAAGAACGTGAAAATTAGGTCAGTAATGAACCTGAAATATTTAGTACTGCCTCTTGTCTTCACTTAATGGCTAATATAGTATTCTTGACATGGTCATATAAAATACAGTTATATGAAACCCTGCATGTGGTGCTTAAACCTAGACAAGAACGGTGTTAATGGCAGGCTAAGTACAATTCAACTGTGGATAAAGACAATAGGGTCAGATTCAATAAGACTTAGCCCCCAAACAGTCTGCGAAATCACATCACTATCACTGGAAGGGGGTCCTGGAGAGGGGAGGAGGTAGTTAAAAAGATACTAAAGAGTGGGCGATGCATTGTCGTGCCCTCATTCAGCCGCAAAGCCCTTTAGATTGGTCCGGTTAACTTTCTAAGATCCTGTGTAGCGTGGCTATTCCTCCATGGCTCTGCAGTGGCCATGGAGGCTTCATTAACATCACTATAACACACACTGTGTGTGTGCTGGTTCATACGGACTCCGATTACTCACACAACACAGGTTATAACACTTTCCTGCAGTGACACAACACAGAATTTATGTAGAAGTTATGTGTCATGGACATTTCTGAAAAGAGGGAGGATAATATCAACATGTATGTACAGTATGTATGTACAGTATGTTTGCCCACAACATGCTGAATTGCTTGAGAAAATACCACACATTTGCTATATTCAAAGCCTACTGGGCACACGCTGGGTTTAATCAACATTGTTTCCACGTCATTTCAATGAAATTACATTGAACCAACGTAGAATAGACATTGAATTGACATCTGTGCCCAGTGGGAGAGAATCCTTTTCATTTGGTTGGATATTATCATGCATGGCTCCAGCATGCTGTCCAGATGACTGGCTGTTTCTCTAATCATATGGCTGAGATATGAATCCCAGCTCGATCTTTTCTCCGAATCACTCCTCTTATTTTCACTAGCACATTTTTGTCTCTTGCGCTGGAATTTCCTGTGAAATGTTGCCAACGCTAGCCTACACTGAGGGAGGTATTGTGGGTGGGAGTGCTGGTGAATACACCAGTGCTTTGTGTGTTATGTTGTGCAGTTTCAGTCCTGATGAACAATGTCCTGATGGGCAGAAGTGAGAAGTATAACTCACTTTGTAACTATTCATCCCGCTTGTCTAATGCAATACCAACCACGACTCTGCTACTTAGCTTCTCTGACTGGTGTGCTGGTACTTCGGTCTCTCTGACTAAGCCTGAGTCTAAGAATTTGATGGTCTTATCGGTGCAGACGGCTGTTGTATTTGTGGACACATTTAAATAGTGTTAGTGAAAATGGACCATAATGAAAATATAGTGTTGTTGTCATTGTGATTCTTTGTGCTTTGGTTGCAATCACTGAAGAGTTAGGCTACCTCATTTACAGTGTGTTTATTTTGATAGCCTGTGATGATTGACTGTTTGAATTTAGTCTGTTCTGTAGTACAGGGGTGTCAAAGTCATTCCATGGAGGGCCTAGTGTGTGCTGGTTTTGGTTATCCCTAGACAACTAAGACCTAGACTACCAGGTGAGGGGAGTTTCTTACTAGTCAGTGACCTTAATTCATCAATCAAGTAAAAGGGAGAAGCAAAAACCCACCGACATTCAGGCCTCCGTAGAATGAGTTTGACACTGCTGTAATACATACATTTACTCTGTGTGAGTGCATGCATGTGTGTCTGTGTGCTCGTCAAACACACATGCGCAAACATAATTCAAGAGAGAATCAAGTGGGTCTACAGGACCCCCTACCTCTGTTCCTATAGGGGGGCTCTGCAGGGTTCCAAGGCTTGGCCAAGTCTCAGGGATCTTATAATTGGATAAACCTTGAGAGCCAACTTGGGCCATTTGTTCAGAACATATGGATTTGACCATCGTTAGGCTGCTAGCCAAAATGGCTGCAGGGGACTCAGACTCCTAATTGGGTTCGGTCCTAATTAAGTATGTGGGACACAATGGCTCTTATTTCGCTCTTTATTAGTCACACACACTTTATAATGGCTGATTTGACTGTCAAACAGAGACGATGTTCCACACTTCACATCAAGGATGTCACTATTCCATCTACTGTTAATCCTTCCAGGTCTATGGTCTACATATTTCTCTTTTTGAGGGAAGACCATAAAGGTTTACCCCACATTACCCCTTTTGATGACAACAAGATTTAGGAAAATCATGAATCATTACAATAGCTTGTATTTATACAATTAGACCCCTCAAATTCAACTCTGGACCTCGAAGCCAGTGCAACTGCTTTTTTAAATTGTTCCCCTCTAATCAGGGACTGATTTAGATCTGGGACACCAGGTGTGTGCAATTAATTATCAGGTAGAACAGAAAACCAGCAGGCTCCGGACCTTGTAAGAGTTGAATAACCCTACCATATACTCCACCGAGTACCGGGACCTGAACTCAGTCATTGTCACTAGCTGACTACCACCCGGTTACTCAACCCTGCACCTTAGAGGCTGTTGCCCTATGTACATAGACATGGAATCAATGGTCACTTTAATAATGGAACACTTGTAACTTCAATAATGTTTACATACTGTTTAACTAATGTCATATGTACTGTATATACTGTATTCTAGTCAATGCCATCCTAGTCAACTATTGCTGTACATATACTGTTTTATTCTACAGATATATTAAATATTCTATCCACATACTGTCCATAAGGTCTATACATCCCAGCACACACACACACACACACACACACACACACACACACACACACACACACACACACACACACACACACACACACACACACACACACACACACACACACACACACACACACACACACACACACACACACACACACACACACACACATATATATATATATATACACAGTACCAGTCAAAAGTTTGGACACACCTACTCATTCCAGGGTTTTTCTTTATTTTTACTATTTTCACTGTAGAATAATAGTGAAGACATACAAACTATGAAATAATGCATATGTAATCATGTAGTAACCCAAAAAGTGTTAAACAAATCAAAATATATTTTATATTTGAGATTCTTCAAAGTAGCCAGCCTTTGCCTTGATGACAGCTTTGCACACTCTTGGCATTCTCTCAACAAGCTTCATGAGGTAGTCACCTGGACTGCATTTCAATTACAAGACCTTGTTAACAGTTAATTTGTGGAATTGCTTTCCTTCTTAATGTGTTTGAGCCAATTAGTTGTGTTGTGACAAGGTAGGTGTGGTATAATGTCTGAGGTGCAGTTAACTCTAATGAACTTATCCTCTTCAGCAGAGTTAACGCTGGGTCTTCCTTTCCTGTGGCGGTCCTCATGAGAGCTAGTTTCTTCATAGCGCTTGATGGTTTTTGCGACTGCTTTTGAAGAAACTTTCACTGTTGACTTTGAGACTGGTGTTTTGCGGGTACTGTTTATTAAAGCTACCAATTGAGGACTTGTGAGGCTCCTGTTTCTCAAACTAGATACTCTAATGTACTTGTCCTCTTGCTCAGTTGTGCAACGGGGCCCCCCTCTCCTCTTTCATTCTGGTTAGAGCCAGTTTGCGCTGTTCTGTGAAGGGAGTAGAACACAGCGTTGTACGATATCTGCCAATTTCTCGCATGGAATAGCCTTGATTTCTCAGAACAAAAATAGACTGACGAGTTTCAGAAGAGAGGTCTTTGTTTCTGGCCATTCTGAGACAGTAATCGAACGCACAAATACTGATGCTCCAGATACTCAACTAGTCTAAAGAAGGCCAGTTTTATTGCTTCTTTAATCAGTACAACAGTTTTCAGCTGTGCTAACATCATTGCAAACGGGTTTTATAATGATCATTTAGTCTTTTAAAATGATGAACTTGGATTAGCTAACACAACGTGCCATTGGAACACAGGAGTGATGGTTGCTGATAATGGGCCTCTGTACGCCTATGCAGATATTCATTTAAGTCATTTAGCAGACGCTCTTATCCAGAGAATATTCCATACTAAATCTGCCGTTTCCAGCTACAATAGTCATTTACAACATTAACAATGTCTACACTGTATTTCTGATCAATTTGATGTTATTTAAATGGACAACAAATGTGCTTTTCTTTCAAAAACAAGGACATTTCTAAGTGACCCCAAACTTTAGAACGGTAGTGTACCTATATATATCTATAATATAATACTCCAGATTCCAACATTGCTCATCCTAATATTTATATATTTCTTAATTACATTATTTTACTTTTAGATTTGTGTGTAATGTTGTGATTTGTTAGATATTACTGCACTGTTGGAGCAAGGAACACAAGTATTTCGCTAAACCCGCAATAACAACGGCTAAATATGTGTATTCGACTAAAACAATTTGATTTGATTTGATTAATGAACAACATGTGAAAAACACATTAACAACAAGAGAGTAGGTGAACAGTCCTGCTCTGTCTGCATGTGTAAATGTGAGAGCCTTGTAAAACCCTCTCTCCTTCATTGTTATTCATGTGTTTACAGAAGCGATGGGCCACACAGAGAGAGAGAAGGGATGAAAGAGCAGCCAACCTCCGATCTCTTTTACCCTGAATTAAAGTGTTTGACTTTCCTCTCTGACCGGTGCCTTTAAAGACCTCTCTCTCTATTCACGGCCTCCGTGAGTTTCCATTTTGGTTTAGGGACCCCTTCGGCCAACTCTTGGGGTTCACGTCCTATGAAAGTGCTCAGGTGACCAGAAAATGAGGGCATTATCACAGGCATATGCTTGTAGCGACAGAGGATCAGGCCAGATTAGACCCATCACGGCTCAATAAAGCACTAAACTGAGGAGTAAACACTGGCCTGTGTACCGTGTGGCTCCGCCACTCTCTCTCTGACATTGTTGAACAGGATCAGTAGAGATGCTCTGTACACATCAGGCCTTAATCTGGACCTATGGGTGACAGGACAACACTACAGAAGACAACAGCATCAAAACCAAAGACAACAACAACAGTAACGACAGAAAGAGAGATAGACTGGCAAGAGACTCTCATCATCTCTCCATCTCAAACCCTCACTTTGTTTTTTAAGTTTGCCGTGGGACAGATTCCCCAAAAGCCGACCGGGCAATGTTATCAGAAAAATATATTTAGGGTTTGATTCATTTGCTCACTTCAACTGTCTGCAAAAGAGTTATCAAGTTGTTTCACAGAGTTTAGATGAACAGCCTTACAAGTGTTCTGTGAACAGGGAGCGCAGCCCATTGTCATCACCGAGCACTAGCACAAACAGCACTGTGATTTATTCATTTACACAGCCTGAAACAATTGCATTATCTCACCCATAAAAACAAGACAAGGATGCTATGAAATTCCCCTGGGATGTTTATGAGTCACTTAAGAGTCCAATAACTTTCCCTGCACGCTGTTCTTTAGGTCCCTTAATCTTTAAGCGGCTGTGGCTTGGACCCTGCTGTGGGGACTTGAGGGAGAGGGTCCCTGCCGCTCCCTGGGCCCAGGGACAGAGGCTGATTATGGGGGGATGAAAGGAGCCGTGGCCCTGTCCTCTGGACCTGAATGGAGCTCAGTCAGCAGGCTGTCCCATAAACAGCTCTGCTCCATGCTGTTAGCGCTTCATAAATTACACCACAACTACCACAGAGAGCGCAGGGGGGCCCGGCGGGTAATAAAGAGAGAAAGGGAGAAAGGGAGAGAAAAGAGAGTGGTTTGTCAGAGACATTGAGGGGACAAGCCCAGGTCCAGTAGAGGACCAGTAGAAGGCCCAGTCCAGCAGCTCTCTATCAGCTGTCAGAGACCACCATCACTACCCCCTCTCTGGGCCGGTAACACACATTGCCTGGTAGTCTCTGGCTCAAAATGCCAAAAAAAAGTTAAGGTTACACTACATACCTAATTTTACCTACTTCAGTGGTTTACTTTCTGTTAGGCATACACTATCTGTGGTTGGTTGCCTACAAATGCTACTAGGCCATTTGCAGAGAGACACATACAGTAGTTCTCCCTGCGACACAGTGCAATCTCCTCAACAGTCCGTAAGGTGACGTCATCTTCTTTGCCATGTGAATGATGTGACAATACCTCCACTAACACTTGATCTTGGATAGTCTAGTCTGTGAGTAGATTAGGAAAAAGATTAAGCCAGTGCAGTATCGATCTAGAATCATGACTACCAATAAAGTCCTGGTACCTATTGCTCTATTCTAACAAGGGCATTTCTTCCATCAAATAGGATGAATTCAATTGGCTGATCAAATGATCTCTCCATCTTTGTATTGGATAAGACATTTATCACAATCTCTTTCATCACAAACAAAAAAACAACACACACACACACACACACACACACACACACACACACACACACACACACACACACACACACACACACACACACACACACACACACACACACACACACACACACACACACACACACACACACTTCTTTTCGGAGCCCAGTGAATCAGAGTACCATTGTGCCGGTCACACTTTTGAACAGTTGGCTGCTCACTGGTGCGTGGAGAACGCTTTGTGTCCCCAATCTGCACACTTCTGCCACAGTGCAGTCCCTCTGTCCCCTCCCCATGCCCCTCGGTGTCATCCTGCCTGACAACAAGGGGACCTGCCACCAAATAATCTCTCCCCCCAACGCCCAGGCACGACTCCTGGCTTTCATCAGCACCATTGTTTCAGCCTGTTACCTCCGCTTGTGCTCCCTCACCACGGCAACGCACCCCTCTCCCCCCTCACCCCCCCTTCCCGATCCCATCTGTGGATAGAGGCTACCATGTGTCCATTGAGACGGCGCTGTCGGTGACGCCACTGTATGTGAAGTACATGATGCGCTCCTATTGTCTGTGGTCAACACAGAGCTACTTACCGCTGACCCCAAGGTCACAGCACACAAAACACAAGTGTTGGTGGTCACTGTGCCTCCTCATTCCCCAATGATCCATGGGATGTGGAGGGTGTGTGTTTGTGTGTGCCATCCTCCTCAAGAGGTGTGCAGGCCCTTTCAAATCTACTGTGCTCCTCCTGTCTATCAGCTCTTTGATGGCATCAGACTGGTTAGAGACACACAACTGGGTTTATTGGCTGATTTGATGAATTTAAATTAATAACTGCAATTTATTTCAATGGGCACATTCCTTGCCAGAACATTAAAGGACTGTGAATGCACGGTTTATAGAGCTGTAATGCGTTATGCCTGATTTGTCTGGCCCAAGACACCCAAAGTGCTTATTCTTGTAGTGAAAAAAAACTAAAGAGTGTTTTGGCCATGTGACATATTGAGGGTAGTAATTGTAGTTGCAGTTTCATTTGACAGAACAGTATGCTATGATGTGTGTTTCATTTGACAGAACAGTATGCTATGATGTGTGTTTCATTTGACAGAACAGTATGCTATGATGTGCGTTTCATTTGACAGAACAGTATGCTATAATGTGCGTTTCATTTGACAGAACAGTATGCTATGATGTGTGTTTCATTTGACAGCTATGATGTGTGTTTCATTTGACAGAACAGTATGCTAGGATGTGTGTTTCATTTGACAGCTATGATGTGTGTTTCATTTGACAGCTATGATGTGTGTTTCATTTGACAGAACAGTATGCTATGCTGTGTGTTTCATTTGACAGAACAGTATGCTATGATGTGTGTTTCATTTGACAGAACAGTATGCTATGATGTGTGTTTCATTTGACAGCTATGATGTGTGTTTCATTTGACAGCTATGATGTGTGTTTCATTTGACAGAACAGTATGCTATGATGTGTGTTTCATTTGACAGAACAGTATGCTATGATGTGTGTTTCATTTGAGAGAACAGTATGCTATGATGTGTGTTTCATTTGACAGAACAGTATGCTATGATGTGTGTTTCATTTGACAGAACAGTATGCTATGATGTGTGTTTCATTTGACAGAACAGTATGCTATGATGTGTGTTTCATTTGAGAGAACAGTATGCTATGATGTGTGTTTCATTTGACAGAACAGTATGCTATGATGTGCGTTTCATTTGACAGAACAGTATGCTATGATGTGTGTTTCATTTGACAGAACAGTATGCTATGATGTGTGTTTCATTTGACAGAACAGTATGCTATGATGTGTGTTTCATTTGACAGCTATGATGTGTGTTTCATTTGACAGAACAGTATGCTAGGATGTGTGTTTCATTTGACAGCTATGATGTGTGTTTCATTTGACAGAACAGTATGCTAGGATGTGTGTTTCATTTGACAGAACAGTATGCTATGATGTGTGTTTCATTTGACAGAACAGTATGCTATGATGTGCGTTTCATTTGACAGAACAGTATGCTATGATGTGTGTTTCATTTGACAGAACAGTATGCTATGATGTGTGTTTCATTTGACAGAACAGTATGCTATGATGTGTGTTTCATTTGACAGCTATGATGTGTGTTTCATTTGACAGAACAGTATGCTATGACGTGTGTTTCATTTGACAGAACAGTATGCTACGATGTGTGTTTCATTTGACAGAACAGTATGCTATGATGTGTGCTTCATTTGACAGAACAGTGTGCTATGATGTGTGTTTCATTTGACAGAACAGTATGCTATGATGTGTGTTTCATTTGACAGAACAGTATGCTATGATGTGTGTTTCATTTGACAGAACAGTATGCTATGATGTGTGTTTCATTTGACAGAACAGTATGCTATGATGTGTGTTTCATTTGAGAGAACAGTATGCTATGATGTGTGTTTAATTTGACAGAACAGTATGCTATGATGTGTGTTTCATTTGACAGAACAGTATGCTATGATGTGTGTTTCATTTGACAGAACAGTATGCTATGATGTGTGTTTCATTTGAGAGAACAGTATGCTATGATGTGTGTTTCATTTGACAGAACAGTATGCTATGATGTGTGTTTCATTTGACAGAACAGTATGCTATGATGTGTGTTTCACTAACTGTTCCAAAATCTACTGTCGTTGAAATCACACAATACACACCACACACACACACACACACACACACACACACACACACACACACACACACACACACACACACACACACACACACACACACACACACACACACACACACACACACACACACACACACACACACACACACACACACACACACGATCTAACACATATGGGGTTAAGGTGGGAGATTAAGAATATCCATTAAATGCTCACAACCCTTGTGAAAACTACAGTATCCTACAGATGTAACAGTCAAGGATTTACAGATGGTCAGGATATCTCCAAGCAAACACACAAACACAGGCATACCTGCACCTACGTACTCCCACTCCTACAGAAACCCAAACTCTCACTGCCCTCTCCACCTAAATAGGTCCTGTTCCACTCTGATAGCCGGACAATAGAGAGGACACGACCCTGTGGCTCATCGGCCTCCTGTTGTTTAACTAGCGGAACAGGAGTTATTGAACAGGGCTGAGGGGGATGATGTTTCAGACCTGCCCTCTCTATAGGCTCTGGATGGATCAAAGAGAATCCATTCAGTCTGTCACTGTATCACTACCACGGAAATGCCAATAACATCATTGTCGTGGCCCTTGGTGATAATGTCAACATTGTCATTATGACCATCTTGAATTGTCTAATCGTCAATTGTAATCATTAGGAATTCAGCATCAGATGTTAGCCAGCTCATCATTCTTATCATGGGCACATGGGCACCCTCATAGATATTATGCCCTCCAAATACACCTCTGCTGTTTTTAATCAGGATCTCAGCGATCTCTGGCTCTTTGCCTGCATCCGCTATGGGTCTGTGGTCAAACAACCACCCCTCATCAATGTCAAACGCTCCCTAAAACACTTCAGCGAGCAGGCCTTTCTAATCGACCTGGCCCGGGTATCCTGGAAGGATAATGACCTCATCCTGTCAGTCAAGGATGCCTGGTCGTTCTTTAAAAGTAATTTCCTCACCATCTTAAATAAGCATGCCCCTTTCAAAAAATGTTGAACTAAGAACAGATATAGCCCTTGGTTCACTCCAGACCTGACTGCCCTCGACCAGCACATAAACATCCTGTGGCGGACTGCACTACCATCGAATAGTTCCCGTGATATGCAAGGGAAGTCAGGAACCAATACATGCAGTCAGTCAGGAAAGCAAAGGCTAGCTTTTTCAAACAGAAATTTGCATCCTTTAGCTCTAACTCCAAAAAGTTTTGGGACACTGTAAAGTCCATGGAGAATAAGAGCACCTCCTCCCAGCTACCCACTGCACTGAGGCTAGGTAACACTGTCACCACCGATAAATCTAAGATAATCGAGAATTTCAAATAAGCATTTCTCTACGGCTGGCCATGCTTTCCTCCTGGCTACCCCACCCTGGCCAACAGCTCTGCAACCTCGGCAGCTACTTGCCCAAGCCTCCCCAGCTTCTCCTTCACCCAAATCCAGATAGCAGATGTTCTGAAAGAGCTGCAAAACCTGGACCTGTACAAATCAGCTGGGCTAGACAATCTGGGCCCTCTCTTTCTAAAATTATCCGCCGCCATTGTTGCAACCCCTATTACCAGTCTGTTCAACCTCTCTTTTGTATCGTCCGAGATCCCTAACGATTGGAAAGCTGCCGTGGTCATCCCCCTCTTCAAAGGGGGTGACACTCTAGACCCAAACTGTTATCGACCTATATCCATCCTGCCCTGCCTTTCGAAAGTCATCGAAAGCCAAGTTAATAAACAGATCACTGACCATTTCGAATCCCACCGTACCTTCTCCGCTGTGCAATATGGTTTCCGAGCTGGTCACGGGTGCACCTCAGCCACGCTCAAGGTACTAAATGATATCATAACCACCATCGATAAAATACAGTACTGTGCAGCCGTCTTCATCGACCTGACCAAGGCTTTCGACTCCGTCAATCACCGTATTCTTATCGGCAAACTCAACAGCCTTGGTTTCTCAAATGACTGCCTCGCCTGGTTTACCAACTACTTCTCAGACAGAGTTCAGTGTGTCAAATCGGAGGGCCTGTTGTCCGGACCTCTGGCAGTCTCTATGGGGGTACCACAGGGTTCAATTCTCGGGACGACTCTTCTCTCTGTATATATCAACGATGTCACTCTTGCTGCGGGTGATTCCCTGATCCACCTCTACCCAGACGACACCCTTCTGTGTACCCTTCTTTTGACACTGCTCTTAAATGCTAGTAAAACAAAATGCATGCTTTTCAACCGTTCGCTGCCCGCACCCGCCCGCCCGACTAGCATCACTATTCTGGACGGTTCTGATTTAGAATATGTGGACAACTACAAATACCTAGATGTCTGGCTAGACTGTAAACTCTCCATCCAGACTCACATTAATCATCTCCAATCCAAAATTAATTATAGAATGGGCTTACTATTTCGTAACAAAGCCTCCTTCACTCACGCTGCCAAACCTACCCTCGTAAAACTGACTATCCTACCGATCCTTGACTTCGGCGATGTCATTTACAAAATAGCCTCCAACACTCTACTCAGCAAACTGGATGCAGTCTATCACATTGCCGTCCGTTTTGTCACCAAAGCCTCATATATCACCCACCACTGTGACCTGTATGCTTTCGTTGGCTGGCCCTCGCTACATATTCGTCGCCAGACCCACTGGCTCCAGGTCATCTATAAGTCTTTGCTAGGTAAAGCTCCATCTTATCTGAACTCACTGGTCACGATAACAACACCCACCCGTAGCACACGCTGCAGCAGGTATATCTCACTGGTCATCCCCAAAGCCAACACTTCCTTTGGCCGCCTTTCCTTCCAGTTCTCTGCTGCCAATGACTGGAACGAATTGCAAAAATCGCTGAAGCTATCTGAGCAGCTAACCGATTGCTGCAGCTGTACATAGCCCATCTGTAAATAGCCAATCCAATCTACCTACCTCATCCCCATATTGTTTTTATTTACTTTTCTGCTCTTTTGCACACCAGTATTTCTACTTGCACATCATCATCTGCACATCTATCACTCCAGTGTTCATTTGCTAAATTGTAATTACTTCGCGACTATGGCCTATTTATTGCCTTACCTCCTCACGCCATTTGCACACACTGTATATAGACTTTCTTTTTTTCTATTGTGTTATTGACTGTACGCTTGTTTACTCCATGTGTAACTCTGTGTTGTTGTTTGTGTCGCACTGCTTTGCTTTATCTTGGCCAGGTCGCAGTTGTAAATGAGTACTTGTTCTCAACTAGCCTACCTGGTCAAATATAGGTGAAATAAATAAAATAAATAAAACACCAGGATCATCATTCACTTCTATCAAGATCAAAACTCCCAGTTATCTGATTGTTCTTTCCTTTCTCTAAAATGACCCTCTAGACCTGAGGAATTTTGAGGCTGGTAGATCTGATTAATAGGACAGAGCTAACTTGCAGCTCTATCTTCTGACTGTTATGTTTTCTCATTAGGCCAAACAGGCACCTGTTCCTCATATGATTCTACAGGTGGATGTCATATGGATGTGTGCATTGCACTTTTCTTTTACATTTACATTTTAGTCATTTAGCAGACGCTCTTATCCAGAGCGACTTACAGTAGAGTGCATACATTTTATTACATTATTTTTTTTTTTTTACATATTGAGACAAGGATATCCCTACCGGCCAATCCCTCCCTACGACGCTATGCCAATTTTGCGTCGCCCCACGGACCTCCCGGTTGCGGCCGGCTGCGACAGAGCCTGGGCGTGAACCCAGAGACTCTGGTGGCGCAGCTAGCACTGCGATGCAGTGTCCTAGACCACTGCGCCACCCGGGAGGGCTTTTCCTGTTGGAGAGTCGCAGGGCCCTGAGAACCTGCCCTGCTGAGTGTGCCATTAAATATCAATACACGTTTATGATGGTCATAAACGCAGGGCTCAGAGAGCGAGGGAGCGATGAAAAGAGAGATGCATTGACCTCACCTGCCATTTGTATCAGGAGGACGGGAGGATAGTGTAGAAGAGAGGGTTGTAGACAGGGCAATCCCCGGTAGGAGGCTCCAAACCCAATTTCTTTCTTTATTATAAAAAATCTATAAATTGGAACTCAGTCGGGCTCTCAACTTACTGCAATTTCGACATTTGGTTGTGCATCAGCAGTTTGGCCCATGTCAACTAACATTTTCTAAGATGGTTAAGTTAGTCTTGCCAGCTACTGTATCTAAACTTGTAGTAATCATGTTTAAATTACCGACTGGGTACGCAGGGCACGTGCCCAGGGGCCCTGTCCACCATTGATTTTGTTTGTCAATCTCACTCAGATATCATATCAACACGGCATAAATCATGTCAAAATGTGTAGAATTGCAGCAAACTTGCTTGAATTAGGCTTTTTGATTAAGTACTGTGTGCTCTGCCTTAAAATCTACAGCTCATTATTGCCTTGTGGATCCCTAAAGTGTGTTGCATATTAATGCGCAATGATTTTTACTCTGCTTAGGATATCATTATCTGACATTATACTGAGTAAAAGGATTACAAATCAATCTTCCTCCATGCAAAGATCATATTAGTGAAAATCGGCTTGAAGAGGATGATGAAATACAGATTGCAGAAAATAAATTGCAAATCAATTACAGGTCGACAATATCAATCAGTGATAAAGGATTGATAATTCAATATCAGTGTCACAGTCAGACTGGCAAAAGTATTCTGCAATTCTACACATTTTGCCACGGGGCATAGAGGAAATGTTTCCTTTTTCAAGTACAGCTCTACTGACTGCACCACAGTATATTCGGGGGACAGTGGGTTGAAGGGGGACGGGCTAAGTTCCGGCCCTTAAAACATTAACTGTGTCCCTACAAAGGCCCAGGGAGCTATGGGGCCGGGCTGGGGCCGGAATGGTGAGCGAGTGGGCTGGACGCTGGTTAACCATTGCAGGGCCAGGGCTGGGAGGGGTCATGCCTTATTGTTTAGTTAGCAGCTCTGCCCAGGCCACTGTTAGCAGCGTAGAGACAGGTCCTGGCAGCGTGAGTGAGCCAATACAAAAGCCGTCGGTCCCGAAAAACTCAGATGGAGATGTATGGGTCCGGGCTGGGGTAGTCAACACGTGGGATCCCCGGTCGTAAAAACCCAAAGAGGGACAGCTTGGACAGGGTGAGCCCCCATCTAGTCCTCCTCTTATGTGTCTCTGGTGTGTGACAGTGATGGACGGAACATGAGGCCTTCCAGACATGGCCTCATTTTCACAATGTGGGCGAAGGCAGGCACAAAGGAGGTGCCAGCCCATTAGGACTTGGGCTCCATGCCGTTCAGGCTAGGCTGGCTGGAGGGGGCCTCTCACTGCTGCACAGGGGCCACAGGGCTACTCTGCCATGGCCTCTCTACGAGGACTGGGTTGTTTTGTTTCCCAGAGAAACATAATAAAAAAATATCCTTAATTGGTGCTCAATAAAATTTGCATCTGCAAGCATATTAGATTTCCTCTCTCCTCTTCTGACATTCTCTCCATCAATGACCCCATTCCAACCATTCACTTTCAGTCTTTATCCCAGTTTTATTGGGCATCCGAGAAAGAGGAAACTCCTGTAAGATTGCACCATTCCCCCTCCACGTCTCCTCCCACCAATTCTATGATCTCTTAAACAATTGCCTTCTGCTGCGCTGCTAAAAGGCTCTGAGGAGACTGATAATAATACATAGCCTAAATTGAATGTTGTTATGCTAAACTGAGCAGAAGGGTTGGATTCACTAGCAGATTTGAAGAGATCTGCTAGTGAATCCATCCCATCCTATAGGTCACAGTTTATTAAATGTTTGTATCTTTATTTAACTAGGCAAGTCAGTTAAGAACAAATTCTTATTTTCAATGACGGCCTAGGAACAGTGGGTTAACGGCCTTGTTCAGGGGCAGAACGACAGATTTTTACCTTGTCAGCTCAGAGATTTGATCTTGGAACCTTTTGGTTACTGGCCAACACTCTAACCACTAGGCTACCTGCCACCCCTCAAAAAATATGTTTTTATGTTTTTAGACAACAAATTAGCATGTTTAAATACACACAGACCTAAATATACAGATTTTGTGATAAGAATTACCATACCATTAGATACCATACCAAATATCATGCATCTTAATGAATTCACCACAGTTATGACATTCCTAAATTCACATTACAGCCAACAATAACAAACATCTCCCAAAATCTATTTCAGAAAAGTTTATAGACATGTCAATGGAGAGCCTGAAATATAATCCCAATAACTTTGAACGGTATGTCTATTATAGTCTCTCATGCACCATAGAAAATCATCATCCCAGTGGAAACAGAGGAGATAAAGGGATTGGAGACGCCATGACATCTTTATGAACGTAATAATATGGCTGATGGGGGCATCAACTGACGGAAAAGTTTGAATGATCATGATCAACATTTTAACTTTAACCGATCAAAAATGACATTTAGCCAGGGGAGGCTGGTGGTAGAAGCTGTAGGAGGTATTAGTAGGTATTACTCCCCCCACCGAACAGATGCCTAACAATGCACAATGTAATAATAACATGGATAATAATCTCTAAGGAGGGGTCACATTACAGTGTATTCAACTGTCATCCTTAACATCAAACATATCGTTATAAAATTAAGACTAAAGTGGCTTAAACAGTGTTCCACTCCCAGCCAGGGACATCCTAACCCCTAAGGATGTGGTTTAGGGCTGAAGATGGCTAAGTTTTAACTAGAGGATGAGAGAAAAGTTGCTGTGCAGTTGTCTCTCCAAGCCCCGTTAACCTAAAAAGTGTACTTCTCAGAGTTACCTAAGAGGAGGGTTTTGGTTGGAGAATAGTTAAGGGGGAATGTTGTTTCTGGTGGGATGCATGAATGGATGGATGGATGGATAAAATAAGTATCTCCAGTGCACAGGTGGTTACAGGCAATAAAATAATAACCATATTTTCCATTGTGTATCCCCTAACAACAACACGTTTCAAATGTTGTATTGTTAGCGAGGTCATGCATATTTTCCAATGTGACTGACAAATACTGTTATAGCCAAATATAGTCATCTATAAAGTTACATGGAATTAATATCATTATTTCTAGGTCAACATTCCTTCTGAATAGGTGAGCTGTAGGGTCAAACCAAACATACAGAGAGACCCTAGTTTCTAGTTTCGCCGTGAGGTCCAGTGGTTGTGCTCTGTATGTAGCAGTGGGAGAGGGAACAACAGGTCTTTCGGGGTGGGGATCCATGATATATCACATATTTTGGGAAAGTGAGTGTTAAAGAGCGGGAACTTACCCTGTCTTTGTGATGAGGGGGGGGGGGGTTAACCCAGTTTCTGCTCAGCCGCCTGAGAGAGGGGAAATGGATCAGATCACATTCACAAGACCTCAGGATTTGGTTAGATAAAGACAACATGATCCTACATTATAGTTGAGTGGGTAGGGTTTAGATAAGAATATCCTGTAAAATTATGGAATTAGTTAATTTCCTTTCACACTGGGTTCTCCCCTGATCACATGCTGGCATACACACTGTGGAATGTGGTGAAGTGGATGGGAAAGGTCATATTTACCACAAGGGTTTAAAGGGGGTGGAGGCACTGCAAACATAAGAAAGATATGGGAAAGATTTGTGACCATTTCTGCATCTTCATAGATTATTAGAAGTCTTTAAGTTTATAGAACTAATTCTTGCTTTCAGCTAGCATTTTATAATTTGTTATCTCTCGTGGTTATTTGGCTGTTCTCTGCTCCTTTTTTGTCTGTAATGAAAGTGATCGTTTCTATGCTTTCCATCAGATAAGATGGATCTGGACTACCTTCAAAAGAGCTTGTGCTCCCCCTAGTGGTACCAATCACACATGTCATCTGTTAATTTTATGTAATTCTATAGTACTGCAGTTTCTTTTTTCATATCTTTTTTTAACCTTTATTTAACTAGGCAAGTCAGTTAAGAACAAATTCTTATTTTCAATATTTTCAATGCCTAGGAACAGTGGGTTAACTGCCTTGTTCAGGGGCAGAACAACAGATTTGTACCTTGTCAGCTCGGGGATTCAAACTTTCAACCTTTTGGTTTCTAACCCAACGCTCTAACCACTAGGCTGCCCTGCCACCCAAGCAGCCAAAGTACTGAAGTCCTGTGCAGTGAATCATAGGCTGTAGAGTTGTTCTTCCAGCAATAAATTAAACATCATTCCAACTGGTGTAGAAAAACTTAGCACCAAGATATATAGTCACAGTACAGAATATTCTGTATCTATGCAAACACTGTTTTACTGTATTTCTAATGAAATGTAACCTTTTGAAATGACTTTAATTCTGAAAACCATAGTAAGATACTGTATGGGCCAGTCATATGTTTGATTTCAAGGGAAGACGTCATGCCACCACAGCCAACGCCAACATTGCACATCATATTAGGTTCTGTCACACAGGCACAGAGGGCTCTCTTAAAATTCAGACTTGAGGCTTTTAAAAAGGACCTCAGTGCTCCATCACAGAGTAAAAGATTAATCTTGAATGTGTTTTCTGAGAATCACTCATTTCCGCTCGCAGGATGAATAATGCAGTGGAGCCAGCTGATGAGGCACATTTGTGTGGCCTGTTGGCGCAGGGGAGAGTTACGCAAGAGTGTGTGAGAGAGAGAGAGAGAGAGAGAGAGAGAGAGAGAGAGAGAGAGAGAGAGAGAGAGAGAGAGAGAGAGAGAGAGAGAGAGAGAGAGAGAGAGAGAGAGAGAGAGAGAGAGAGAGAGAGAGAGAGAGAGAGAGAGAGATGGGGCTGAGGCTGAGTTTAGTTGGTCTAGTCTTTGAAGTGGCAGCCACCTCACCACCACCACTTCCCTATGGGATCTATATTGCTATACCCTTGGGATTCTACCCATCCTGATGTTGGTTCAGTCTGCCCTCAGTTACCTTAGAGAGGGACTTTCCGTACGGATGAGGTGCTGATTTTGTTTTGAAAGTAGGAAGCCATTTACTGATAGACATAACACTTGGTTAGAGGGGTGAGTTCCCTCAGGATGACACAATCTAGGAGATGAGAAGGCAAGTCCTTATCCATTGGCACATGTAAATAATGACAAGTTTGGATGGTAGATCAGGGATTGATTGTCATAGGATATTTATGACTGGCATAGAGTAGTTATCACCATCATTGTTATTCATGCATCATTCATTATTAAGTTTGTGTTATGTCTGAAGATATTATACTAAAAGGCATCAAGGGGAGGAGATACATCTCTGTTTACAAGACTCAGTAGGTAAACCTCATAGCCCTCTACATTTCTTTATCTCTCCTTTCTCTCCATCTTTTCTCTCTGTCTCTCCTCTCTCCTCTATCTGTGAGGTGAAGGTGCGCTCTCCATATTTAATGGCATCAGGGTGGCTGGAGGAGGGGGACGAACATCCAGGGAGACACGTAGGTTCAAACATTTATGAGCGTAAATGCACAAAGCGAGGCCAAGGAGAACATCTCCTCCCCCAGGAGAACTAAGGCTGCCAGAAAACTATTGACTCATAGCTGCCAACAGAACAGTAGGATGGAGCAGGTGGTAGATATTGCCCTTCACTCATATTTTTTTCATCCTCCTAATGATTTGGAAGGGAGGTACAATGTATATGGTAATCTGATCCTGGATCTGTGGTTAGGCCGGGGCGAGTACTGCCTGTGTGCTTGTTACTTTAGTAGGCCTCTGATGTTAGGTCTGTGTTAATCAACCTCCCCTCCATGGACCGGCACAAGCCGGTAGCTAGGAGGCTTAGGATGCTCTGCAGTAAAGCAGAGGATTACATTTCACATGTCCTTTTAAATTTGACTAAATCCTCCAGATTCCATTTTCTGTTCAAATTTTCACACAAAAAATGTGAATTTGCCTGAATGTCAATCTCCGCCCGTAAAACGATAATTTTGAATAAAAGATCCTATTATTTTCCAACTACTGATGCGGAGTAGAAGTGGATTACAGAATCCCACTCACACGCTGCAGATAAACTGTCATATTATTACCTTTCATTTCTTTCCAAATTTGCAGCTCCAAAGATCCTAGAATTTGGGAGAGGAAGCTGAGATATCCTGGGGCAGTGGAAGCCTGTTCTCTTTTCATTCTTTTCCCCTCCCTCTGTCACTCTGAAAAGTAATTTAATTCCGCGGCCCGTTTTTAAATTGTGAGAAAGAGAAGGAGAGGAGGAGAGGAAAAGCTGGAGGGGCTCACGGCTCTGTTACCTCCCTCCCTCCTCCTACGATTCCTCTGTCATTGAACATGAGCTGGTTAATAACAGAGACATTGATAGCCTCCCGCCTGCTGGGACAAACGTTTAGTTTTCAGTAGGGCATATAACGAACATAGAGAGGTCCTGGTCAACTCTCTCATCACTAGGACTTTGAGGAGTCTTTTCAAGTCAGGGACATCAGTTTTATGGGATAACAAACATGCCATTTCACTGACCTTCATGAAAAGGAAGTATATGAGAGAGAGTATGAGTATGAGCTGGAGGTATGGTCACTCTATCAGGTTGACCTCTAAACCCTCTGACCCCCCACATGTCTGTGGCCTCACAGAGGAGAGATTAAACATCACAACAGAGATCCCAGCCAGACCTGATGAGTCAGCCCTACACCATGCACACAGCAGACAGCTGAGGCTGAGATAAACAGTTCCTTGTGTGTGTCTGTGTCTGCTTACCAGTAATATTTACTGTGCTCCCTGGTGGCCCTACTGCCTGCTCTGTAACACTCCCACTGCACAGACTGTCAGTGTGACTCAGCTGCAGGTACACGACTACATGGGGAGAGATCGAAAGAGCTGAACACAGAGAGATCAGAGTACTACCAAGTCTTCCACTGGGGAGAGGGTTTACTATGACTGACAGAGGGCGCTATGGAGCTCTGCCCACACCACCAATCCTGGCAGCAAAAGTAGAGTATCATTGTGTCTCGTGTCAAATAAGAAAAGTTTCCTGTAGAAGACAAAGAGCCCTGGTTGGTGGTGTTACATCACTTTACAGGCGTCCTCACCAGGGCCTCTATGGTAAACCTCATGTAACCCAGTCATTGGGTTCATTGGGCTGAGTGCAATGGTGGGGAGGTTAAGGAACATCCACATTAGGAGAACATATTCTCCGGGGCAGACTGGTTACATAAGTCATAAGGGGATCAGCTAAACTTTGAAAAGGCTGAAATTATTTAGTAATGTCAAACCTGTTTAAAACTTCTTGCAACTATAGGGGGTGCTGTTTCAAATTAGCATAATTGTCTCTACAGATTAAACTGCCTAGTACTCAATTATTGCTCGTACAATATGCATATTATTGTTATTATTGGATAGAAAACACTCTCTAGTTTCTATAGCCGTTTGAATTATGTCTCTGAGTGAAACAGAACTAATTCTACAGCACTTTTCCTCCCAGTGTGTGAGATTTAGACATCTTGGCCTCTGGTTCCAGATCAGTTTTAAAAGTCTCTGTTAATCCTATGAGATACAAACACTGCCCACGCCTTCCTCTAGATGTCAGTAAGTGGTGACAATTTGAATGGAGTCGATTGCGCAATCATTGGCTCTATAAATGACAAAATACCGGAAGTAGCCTTCCTTTGGACACTGCGCTCAACGCAAGAAGGATATCTGACTGGCCTTTTTCCAAGCATTGGTTTAGCCAGTAATATAGCGTCGGTCATCTTTTTACTTGTTATAGGTGTTAGAAACATCATAATGTAGTTAACCTGTTGGGGATGGGGGCGCTGTTTAGACTATTTATGCTAATTTGGCTAATTTTTTAAACGGCTTCCCACAAAATCCTTGATCGTACAATATGCATATTATTATTATTATTGGATAGAAAACAGTCTATAGTTTCTATAGGAGTTGAAATTTTGTCTCTAAGTGGAACAGAGCCCATTCTACAGCAATTTCCCTGACATGGAGTCAGATTTGAGAAATGTTGGCCACTCTTCTGAAGTCAGTTAAAAGGGCACTGTCGTTGCTATGACTATACGGACACTTCTTACGTCTTCCCCTGGATGCCTTTACGTGATGACGATTCCAACGGGGTCGATTGCGCGTTCACAGGCCCTACAAATGAAAAAACCCTGAAGCTAGTCATTCTTTGGGAGCTGCGTCATGAGCCTAGAGGACACCGGCGCGCACCTGTTCCAAGCGTTAGTTTAGCCTGTTATATTTCTCCGGTCATCTTTTCACTCGTTATAGGAGTTAAAAACATCATAAGGTAGTTAATTTAAAGCGTTTTATAGCAATTTATATCCGTTTAGTGCGATTTTGGGACATTTATTTTTGCAACGATGTGAAAAGTTGGGCACGCTTTTCAGTTCATCCCGAACGCAGTTGACATTTCCACATGGCAAGAGGACAGCTTTCCACCAAAAGACGATTTCTCCCAAGAAAGGATCCTTTGCCCAAGATACTGATGGAAGAACAGCTCAAGGTAGGACATTTTTATTATGATAAATCGTGTTTCTGTCGAAACATTTTAGTGGCTTAGGACGCCATGTTTTTTGACGTAGCTTCGCTTGGCGCAAACTGTATTGAAAAGTAAGGATAAATTAAAAAATGTAATAACGCAATTGTATTAAGAATTAAATTGTCTATCAATCCCTGTCCACCCTATATTTTTTAGTCACGTTTATGAGTATTTATGTATAAGAGTAGATCACTGTCTAAGTGGCGCAAGGACTTTTTCTTTACCAGCTTGTCTACATTTCACATTGTCTAACCATGATTTTGGTGGCTAAATATAAACATTTTCGATCAAACTGTATATGCATGTTGTAATGTGATGTTACAGGAGTGTCATCGGAAGAATTCTGAGAAGGTTAGTGAAAAAATTAATATCTTTTGGCGATGTTGACTTTTATCGCTCACTTTGGCTAGAATCAATGCTGGGCTGCTAATTGCTATGTGCTAAGCTAATATAACGATTTATTGTGTTTTCGCTGTAAGACACTTAGAAAATCTGAAATATTGTCTGTATTCACAGGATCTGTGTCTTTCGATTCGTGTATGCTGTGTATTTTTACGAAATGTTTGATGATTAGTAGTTAGGTAAACACGTTGCTCATTGTAATTATTCTAGTCCATTTGTGATGGTGGGTGCAATTGTAAACTATGCCATCTACCTGAAATATGCACTTTTTTCTAACAAAACCTATCCCATACCATAAATATGTTATCAGACTGTCATCTAATGAGTTTTTTTGTTGGTTAGGGGCTATAAATATCTTAGTTTAGCCGAATTGGTGATGGCTACTGGTGTTGGTGGACAAATAAAAGATGGTGGATTATGCTAATGTGTTTTTAGGTAATAGATGTACATCTTTACATATTGTGTCTTCCCTGTAAAACATTTTAAAAATCGGAAATGTTGACTGGATTCACAAGATCTGTGTCTTTCATTAGCTGTATTGGACTTTAATGTGTGAAAGTTAAATATTTAAAAAAAATGGTTTTTCTGGTTTTTCAGTGGGGGGGGGGGGGGGGGTGTGCCGCTAGCGCCACGCTGATCCTAGACAGGTTAATTTAAACCGTTTTATAGCAATTTATTTCCGTTTAGTGCGATTTTGAGGCATTGCTTTGTAATAGACTTTGAAGCTCCGGGCACGTTTCGGGGTCCCGGTCGTACGTTAGTGGGCATTTCGACGGACAAGTGGACATCTTTCGACCAAAAGAAGATTAGACCCAAGAAAGGATTCATTGTCCAAGATTCTGATGGGAGAACAGCTCATAGTAAGAACAATCTATGATGATAAATCGTGTTTCTGTCGATAAATGTTAAACGTTTATGCCGCCATCTTGTTTGCTATAGCTTCACTTGGCGCAACCTGTATTGAAAAGTAAGGATAATAAAAAAAATGTAATTCCGCGATTGTATTAAGAATTAAATTGTCTATCAATCGCTGTCCACCCTGTATTTTTTAGTCAAGTTTATGAGTATTTATGTATAAGACTAGATCACTGTCTAATATGGTGCAGGACATTTTCTGACCAGCTGAGCTACTTTCGTCATTGTCTAACCATGATTTTGGTGGCTAAATATGCACATTTTCGAACAAACTCTCTATGTATGTTGTAATATGATGTTACAGGAGTGTCATCTGAAGAATTCTGAGAAGGTTAGTGAAAAAATTAATATATTTTGGCGATGATTACGTTATCGCTCTCTTTGGCTAGAATTAATGCTCTGGTAATGTTTGCACATGTGGTATGCTAATATAACAATTTATTGTGTTTTCGCTGTAAGACATTTAGAAAATCTGAAATATTGTCTGTATTCAAAGGATCTGTGTCTTTCGATTAGTGTATGCTGTGTATTTTTACGAAATGTTTGATGATTAGTAATTAGATAATACACGTTGCTCTATGTATTTATTCTAGTCTAGTTGTGACGGTGGGTGCAATTGTAAACTATGATTTCTACCTGAAATATGCACATTTTTCTAACAAAACCTATCATATACCATAAATATGTGTCACGCCCTGGCCTTAGTATTATTGGTTTTCTTTATTATTTTAGTTAGGTCAGGGTGTGACATGGGTAATGTTTATGTTTTGTTGGTTTTGGGTGTTTATTTGGTAAAGGGGTTATGGGGTGTAGTAGATGGTTTTGTGTTGAGTGTATATGTCTAGAGTTGTCTATGTTGGTTAGTTATCTAGGAGAGTCTATGGTTGCCTGAATGAGTTCCCAATTAGAGACAGCTGATTTCGGTTGTCTCTGATTGGGAGCCTTATTTAGGGTAGCCATAGGCTCTCATTGGTTGTGGGTAATTGTCTATGTAAGAACGTTTGTAGCCAGTGTGTGTAAGTGCACAACGTTTGTAGCTTCACGGTTGTTTTGTTAAAGTGTTTTTGTGTCGTGTTCATCTTCGTGTTATAATAAAAGAAGATGGCTTATTTTCCAACTGCTGCATTTTGGTCCATTAATCCGCCACACGATCGTGACAATATGTTATCAGACTGTCATCTGATGAGGATTTTTCTTGGTTAGTGGCTATCAATATCTTAGTTTAGCCGAATTGGTGATAGCTACTGGTGTTGAGAGAAAATGGTGGACAAAGAAAAATGGTGATTTTTGCTAACGTGTTTAGCTAATAGATTTACATATTGTGTCTTCCCTGTAAAACATTTTAAAAATCTGAAATGGTGGCTTTATTCACAGGATCTGTATCTTTCATTAGGTGTCTTGGATTTGTGATTTAATGATATTTAGATGCTACTATTTAATTGTGACGCTATGCTAGCGATGCTAATCAGTGTGGGGGGGCGGGGGGGTTCGGTGCTCCCGGACCCGGGGTAGAGGCTCGTGAAAGGTTAATAACTCAATCTTTCAAACCCAGGGCACCAACATGCTTAAAAAGAGATGGAAAATGTTGGACCTTTCTCACAGAAGGATTTAGTAAGGTAATACCATGTGCTCAGCCAGCCATGTATAGTAGGCAGCCAGGGGTAACCCAAGGTAACTTCTGTTTTTCCTGTGTTTCCTATGATATTGATGAAACTAACGCTGTAAAAGTGTGAAAAAATGTGATCTGTGTTATTTCCTGATTGTTGCTGGTTGAAAATACAATCTACACAGGAGCTTCTAATCAGCCTGTTTGAATGGGCGGGAGTTTCAGCTTGCCTGGTGACATCATTCTCTTTATTATAAGAATGAACAAAACTAACAAAACGAACCGTGAAGCTATACAAAGAGTGCTGAAGAGGCAACTACACATAGACAAGAACCCACAAAACCAAAAGGGAAAATGGCAACCTAAATATGATCCCCAATCAGAGACAACAATAAACAGCTGCCTCTGATTGGGAACCAATTCAGGCCACCATAGACATACATATGCCTAGACTTACAAACACCTCTAGACATACAAAAACCCTAGACAATACGAAACAAGCATACCCACCCTCGTCACACCCTGACCTAACAAAAATAATAAAGAAAACAGAGATAACTAAGGTCAGGGCGTGACACTCAGATTACCCCCAGACAGTCCAAGCCTAATTCTTGCTTGAGAAATGATATTTAGCTGAAAAGCTTTTTTTATCAGTTTTAATAGAAAACTATTACAATAAGGTACTTAATTGTTACCCAGAAATTATTTGATATTGATATCAAAACAACTGTATTGGGCCTTTAAACAGCACATCTGATGTTAATGTTAATGGTTAAGTCTCAGAAAGTGTGTGTGTGTGTGTGTGTGTGTGTGTGTGTGTGTGTGTGTGTGTGTGTGTGTGTGTGTGTGTGTGTGTGTGTGTGTGTGTGTGTGTGTGTGTGTGTGTGTGTGTGTGGAGAGAGAGAGAAAGAGACAGAAAATAGAAATAGAGAGACAGACAGAGAGAGAAAGACAGAAATACAGAGACAGACAGAAAGAGAAATACAGAGACAGACAGAGAGAGATAGTTTTTTAAAAGAGTATGAGAGTTTCCAGGCCTGCTGTTCACAGGCATCTCATCTGTAGGGGTATTACATCTCCCAGAAGGCACAGCAGCAGCACAGACAAGCCTTGGTGCGTCCCCAGACACAGCTTCACTCCTCTTACATACACATACACACCACACTGACACACACAGACACAAACATTGTCACAGAAAGAGAGAGCACATTCTTGAGTCTTAGCCTCAGAGAGAGACAAGGAAAACACATGTGTCTTATCAGGCAGAGAGAGGGACTGTGACTCTGCTCTGAGGAGGGTGGCTGGCAGAGGTGTGGACTCGAGTCACATGACTTGGACTCGAGTCATACTCGAGTCAAAAATATGATGACTTGCAACTCGACTTTGACTTTAACACCAATGACTCGTGATTTAACTTGGACTTGAGCCTTTTGACTCGACCTGACTTGATAACCTCCCCAAGCCCAAATATTTAAAATGATGCTATTAAAAAAAGTGTGCAGCGCATCAACTCTTCATTTAACGGATTACGGTTTGAATCGGACAGCAGCCAATCTAATTGAACCACCATGTCATCTGACAGACATACAGACTGAGACACTGCTACGGAAATGTGTTCTTTCATGTTACTCTGTCAAACTATTATACTTTCAAATGTACTCTCAATTCATCCTTCGGTTACACACAGCACAGAGCTTTGCAAGATGTTATTCCACCTCAGTGGGCTTTGGTCAGGGGTTTGTAAGAACTAATTTACTGCTGGTACAGAGTAAACCTTCAGAGTCCTTAGGCCCAAAAACACCTTTGTCAATAGGAGTAGACAGGAATGCCAGGGTGATGTGGAGCTAAAGGGGTTATGTGGTTGGTTCTCCTGGTCCAATAGACTTCCGAAGCTCATGACGCCTCCTGGCACGGAACACGTTCTCCTGCTCAACGGAGTCCGGATCCATACCTCATAAAAAAACATCCAGCGCTCTACCCTCCATACAAAACCCTCACACTGTAAACAACCTTGTTAAACACCATGGTTTAATTCTTCTGGAGGACCATAATGTTTCCCAGAGTCCCGCAGGGGCCCGACTGTCTCACAATGATGCCCGAGCGAGAGAGGAGGAACGCTATTTGCAGGGAATTTGTGTCATGGATTTATGGAAATATTGATGTTTGGTCGCTATGACTACAGGATAATTATGGCGAGTACCGGTTAGCTTGAGCCTGGTATTTATTCAGCTGAGGCCTGTTGAGTGAATCAGAGGCATCCGTGATGCTAGATTTCAGATTGAATTAAGATTGCTTTGTGTAGCTTCCCATGGTCTTCACCAGCCAGGCAGACACTGCATTGTCCTTCACATATAAAATATATCTCCTCCAATCTGTTGTTTAGTCACTGTGAAAAGTGTCCGAAATATTTTCTCTGTAAATCATGAACATCCTATAACCACTGTGTTGACTGCTTGGTGAAATAGTACAGTGTCATTACCACTAAAGGCTAGCTAAACCGTCATCCTCACATATATACCCACTTTTCCGTTAGAAACAGCTGTTATTAGGTTATGTCAGTGTCTACAATGTTACTACTGACCCTGCTATGAGGTCATGGGGTCAGGGATTAGGGATCAGACTAATCAGACACTATACTTGTCACGCCCTGACCATAGATTGCTTTGTATGTTTATATGTTTTGTTTGGTCCGGGTGTGATCTGAGTGGGCATTCTATGTTGTATGTCTAGTTTGTCTGTTTCTGTGTTTGGCCTGATATGGTTCTCAATCAGAGGCAGGTGTTAGTCGTTGTCTCTGATTGGGAACCATATTTAGGTAGCCTGTTTTGTCTTTTGGTTTGTGGGTGTTTGTCTTCCGTGTCAGTGTATGTCGCCACACGGTACTGTTTCGTTTGTTCACATCACATATGTCAGAGTCAAGGCCCGCGGGCCACATCCGGCCCGCGAGAAGGTTTTTTACGGCCCCTGGGATGATCTTGATTTATTATTAGAACCGGCCCGCAGACCGCAGCAAGCCGGCAGCCCGCAGATCTTTTACACGCACCAATACTACATTTCCCACAATGCAACGGTGACGCACCGAGCAGTAGGCTGACGACATTATGAAACGAAACACGCGGACAAAAACAAGAATATGGACATGGAACAAAGGCTACAAAAGGCAGAGGAATTAAAACGAGGCCTCAAATCTCGACAGGCTCTGTTCAAAAAAGCCAAATCACAAGGCCAGGCTGCTGTCAAGGCCAGTTTTATTTTGGCAGAAGAGATCGCTAAATCAGCCCGGCCATTTACGGAGGGGGATTTCATCAAAAACTGCATGATTAAAGTTTGTGACGAAGTTTGCCCAGAAAAAAGGCAACTCTTTTTAAATGTGAGTCTGAGCAGAAACACCATTGCCGAGAGAGTAGACCAGTTGTCCATCAATCTAAAAGAGCAGCTTGTGAAAAAGGGAAAAGATTTCATTGCATATTCCTTGGCTGTGGATGAGAGCACCGACATTTCTGACATTGCCCAGTTGTCAATTTTCATCCGCGGAGTGGACTCCAGCCTAAGCGTGACAGAGGAGTTTTTGGCTTTACGTCCTATGCATGGCACAACTACGGGGCATGATTTGTATGAAGAGGTGTCAAGATGTGTAAATGAGATGGAGCTGCCTTGGGAAAAACTCGTGGGTTTGACAACCGACGGAGCACCTGCGATGTGTGGACACAGGAGCGGACTGGTGGCGAAGATACGGGAAAAGATGCAAGAGGAAAACGCGACAGGTGAGCTGACAGCTTATCATTGTATCATACACCAGGAAGCGTTGTGCGGTAAAGCCTTGAAAATGGAGCATGTAATGAGCATCATCACGCGCACAGTTAACTTTATCAGAGCCAAAGGTTTGAATCACCGCCAGTTCAAGGCATTTCTGACGGAGTTAGAAACGGAGCATGGTGATTTGCCTTATCACACAGAGGTGCGATGGCTAAGCCAGGGAAAGGTGCTTCAAAGATGTTTCGAGCTTCGTGAGGAGATTTGTCTGTTCTTGGACAGCAAAGGGAAAGACACAACACAACTCCGAGACGAAATGTTTCTGTGTGAAATGGCTTTTCTGTGTGACATTACGAGTCATCTGAATGCAATGAACTTGCAGCTGCAGGGTCGGGATCATGTCATCTCTGATATGTACAGTACAGTGAAGGCATTTAAAACCAAACTGACTCTGTGGGAGACGCAGATGCGGAAAGAAAATTTGAGCCACTTTCCCAGCTGCCAGACCATGAAAGAGAAGCTCTCTACCAGTGCGTTCCCGAGCGCACAGTTGGCTGATAAAATAGGTATGCTTGCCGCTGACTTTCGACGCCGATTTGCTGACTTTGAAGCACAAAAAAGCAGGTTGGAACTGCTCGGTAACCCATTTGCTGTTGACGTGGAAAGCTCACCACCAAACCTCCAAATGGAGTTGATTGACCTCCAATGCAATGATGCACTGAGGGCAAAATATGCGGCAGTGGGTGCTGCGGAGTTCGCCCGTTTCCTCCCCGACACAATGCCCCAGCTGCGCATCCAGGCTGCTCAAACGCTGTCTATGTTTGGCAGCACATACCTGTGTGAACAACTGTTTTCTTTGATGAACCTGAACAAAACATCACACAGAAGTCGACTTACTGCTGAACACCTCCACTCAATTCTGAGGATTTCCTCAGCTCAGAGCCTTACCCCGAACATTGATGAACTTGTGGGAAAGATGGGACACCACCAAGTATCACCCTCAACCTCAAACAAGTGAACATTACTGTGCAATCACATATTTAGAGTTTTTACTCAGTTCAAGTTTAAAAGTTAAAGTTTAATATTTGTTTTCACTGCATGTTACTTCTCCTTAAACAAAGTGTTGTTTTTGATTAATAGATTTTTGCACTTTATTTTATTGTCTTTCAATCCAATTATATTTTAAAAATATTTCAGTTGAGTGGATGATAGAAAATTGCTATTATTGTTTTTTTCTTTGAAGTAAATTTAGCCCACTTTTGCTAAAATAGAAAATATAGGCTACTGATGGTGCCTTGAATACCGGTTTCTTTCATTTAATGTTCATGTTATGGGGATTTTTATATAAAGGAAATTTGTCTTTTGTGTCTGTTGAAAATTAAAGATTACTGACAGAGCCATAAGAAAATATTGCTTTATTTATCTGATCATATTGGAATATATTTGTTAGGTTTTCAGTAGGTTCAATTAGGTTCACTAGACTATATGCGTCATTTAAAAAATTTTCAATGAACATTCGAACAGTCCGGCCCTCGGCTTGTAGCTAAATTTTTTATTTGGCCCTCCGTCCATTTGACTTTGACACCCCTGGTTCACATTGTTTATTGTTTTTTTTAGTGTTCTGAGTTTATTAAAAACATCATCATGAACACTTACCACTCTGCGCTTTGGTCCTCCTCTCTTCCACATTACGACGATCGTTACAATACTGAATCAACGTAACCTTTAATACAGTGGTCTGCAACCGATCAAGACATTCACAGTATCCAAGTGTATCATGATCTTTGTCTACGTGCACAGACAAAGATGTGCACAGACAAACAAATCAAGTCACATTTTATTGGTCATATACACATGGTTAGCAGATGTTATTGTGAGTGTATTGAAATGCTTATGCTTCTAGATCCGACAGTGCAGCAGTAACTAACAGGTAATATCTAATAATTCCACAACAAAACCTAATACACACAATCTATTAAAGGAATGGGATAAGAATACATTAGTATAAAATATATGGATGAGCAGTGACAGAGCGGCTAAGATGCAATAGATAGTGAAGGATACAGTATATACATATGAGATGAGTAATGCAAGATATGTAAACATTCTTAAAGTGGCATTAATAAAGTGACTAGTGTTCCATTTATTAAAGTGGCCAATGATATCAAGTCTGTATGTAGGCAGCAACCTCTCTGTGCTAGTGGGGGCTGTTTAACAGTCTGATGGCCTTGAGATAGAAGCTGTTTTTCAATCTCTCTGTCCCAGCTTTGATGCACCTGTACTGACCTCGCCTTCTGGATGGAAGCGGGGTGAACAGGCAGCGGCTCGGGTGGTTATTGTTCTTGCCTTCCTGTGACATCGGGTGTTGTAGGTGACCTGGAGGGCAGGTAGTTTGCCCCCAGTGATTTGTTGTGCAGACCGCACCACCCTTTGGAGAGCCCTGCGGTTGTGGGCAGTGCAGTTGCCGTACCAGGCGGTGATACAACCCGACAGGATGCTCTCGATTGTGCACCTGTAAAAGTTAGTGAGGGTTTTGGGTGACAAGCCACATTTTTTCAGCCTCCTGAGGTTGAAGAGGTGCTGTTGCGCCTTCTTCTCCACGCGGTCTGTGTGCGTGGACCATTTCAGTTTGTCGGTGATATGTACACCGAGGAACGTAAAACTTTCCATCTTCTCCACTCCTGTCCCGTCGATGTGGATAGGGGGGTGCTCCCTTTGCTGTTTCCTGAAGTCCAAGATCATCTCTTTTGTTTTGCTGACATTGACTGAGAGGTTATTTTCCTGACACCACACTCTGAGGGCCCTCACCTCCTCCCTGTAGGCTGTCTCGTCGTTGTTGGTAATCAAGCCAACCACTGTTATGTCGTCTGCAAACTTGATGATTGAGTTGGAGGCGTGCATGGCCACGCAGTCACGGGTGAACAGGGAGTAGAGGAGGGGCCTGAGGATCAGTGGAGTGGAGATGTTTCCTACCTTCACCACCTGGGGGCAGCCGGCAGGAAGTCCAGGACCCAGTTGCACAGGGCGGGGTCGAGACCCAGGGCTTAATGATGAGTTTGGAGGGCACTATGGTGTTGAATACTGAGCTGTAGTCAATGAACAGCATTCTTACATAGGTATTCCTCTTGTCCAGATTGGATAGGGCAGTGTGCAGTGTGGTGGCGATTGCATCGTCTGTGGACCTATTGGAGCGGTAAACAAATTGGAGTGGGTCTAGGGTGACAGGTAGGGTGGAGGAGATAAGATCCTTGACTAGTGTTACGCACACCTCTTGGAGGGGGGAACGCAACACCCTGCTACACTCAACTCCCTGTGGAGTGAAAGAGGTATGTGACGGGTAAGGATGACTGAGCCAGAGAGTTTTACCGTTAACAGAGAATTTATTCCTTCACGCGGTAAATTGGGGAAAAGGGGCTGGACGGAACCAAAGCAAAGAAAGTTCAAGTTAAAGAGCCCCCTCTCCTACCTACCCACAACTTAGCAATTCTTAACGCCACACTCCATCCTATTGGCACGCACATACCTCAGAAGCAGCGGCTACAAAATACTTAACAAAACCTCTCTCTGAGCAACAACCAACACAGGACATCAAAGACGCTCTCTCTCTGAGCAACAACCAACACAGGACATACCAATAAGCTCTCTCCTCCTAACAAAGGAACACTGGCTTTTAAAGCTGCAGAAGGAGTCGGTAATTGAAAACAGCTGTTCTCCTGACGAAAGTGCGGGGTCAGAGCTCCAATCATCAATGGGGCCGACCAATCAGCTGCTTAGGGGAATCCAGGAAGCAGTTCCAGGAAGCAGTTTTGAAATATATACACATACATACAAACCCACAACAACACAGAAACTGGGGAACGCAATAACTAGTTTCTCAAAGCACTTCATGATGACAGAAGTGAGTGCTACAGGGCGATAGTCATTTAGTTCAGTTACCTTAGCTTTCTTGGGAACAGGAACAATGGTGGCCATCTTGAAGCATGTGGGGACAGCAGGCTGGGATAGGGATTGATTGAATATGTCCGTAAACACACCAGCCAGCTGGTCTGCGCATGCTCTGAGGACGCGGTTAAGGATGCCGTCTGGGCCGGCAGCCCTGCGAGGGTTAACATGTTTAAATGGTTTTCTCAAGTCGGCCATGGAGAAGGAGAGCCCACAGTCTTTGGTAGTGGGCCGCATTGGTGGCACTGTATTGTCCTCAAAGCGATCAAAGAAGTTTTTTAATTTGTCTGGAAGCAAGACGTTGATGTCGATGAAGGGGCTGGTTTTCTATTTGTAATCCGTCATTGTCTGTAGACCCTATCACATATGTCTCGTGTTTGAACTGCTGAATTGCGACTCCACTTTGTCTCTATACTGACGCTTTGCTTGTTTGATTGCCTTACGGAGGGAATAACTACACTGTTTGTATTCGGCCATATTTCCAGTCGCCTTTTCATGACTAAATGCGGTGGTAAGTGCTTTCAGTTTTGCACGAATGCTGCCATCAATCCACGGTTTCTGGTTAGGGAAGGTTTTAATAGTCACAGTGGGTACAACATCTCATATACACTTCCTTATAAACTCGCTCACCGAGTCAGCGTATACGTCAATGTTATTCTCTGAGGCTACCCGGAACATATCCCAGTCCACGTGATTGAAGCAATCGTGAAGCGTGGAATCCGATTGGTCAGACCAGCGTTGGATAGACCTAAGCACGGACAGTTCCTGTTTTAGTTTCTGCCTATAGGAGGGGAGCAACAGGATGGATTCATGGTCAGATTTGCCAAAAGGAGGGTGGGGGAGGGCCTTGTATGCATTGCGGAAGTTTGTTCCTGTCGGCGCGATGCACTGAAAATCCCGTTGTCTGTACGGACTCCGACAGCATGTCCCCAACTAGCCTTGTCTCCGTGAAACAGAGTATGTTACAATCCCGGATATCTCTTTGGAAGGCAACTCTTGCCCTGATTTCGTCGACTTTGTTAACTAGGGACTGGACATTATTGAGTAATATACTCGGAAGCTGTGGGTGGTGTGCGCACATCCAAAGCCTCACTAGAAGACCGCTCCGGCACGCTTTCCTCCGGCGGTGTTGTTTTGGGTCGGACTCTGGAATCAGTTTGAATGCTCTGGGAGGTGCAGACAAAGGATCCGCTTTGGGAAAGTCGTAATCTTTGTCGTATTGCTGATGTGCTGGTAAGGTGACGTCTCTCTGATATCCAACAGTTCTTCCTGGCTGTATGTAATAACACTTAAGGTTTTCTGGGCTAACAATGTAAGAAATAATACATTAACTTCTTCTCGCTGCAAGCCCGAGGCCGCCCACAATATGACAACAGCCAGCTCAAGTGCAGGGCGCAAAATTCAAAATATATATTTTAAAAATATATTTAACTTTCACACATTAACAAGTCCAATACAGCAAATGAAAGGTACACATCTTGTGAATCCAGCCAACATGTCCGATTTTTTAAATGTTTTACAGCGAAAACAGCACGTCTGTCCCGAGCCGTCTGTCCCGAGCCGTGCTACATAGGACAGATATCAGAGAAGAGAGGGAGCAGCATGATGAATCAGAGGCATGGCAGAAGTCTTGATCTGAGCTCATTCTTCAAGGTGGAGCTTGAACCCATAGGAGCTCTGGGGAGATTGGATTAAGTGAAGAAAACAAATTAGCATGTCCTTCAAATTCCTGCCTGTCTAAGTGCTGGGGGAGGAAGCTGCGCTGCTGAAACTTTGTAGAAGAGTTGTAGTTTTTGTTAAGAACGTAGTGTAGCAGCTCAACCCCAAGCCTCCAAGAACAGAGTGAGACTCTTTATAGACAGGGATCTTCCACTGTGCTTTGTTCTCTGGATGATGAAAGTGAGGAAAGATTAGACAAAACTGTGGAGTTCATTTCAGAGGCATGTTTTATATCTATCCACAGGCTGTTATTGCTTTGTTCTGTCAGAGGAGGTACAGATTATGCAATATTGGAACGACACAAACAAGGGGCTCAATGTCACGTCCTGACCTGTTTTCTGTTGTTTTTGTATGTGTTTAGTAGGTCAGGGCGTGAGTTGGGGTGGGCATTCTATGTTATGTGTTTCTATGTTGGGTTAAATGTGTTGCCTGATATGGTTCTCAATTAGAGGCAGGTGTTTGACGTTTCCTCTGATTGAGAACCATATTAAGGTAGGCTGTTCTCACTGTTTGTTTGTGGGTGATTGTCGCTGTGTCTGTGTTTTGTTGCACCACACGGTACTGTCTTGTTCGTTCATTTGTTTTTCCTGTTCGTGCGTTCTTCGTTATATGTAGTTCTCATGTTCAGGTCAGTCTACGTCGTTTGTTTGTTATTTTGTAAATTATCAAGTGTAGTTTGTGTCAGTGTTCGTCTTGCCTATTAAATTCATTATGTCTACATACTTCGCTGCGTGTTGGTCCGATCCATGCTCCTCCTCGTCTGAGGAGGAGAACGAATATGACGACCGTTACAGAATCACCCACCAACAAAGGATCAAGCAGCGGGGTATTGGGCAGCAGCAGCAGCAGCGGGACCAGGAGAAATGGGCATGGGAGGACGAGCTGGACGGAAAAGGACCCTGGACAGAGCCAGAGGAGTATCGCCGCCCCAAAGCAGAGCTGGAGGCAGCAAAAGCAGAGAGGCGGCGTTTCGAGGAGCTAGCTTGGCAGCAGGAGCCGGATCTGGGTTACACCACTTGGGAGGAAATGGACAGGTGGTCGGTTGACCCAGGGAGAGTGCCGGAGCCCGCCTGGGATTCGATGGAGCAATGTGGGGGGGGGGGGGGGCTAAAGGGTAGTGTGGCGAAGGCAGGTAGGAAACCTGCGCCCACTTCCCATGCTTACCGTGGAGAGCGGGAGTACGGGCAGACATCGTGTTATGCGGAAGAGCGCACGGTGTCGGGTTATTCCACCTAGATTGAGCATTGAGCCAAGTGCCATGAAGCCGGCTCTACATATCTGGCCTCCAGTACGTCTCCTTGGGCCGGTGTACGTGGCACCAACCTTACGCATGGTGTCCCCGGTTCGCCTACACAGCCCAGTGCGGGTTATTCCACCTCCCCACACTGGACGGGCTACGGGGAGCATTCAACCAGGTAAGGTTGGGCAGGCTCGGTGCTCAAGGGAGCCAGTACGCCTGCACGGTCCGGTATATCCGGCGCCACTTCCCGCCCCAGCCCAGTACCACCAGTGCCTACACCACGCACCAGGCTTCCAGTGCGTCTCCAGAGCCCTGTCCCTCCTCCACGCACTCTCCCTGTGGTGCGTGTCTCCAGCCCAGTGCCTCCAGTTCCGGCACCACGCACCAAGCCTCCTGTGCGTCTCCAGAGCCCTGTACGCACTGATCCTTCTCCCCGCACTCGCCCTGAGGTGCGTGCCCTCAGCCCGGTACCACCAGTTCCGGTACCACGCACCAGGCCTATAGTGCGCCTCGAGAATTCAGTGTGCCCTGTTCCTGCTCCCCGCACTAGCCTTGAGGTGCGTGTCTCCAGTCCGGTACCACCAGTTCCGGCACCACGCACCAGGCCTACTGTGCGCCTCAGCAGGTCAGAGTCGGCCGTCTGCCCAACGCCGCCTGCACTGCTCGTCTGCCCAGCGCCGTCTGAGCTGCCTGCCTGCCCAGCGCCGTCTGAGCCGTCCGTCTGCCCAGCGCCGTCTGAGCCATCCGTCTGCCCAGCGCCATCTGAGCCATCCGTCTGCCCAGCGCCATCTGAGCCATCCGTCTGTCCCGAGCCATTAGAGCCGCCCGTCTGTCCCGAGCCGTCAGAGCCGCCCGTCTGTCCCGAGCCGTCAGAGCCGCCCGTCTGTCCCGAGCCATCAGAGCCGTTCGTCACTCAGGAGCCGCCAGAGCCGTTCGTCAGTCAGGAGCTGACAGCAGCTTCCTGTGAACAGATGGCTCACTGGGTCTCCACGAAGATGGAGGGACGTAACTACGGGGACAGTGGATGTGTTTGGCTCCCTGGAGAGAGCTGTGGAGGAAGAGGCTAAACTGCTCCTCCATTACTTCACAGCAAGACAGGAGATATATTCTACTCACACGTCATGCCAAGAGGTAAAGAGGATGTGGCGGACAACACACGTGATATTGCACACCTCATCCACAGTGCCTCATGCACCTTGCCGTGTGTGTGTGCCTGTGTGTGCACCAAGGTTGTTAAATACCGAACAAAAATATAAACGCAACATGCAACAATTTCAAAGATTTTACATGCAAAGATTTTACTGTGTTACAGTTCATATAAGGAAATAATAATCTATGGATTTCACATGAAGAGAAATACAGATATGCATCTGTTGGTCACAGATCCCTTAAAAAAAGGTAGGCGATGGATCAGAACACCAGTCAGTAGTGTGACCACCATTTAAATCATGCAGTGCGACACATCCACTTCGTATAGAGTTGATCAGGCTGTTGATTGTTGCCTGTAGAATGTTGTCCCACGACAATAGGCCTCAGGATCTCGTCACTATATCTCTGTGCATTCAAATTGCCATTGATAAAATACACTTGTGTTCATTGTCCGTGGTTTATGCCTGCCCATACCATAATCCCAGCGCCACCATGGGGCACTCTGTTCACAATGTTGACATCAGCAAACTGTTCACCCACACTATGCCATACACATGGTTTATGATTGTGAGGCCAGTTGGACGTAGTGACAAATTCTCTAAAACGACGTTGGAGGCGGCTTATGGTAGATTCATGAATATTCAATTCTCTGGCAATAACTTGAGTGGAAATTTGTGCTGTCAGTAAGCCAATTGCACGCTCCCTCAACTTGAGACATCTGTGGGATTGTGTTGTTAGACAAAACTGCACATTTTAGAGTGGCCTTTTATTGTCCCCAGCACAAGGTGTACTTGTGTAATGGTCATGCTGTTTAATCAGTTTCTTGATATAACACACCTGTCAGGTGGATGGATTATCTTGGCAAATGAGAAATGCTCACTAACAGGGATAAAAACAAATTTGTGCACAAAATTGTAGAAAAATACGCTTTTTGATCTTTATTTGAAATTTTGTTTAGTTCAAGTTAGTTTTCAGATCCACTTAATTCGTCTTTATTTAGTTTAAGTTTATCAAAATATTTATATTTAGTTTTTATCCGGAATATATATATATATATATATATATATATATATATATACAGTGCATTCGGAAAGCATTCAGACCCCTTTCCTTTTCTCACATTTTGTTACTTTATAGCCTTATTCTAAAATCGATTAATTTCAAAATCTTTCCTCATCAATCTACACACTATAGCCCATAATACAAAGCGAAAAAACAGGTTTTTAGAAATGTTAGAAAATGTACTAACTATAAAAAACAGATACTTTATTTACATGGTAAGTATTCAAACCCTTTGTTATGAGACTCGAAATTGAGCTCAGGTGCATCCTGTTTCCATTGATCATCCTTGAGATGTTTCTACAGCTTGATTGGAGTCCACCTGTGGTAAATTCAATTGATTGGACATGATTTGGTAAGGCACACACACCTGTCTATATAAGGTCCCACAGTTGACAGTAGAGTTGATAGACTCTTCCTGGTGCTGGCCGCCCAGCCAAACTTAGCAATCGGGGGAGAAGACCTTAGTCAGGGAGGTGACTAAGAACCTGATGGTCACTCTGACAGAGCTCCAGTTTTCTTCTGTGGAGATGGGAGAAACTTCCAGAAGGACAACCATCTCTGCAGCACTCCACCAATCAGGCCGTTACGGTAGAGTGGCCAGATGGAAGCCACTCCTCAGTAAAAGGCACATGACAGCCTGCTTGGAGTTTGCCAAAAGGCAATTCCTTACTCTCAGACCATGAGAAACAAGATTCTCTGGTCTAATGAACAAAGATTGAACTC